>NW_022196186.1:27500-450649 GCF_008641045.1 Pistacia vera | reverse complement strand
CCCAGTATTATTCTGAAGTAAGGACACATATAATACGGTAAGGCTATCATAGTGTTGAACGACTCTGTCGAAAGGCAGTGACTGATCTCACTTGTCAAGGTTGTTTGGTGACAACCTGGTGCAACACATAGGTGCTTGCTATAGGTGGATACACCACAGCAAGTTCACTGGACTGACCCACCAGAGGATTCCATATGGATGGTAACCCCAGTGTCTATGGAACAAATCCTCTAACGAATGGTGGTGCATGTGATCCTTAGACATGAGATCACCAGAGCGCCTTGTGCACCAATTGGTGTAGTTTGACACTAGCCTAACACAGTTCTTTTCAGAGCTATCAATATGGTGGTGATTGGCTGCATCGAGGAGTGTATCAAGACTATAGTGGATTGACAGAAGATTCATCACTCCCGGGTACGGGAGAAGTTATCTCACAGCACAATTCAGTATATGGCAATGACGTTAAAACTGTGGCCACAATGGGATTGAGTTGTTGCTCTATCCAGTTTAAAATACGTGTCATTGGTCCAGAAACTGAATACCTAATATCGAGAGTAACTGAAGGTTGACACTATTTCTATGCCTTTGTCTCTATTTCTATGCCTTTGTCTCATCGAGATAACGTATGATGTAAGGAACGAATTGCACGGTAACCATTTCGTTGACAGGTAGCTACTTTGCTGAATCCGAATCTATCGGGTGGCCGTGATGCCTTGCTAGGGGCCAATCTTGGTCTGTGTATTAGTGAGACGATATTGCGATACTATACACTGCCGATATGATGAGGAGCCTATGGGTCACACACATAGAAGACAATTTAAGATCCAAGAAGAAAGAAGGGTGTTTTCGCCTTTTAAGGAGAAAGGGTATTTTGGTAATTTCACAGTGTAATTAAATTTACTAAGGTCGTAGCCTTTATTTAATTTGTTAGAAAAATTAAATAAGTGAAATTACGTTTAAATGTGTGTTCGCACATTTAAATATATATTAGCATTATTGTTAAATGTTAATATATATATTTAAATATATATATTAATTGATTTTAATTGAGATAATGATGGAAAAATAAAATATTAAATTGGGAGTGTTTGGCAACATGGGGCGTTTGGGTTGGAGCCCAAGCCTATTTCGTATGGGATTAGGGCAACTTTATTAACTATCAAAAGGAAAAGTGTGTGTTAATTAATTTAATGAATTGATTTTCTCTTTGAAATTAAAACACACACAGCAGCCCCATCTCCTCGCACGCCAGATTTGGGTTTTGGCCTAAAATCAATTCTATTGATTTGCTTTCTTCTTAATCTTGAAGCCAATGAGGATCTAGCAAATCCTCTTTCGTTCTTTTGAGATTGTCCTCGAGTGGACTACGTGGGTTCGATCCTACACTTGGATCGGTAGCAAAACATTCGTTGACAAATTTGGAGGAGCCTTCAACGTGCGTTAGTTTTCTTTAAACTCAGATTTATTTTTCTGCAGATTTTATTTAATATGAATTGTAAAATTATACCCTTGATCTTGGCTCATGTAAACGATCTCTATATTATATTTATTTTGTTTCCGCTGCGTATATGGGATCGTTTACTAACATGGACACCTCCTTAGTAGTTCCTTGTATCTTTTCCAAGCCTCATATAATGATTCAGACTCTTCTTGTAGAAAAGATGTGATATCATTTCTCATCTTTGTAGATTTTGCTAGAGGAAAGAATTTGGTCAGGAACTTCTGTGCTAATTCATTCCAGGTTGTGATCGTCCCTTGTGGTAGTGCCATTAACCATCCCTTTGCTTTATCCCTCAATGAGAAAGGGAACAATCTCAATCTGATGGCGTCATCTGACACTCTGTTTGACTTGAAAGTATCGTAAATCTCCAAAAAATTTGCAATGTGCAAGTTTGGATCTTCCTTCAAATCTCCCTTAAACTGTACCGATTGCTGGATCATCTAGATAATTGCCAGCTTTATTTCGAAAGTGTTGGCTTGTACTGCTAGTCTAGTAATACTTGACCCACTGCCATCCACCGTGGGAACTGAGAATTCCCTCAATGTTCTAGTTTCTGGCATCTCAACAGCTAAGGCCTCTCGTTCTCTTCTCTCTCTGTTCAGTCTTCTTGCTATTCTTTCAATCTCTGGATCTACAGGAACCATTGGCTGACGTCTCGCTCCTCTCATAAACTACATAGAATGAGAAAAAACGTGAGATCACTTGCTAACAGAAAAGAACAACAAAAATTAATTAATAAACAATTAAAACAAAAATAAATAAATAAATAAATAAATAAAACTCCAATCTAGCTAACTCAAGAAAATTTCAATGTTAACACAAAAATCAATTCCCCGGCAACGGTGCCAAAAGCTTGATGCATTGTTACAAATATAGCAAGTGCACTAGTCGTACAAAGTAATAAAGTGATGAGTGAGTATCGTTCCCACGAGGATTGATTGCTAAGCACTGATTTTCCTATTTGTTTTCAAGTTGGAGAAACCGAAAGTGTTTGGATTTATGGGAGAATGTAAAAATAAATTGAAAGCAAAATCCATTATGCAATCAAAAGACTAATTACTGAAAGCAAGATTAAAGCAGGGGTAATATCACGTAAAGCAAACGGTTAGGGTTTTGACTTTATTAGGATCCTATGGATTAATTCTACAAATTCTGCTACTTTTACACTCACATGCATGTAATACCTACTTTATACTACTATATTCATAAAAACACATACAATATAATAAAGGTACATTAATAAAAATAGTTGGGCCCAAAAGTTTTCTTTCATTTAATATACATATTCATATTCTTTACATAAAGTTTGTATCATTTACAAAAGTTCTCAAAAGTGTGGTGGACAGTGTAACTACTCTCCCTCGCCCGCTGACATCCATCCGACTGCGTACTCACCTAGAACCTGCAAAAGCATAGAAACAACGGGGTGAGCACAACTAATGCTCAGTAAGTAAATCCTCTACTTGTCTATCCCCGTAACACTTTCTCTTAATTCTTTCCTTACACTATTCTTTTCTCATCTCTGTTCTCTTTCTGTTTCTATTTCTCATATCCTTTGCTATACACCCTCTGGTGTATGTCACGACCTCATCTTACCGGAGGCATGGCCGGGAACTTAACCCGCTCTTCGTGACTTTACTCTGTTTCTCTTTCTATTCTTTCTATTCCTTTGTTTCTCATTCTACTCATTGGAATGTCACGGCCTCATCTAACCGGAGGCATAGTTGGGCGCTACCACTCTACGTGACTTCTACTCATTTCTCTACCGATCGAATTTGGTCATGCATGGATTCGGAACCCTTGGCCATGTGAGTGTACATTCTTTCTCTATATCTCTTGAATGTCACAGCCCTTTCTTACCGAGGGCACGGCTGGAATCTCATGTTCCACTCTACGTGACGGTCACAGCCCCATCTCACACGAGGCATGGCTGGGGATCACAAAGCACCCACTCTCATGACTCTACTCATCACTCACAGGTTCCCCATCACACAACTTACTCTATTCTCTTCTTTAGCTCTTAGAGTAGCTTATGCACAAGGTCTCTACTCTTTCTCTAGCTACTCATCATAATGTATCTTAACTCTTAGAGTAATTCTCTACTCTTTCTCAATTCTTTCTCACGCTACTTCTCAATGCACAATTAATGCATATGGATCGTTCATGCTCATTAATGCACTTAGGAAATGCCAATATGCAATGTTACAATAAGTAAGGTTCATAACTCATTCTCATGCTTCTCTTAGGCATTTCATCAAACAACTCATGTGCATATAAAAACTCTTCTCTAACTACAACTCTATTTCTCTTTTTAACCATCCAAAAATGGGAATAAACTCCCTTCCATGGGCATAACCCCTATCATAGAGGAACACTCCCAAAATATATACTCAATCTCATTTAACTTCATCTCAACTCATAACACATCAACACTTCTTATAAAGAAAATATACCCAACAACCCAATATGAATATTCATTCTCAACTTATTTTCTCAACAAGTAGACATACATCTCTACTCAATTTCTCAATAACATACATATAACATGCATACCTCATTTCTACTAAATCTCTACTCAAGAGAATTCTCAAATCTCAACTTGGGTTAGGATTTACTTACCTTGTGATGATGTGATTCCACTAACACTTCTCTTTTCCTTTAGTAGAAGACTTTTCTCTATACCTTAAAACAATAACACATTAAGACCTCATCACCTTTATAGGTAAAATTCACATCTAGAGTAAGAAATCTTACCTTAGGATGACTTAGATCAATTCTCTACCAAGATCTAATTAAAAACCCTTCAAAATCTTTGAAAGCTTGAAGGAGAAATTGAGAGGAAATGGAGAATGAAAGAGGCGGTGGAAGAAGATGAATGAATGGGTTTCTAAAGTTAAACCCTTATTATCTCATATTTTCTCCATTCTTTCCATTCTACCCTTACTCTTTCTTAAGAATTCCACTTTTTCCCTTTTAATTCTTTACAAATGCACCCCCAATTAAACTATTCTCCATACAATTTCCTTACATTTCACTCCCCACTTTTCTTGCTAATTAGGGGTAGAATGGTCATTGTGCCCCAAAGGAAGAATTCTTTAGAAACTTCATTAAACTTTTTTGTTAGGCTCGTCGCCACGGCGAAGACTATACCTTCACCCCGACGAAACTTCACAGAACCTACACCGTGGGTTGCAGGGCCTCATCGCCGCGGCGACGATTCTTCTTTGCCTCGGCGAAGACAATAACCCCAAAATTCTACCAAGTCTCTACAATTTCAGGGCAACCACTTAACCAAACCAAAGCATCCATTAAATCAAGGGCCAACCAAACCATATTAACAATATTCCATGTCAACAAGAGTAACATAAGAGACATTAGCTACGTACCTCGAGTGGGGCGTTACAATGCATGGATTGTAAATCGAATTCCCTAAGTTGTAAAACATACCTTCTCAGGCTATGAATTCCTACTTTTCGCTATTAATCTTCCGCACCCAACAAATTGAAGATTAACAAATCCAAGTTCATTAAGCTAATGGAATCCTATATTGATTTCATTGTTTCTCAAATCTATCTCTAGCATTCAAAACAACAATGGTGATTACCCAAGAAGGTCAACATGATTCATTTCTCAATCTCATCATGTTCAACAAGTAAAATCAATAAAAATCAGAATAATCACACAATCTATGCAATAGAATATAAAAGTAACAATAATCAATTGACTAATCCATAGAAATCCGAATTACATCAAAACCCTAACCCAAAATGGGTTAGTTCATAACTAAATTAACACAAATAGCAAGAAAAATAGTAAACACAGCAGTCAACATAGCGAAACAAAGAAAAGAGAGTAAAGATCTCCCCTATCTGATGAATCCATAAGGTTAATCTCCAATCTTCTCTCCAAATGTAAAAACTACTCTAAACCAAACGAAAACCAAACAAACCCACACGAAAATGGCAAGGTTTTTCTTAAATAGTCTGCCCAAAAACCTAAAAACTTTTCTAAAATAAAATAGTGCATTTTGGAGAAAACAAAATTTCACAGACTTCGCCGCGGCGAAGAAAGAATTTCGCTGCGGCGATGAGCTAAAGTGGAATCTCGTGCGTAGCTTTTTTCGTCACGGTGAAGAATAAACTTCGCCGCGATGAACCTTCCTGAAAAATTTTGAATTTACAGAATTGCCCTTCGTTTGCTTCCTCGCTTGAATCTTCGATCTTTGATGCTTTCCCATGGAAACAAGCTTCATAGTGCTTCAATTTCGCTTTAGAACTTTCCCAAATTTTGAGATTCGCTTGCTTCTAGGTCAGGACACTCCAATCCACTCATTATTCACTCAAAATACACGTTTTGGCCTGAAATAGAAAACATGTGAAATTAAGTAGTAATTCAAGCATAAACGAACTAAGAAGTATCCAAAATCTGGTTAAAAAGTCTAAATAAAATAGTATAATCCTTGGATTATCAACTAATACATCACCATGTTGAGTCACGAGATAACCGTATCTCTCGGGCTCATGGCGTACTCTCTCAGATATATGTAGCTCTTATGCTACCTAAGGTGGTTCACTTTCATCCACAAGTTGTGGAGTAACCTCCTTATGATGCTCAACCACTTCCTGTGGCACATCATCCCGTCCTTCGCCTAGTATATCTTATGGTTCTAGAACTTCATCAAGTTCTACTTTTCTCCCACTAGTACTTCTTAGCAAATATTCCTTTTATAGGAAGACACCAGATCGAGCAAAAAGAAATTTGCACTCTTCTGGGTGGTAGAAGTAGTATCCTTTGGTCTCCTTTGGATACCCCACAAATATACATTTACAGGATTTTGGGCCAAGCTTTTTCAAAGTCAATTTCGTAACATAAGCTTCGCAACCCCAAATCCTTAGATGAGATAAGTTGGGCTTTCACCTACTCCATAGTTCATATGGAGTCTTATCTACAGACTTTGATGGCACACGGTTCAAAACGTGAGTCGTAGTGATAAGAATGCAAAATGTCATATTTACCCCCCTTAATGTCTAGTCTTTTATACTTATTTGCTGCTAAATGTATTCATTATTATTCTATTTTGATTTAGGATGCAAATGGAGGCGTTAATTGCAAAACGGAATTAATTAAGTGAATTCGGACAGTTTCGACATTGTTTCGTAATCTGGGCATAACTCTCTCATCCAAGCTTCGATTGAGATGATTCAAAATTCTATGGAACGCTAAGAAAGAGATCTACAATTTCATGTTTTGGTTTGGAGAGATACTTGCTGAATCAAGGTTGTAATGGGGCTTGAATTGAGCATCTGACTAGACGTTCTGGAACATTCTGCCTTGTCATGCAATTCAAATAGGCAGATTTTTATTGGAAGATTGAAGACCTATTGCACGAAAATTACAACTGGACACACTATTTTCTTATTTTGTATTAAGACTTTATTTTATTTCAGTTACTCAGATTAGGATAAAGGTTATTTTGGGATTTTAGAATATTTTAGGAGATTTAGATTGAGTAAAATTAGACTCGAATGAGATATTTTTAAAGGGAGATCAGATTAGGGATAAGGGATATCACACACGTCTCTGTTTGTTCTTCTCTGGAATTTTTCTGTCTTTTGAGTTTTGTTTATGGCCATGAGCGGCTAAAACTTTTGTAACTTGGTCGAAGGAAACGGAGGCCTCGAAATTAATAAACTGTGAGATCTAATCTATTTTTCTTAGTGTTCAATTTTCGTGTTTGAGTATTGGATTTTTTCTGTGCCTAATTATGATTGTTTAGTTTAATTACTAGGAGGCCTACTAGTTTATTAATTGTTGCAATCTACTGCTAGGTTAGATATCAACTCCGTAATTGTTTGATCCCTCTAACTTGTGAAGCAATTAGGGTTAATAATTTGCTGCGTCAGGAATTAGTAATCTTAAGAAGAACACTCAACTAAATTAAATACAACCGCTGAGTTTGTGTTGTTTAGCTTCATCGATTTCTCTAATTCTTAAGGTTGCCACTAGATTAATCTTGAGCGCTTGTCTAGGGTTGTCTAGTGGTAAGATTAATTAAGATTGCTTGTTTTCTAATTAATTACAATTGAGGAGAGATAGGAAAATAGTTCCGGTGAATATTAGGTAGAATTGATTTTAATTTGCATCAATGATCAGTTGCAAGATTCCGATGGTGGATGTTGACTAAGGCCAAGTTTCGTTATATAATGATTTCGATTTGAATTGTTTTTTGTTTTGCTAAGATTGTTTTCGTTTTACTCAAACCCCCCCGCCTTGTTCACATCATCGAAAATTCGGCTAGACACTCTTCGTGGGATCGACCCTTGCTTGCCCTATTTACAGTTCAGTAGTTAGGTTAGGAAGGTTTTTAATCTGGTTGCCTACGACAGCACACCACACAGTCTCTAGGGCATAACCAAAACGATGCAAGTAAATCACTAAAACTCATATAGACCTAACCATGTTAAGTAAGGTCATGTTCCTCTCTTTGACACTCCATTGTGTTGGGGTGTAAGGAGGGGTGAGTTGTGACACTATCACATTTTCAAGTACTCTGAAAATCCTGAGCTTAGTATTCACCCCCTCGATCGATTGAAGAGCTTTAATACTTTTGCCCAACATTCTGTACTTCATTCCTCAATTCTGATTTATCAAAGGCTTCAGATTATGTCTCATCAGGTAGACATAACCATATCTCGGAAATCATCAGTAAATGTGACAAAGTAGGATATCCACCTCTGGCTCTCATTGTTAGTGGACCAACATACATCACTATGATGATGCCTAATAGCTCAGTAGCCCTTTCATCTTGTCTTGTGAAGGAGACTTGGTCATCTTGCCTAACAGGCATGACTCGCATACCTCAAATGACTGAAATCAAAAGGTCCAAAACTCCATCCCTTTGAAGTTTTGTAATACGGGTCTTATACTACCCAATCTACAATGCCAGAGGTATGTCTGGTTTTGATCGCTATGTTTAGCTTTCTTGGTTTCAACATTGAGAATATCTTTATTGTTTAAGTCAAGAACATATAATCCATTATATAACTTGCAATTCCAAATAGAATACCATTCAACTAAGGGCGACAATCCATTAGATATCTCAAAATGATACCCCATATTATCCAAGCGGATACTAAAATAATATTTCTAGAAATAAAAGGTATGTGATAACAGTTATGTAGTTCCAACAACAAGCCCGTAGGCAAACATAAACAGTAAGTCCATACAGCCAATACAACCACATGTGCTCCATTTCCAACTCGTAGGTCACCTCTCCCTTAGCGAGCACTCTCTCTGCCTTGTCCCTGCACATCAGTACATATGTGAGTACCACATCCTATGTCAATGACCCAAGATGTTGAGGGAGAGAAGTAATACAATCATAAACTACTCTAAGTCTTAGCATGACTTTTCTGCTTGTGAGGAAAGCCTTGTAGTGTTTCCTCCAGTGGCTAGGCTTGCCACAAAGAAGCAAACTACTTTGCCCTTCCCTATGCCACTCTCAGGCCCAAGAGCAGCCTGTCTTTGGGCTTGGGCTTGGGCTTGGGTTTGGGTTTGGCCTTGGCCTTAGGCTTAACTTGCCATTACCCTTTCCTTTACTAGCAGCAACCAGTAAAATAGGTTTGGACTTCTTAAGTCCTGCTCTACAGTCCTCAGCATGTTCAAAAGTTATGACAGGGTTTTCACCATTATGTTCATATTGAAATTCATTATGAACGATGCATAAGAGTCAAGCAAGGATTGCAGAATAAAATCCATTTGTAATCTACATCCAACTCAATCAAAGTCTCAAGTCTCTCTATGTGCTCGATCATCTTGAGCACATAAAGACCAAGTTGGGTCCCTTAGTAAGACGACTCCCAATAGTTCTTTCGACACTTGTACTTCATGTCGAGCATTTCCTTCTAAAGCTCCTTGAGGTGTATAATAATGGAAGCCGCATCATATTCTTATGTTGCTTTTGGAGCATGGTGTCATCGATGCTAACTCAAGCATTGAACGCCATCAACATAATCAAGGAACTTTTGATAGTATCCTTTACTTCCGAGTGGCATCAGGATCAGGCTCAACCAAGTATGGCTTTCAAGGTATACAATTCTTTTCCGACTTGAGTATAATCCGAAGATTATGATACCAGTCTGAGAAATTGGATCCATCTAACCTGTTTTCTTTCTCGATTATCAGTCGCAGGTTCATAATGCTCATTTTGGTGAATCTAATTACAGAAAAGATAAAGTCATATAAAGTTCATTATTAATAGGTATTTTATTAAACGATGCTCCCACTATTTTACTCAAGTCAATAGCCCTCACTATTAACTCGGAAAGCCCGTTGACTTCCTAGTGGACTGAGATCCCATCCGGCCCATTTCAAACCTTCGCTTTGGCGAACAAGCCAAAATGAGTTGATTGGGTAGGCCAACAAACTTAACCCACACCAGTTGATAGCCCTACTATCAACCTTAAATGTGAAAAAGCTAACAAGCAATCACACAATCCAATGGCTCCAACCATTGTCCTCAAGTGTGATTCTCAGTATCAGTAGAGTGGACACTACATGTCACCACGTACACACAATATGTGTACTCTTACTATGCATGGGCGTGTTATCAACCTTGCTTTAGGGAACAAGCAAAACCGTCATTTTAAGTCGACCCATCACCATTAAGGAAAACTCCAATGCATTTTAACCCCACTAGTAGAGTGTACTCTTCGCTTTGGTGAACAAGGTTTCGATGAAAGTGGTAATTAAAACCATGGTGATGGAAGGCTACGTGATTTAATATCCTTTAATTGAGGGTTTGTTATTTATGTCTCACAGATTATTATCTTTGTTAGAATGACATTGTTTGGCATGTTATTGAAATTCAACCTTAGCATAACATCTAAACAAAATATTAAAACGTGCCGGTACATGGCCCAACTAAAACTGATTTCCTTGGCCTAGAGAAATCGGTGGGTCACCTAGGGGTCCTGTAATAATATCTGAGTATTCAAGTATGGTTGCCTTGTCCTTTGCTCCGTCTTTAAGTACATTACAAAAACATCATTCTAAATTTACAATAATAATAATTATACAAAATTCTTTACATCAATAAATTTAGAAACCTCGATTTACATTCGAGGGGAATGAGATGAGAAGAGAATGTACATTGAGAAGAGGAGAAAGGCAGGACACGCAGGCCCTATTTAATAAATTACAACCATACATACCCAAAAAAATTTACAACATTCACCATAGGTCTAAGGCTCATGTACTGGGCACCATGCAATATACAAACAAGTACATAGCATACATTTCTAAAACAATCAAATTTTTGAAATTGGTTGGTTAATTATTAATTACCCCTGACAATTTGTAGATCTACAATTTGGTCTAAAAGTTTTAAAACTTTACAATCTGGTCCCTGCACACTCGGAAGTGCGCTTGCTACGGCGATGAGTTATATCGCTGCAGCGTACGGTGATTAACTTGATGTTCACGTTCAATGTGCGATCGCCGTGATGATGGGTTATATCGCTGCGACAAGTCGTTGATTTCGTACAGCGTTCGTCCTAAGGACGATTGCCGAAACGATGGTTTATATAGTTGCGGCGAGTGCTGATTGTGAAAGGCAAGCACGCACGCCGTGGCGATGGGTTATATCACCGCAGCGAGCGTACACTAATCTGTAGCTCTGAATCAGTTCAACCAGTCACCAAAAACACACCAAACGGATTTCGCAATCAATCATAAACACTTATTTCAACAAAAATCCATAACCCAATATACCAAACTTGCATATCATCAACAAATTAAAATTAATCGATTAATTGATTTCTTAAAACATGATTTTAAGGCAGATTTTACGCAGATTCTTTAAGGCAACATATCATCAATCAAATACATGTAATCCACCATCCACATAAAACTATAAAATCTGGTACCCTAGGCTCTGATACCACTGTTAGGAAATGATCCAATTACGCAGCGAAAAACAAAAATATTTAACAACACGGATCGTTCCATAGAACCAAGATCAGGGCACAAATTTACAGTTTATATCAAAATAAGAATCTATAGAAAATTAATTTAGAGTTTAAGAAGTCATACACACGTTTAGAGGCTCCTCCAACTTTGTCTCTGAACGTATTTTGCTACCGACCCAAGTGTAGGATCGAACCAATGTAGTCCACACGAAGATAATCGCAAGGAACTAAAGAGGGATTTGCCAGATCCTCTTTAGCCTTAAGAACAAAGAAGAAAATGAAGTGTATTTGATTTAAAACCAAAAACCCAAATCTAGCGTGAGAGAGTTTTCAAGGGGCTGTAGCTTTTTCTTTTCAATGAAATGAAATAATGACAAAATCTTCTTCTTCTCAATTAAACTTATTCTTTTATAGTGCAAGTTTAATTGCCCTATTCCCGTATGGAATAGGCTTGGGCTCCAACCCTAACACCCTTGCTTCCAAACACTCCCATTTAGATATTTTAATTTTTGTTTATCATTATCTCAATTAAAATCAATTAATATATATTAACATTTAACAATAATGATAATTTATTTAAATATATGTGATAAGAGTGTAATTTATATATTTTTATTCCTTCCATATTATGTTTTTTTTGTTATGTTTTATGCCTATTTGAGTTGATTAGAGTTTGTTTTGTGAGTTTGGCATAGTTGGATAGACTTTAGGAAATAAGTGATAAAAGATTAGGAAATTCCAGAATTGTTGTTATTCTGACCAGTGCTTCGTTTTTCTGGTTTTTCAGGGAGCTAGATTCCTTGATTGCAAAAGTGTTCTTCAGAGAAATTAAAGTAGATGAATCAAGCTTTTCAGGAAGGTATTATGGGCGAGAATCCGAGTTCGTTTGGGTTCTCAGTAGTTGTTGCAAAACCGGACTTCGAATCCTAGTCGCAGAAGGATTCCTTAGCTGAGTATTGGATCTTCGAAGGGGCCTAACTAGAGCGTTAGATATCGAAAGCAGATGATTCAAAAGCCCAGATTCATCTACACATCCTGGAATACAATTTTTATGAAGTGGCAGAGCCCAGAAAAGATCTTTTACATTGCGAGAATCCTGGTGCAAACTGGAGACGAATTTTGGAATCCATATCTGATAAGATTTTGTCAAATCTGGAAGTTTATCTTCTAGGAAACGTCTAGGAAAGAAATTCCGTGATTATTGGAGAAGAATTAAGGAAAGCACATGTTATTTAATTATAATTTTTTAGGTGAAAAGGGGGAGAGGGAGTAGAGTTTTAATTTTCAGATTTTTTGCTTTCTAGATCAAGATGTGCGGCTAATTTCCTTCTTCAGTTCAAGGGGATTTTGAAGCCTAATTTCATGTCATTGGTGTAACTTAATTTCAGTAATGTTGTTCTCAATCTCATTTTTATTAAAATTGTTTATGTTATTCTTATTTAATTGTCTATGATTCTTATTTGAGTGATTTAGTTTTGGCCTGCTAAATTGTTTAATCAGAATTTACCTGTTAGAATTAGGAATTGTGATACATAATCATCCTTTTTCTATTCAACGAGTGACGCATGATGATAGCTGATTATGGACAAGTTTTCGGTCTATTGTCTTGAATAACATAACCTAAGTTAAATCATCCGGGCTTGCATGATTGTTGCTTAGATTGATCTATTCTCCTAATTCTTAACACTGCCATTGAATTAAATTTAGAGAGCTTGTTCTAGGTTGTTCAAGGGTTAGTATCTACTCGAAGAGCTTGTTTCAGTAGTGACAAACTAAGGGAGAATTCGGGTAACAGAGCTTGTTGTTTCCTAGGGTCAGTAGTTCCATAATGACGAGATAGAACAGTGTTACAGTTACTTTATGTCCAATGCATGTTTAGGTGGATATTGAACCGAGAACTGATTGTTTAACTTGATATTTTATTTCTCTGTTTTGCTTTAGTTTGCCTTGATTACAAATCCCCTTTCATTACTGTTGTCAGGTTTACTGTTTAGAGTTTAATTTGCGTTTCTGTTGTTTTTATTGTTTTAGAATATAGAAATTAATCGAGTCATTCCCTGTGGGATCGACCCTTGCTTGCCTTTTATACAATTCAATAGTTAGGGTTAATTAATTTGGTGCATTCAGCACGCTACCAATATACGAACACATATTTAAAAGTAATCTCACTTATTGAATTTTTCTAACAAATTAAATAAAGGCTAGGACCTCAGCAAATTTAATTGCACTGTAAAATTACCAAAATACCCTTTCACCTAAAAAGATGAAAACGCCCTTCTTTCTTTCTAGGTCTTAAATTATCTTCTATGTGTGTGACCCATAGGCTCCTTATCTTACTAGTAGTGTGTAGTATTGCGATTAACACCAATTAATTGTCTCACTAAACACAGACCAAGATTGGCCCCTAACAAGGCATCATGGCCACCCGATAGATTTGGATTCAGCAAAGTAGCTACCTGTCAATGATATGGTTATCATACAATTTGATCCTTTCATCATCCGTTATCTCGACGAGAACGAGGCATAGAAATAGTGTCAACCTTCGGTTACTCTCGATATTGTGTATTAAGTTACTAGACCAATAACCTATATTATAAACTAGATAGAGCAACAACTCAATCCCATTGTGGCCACAGTTTTAGTGTCATTTCCATTTACTGAATTACGCCGTGAGATAACTTCTCCCGTACCCGGGAGTGATGAATCCTCTGTCTATCCACCATAGTCTTTGTACACTCCTTAATGTAGCCAATCACTACCGTATTGACAGCTCTGAATAGAACTGCATTAGGCTAGTGTCAAACTACACCAATCGGTGCACAAGGCACTCCAATGATCTAAAGTCTAAGGATCACATGCACCACCATTCGTTAGAGGGTTTGTTCCATAGACACTAGGCTTACCATCCATATGGAATCCTCTGGTGGGTAAGTCTAATGAAATTGCCTATAGCAAGCACCCATGTGTTGCACTAGGTTGTCACCAAACAACCTTGACAAGTGAGATCAGTCATTGCCTTTCAACAGGGTCGTTCAACACTATGATAGCCTTACCATATTATATGTGCCCTTATTTCAAAATAATACTGGGGCTATGGACGTTTCTAGAATGGCCACCATCTGTGCTCATAGGGTTCTCACTATCAAGATTTGATCAAGATTTGAAACACTTGATACCCTCGTCATGGTTTTACCATTCTAAGGACATATATCAATACATACAATGATGATTTACGCGATATAGTATAAAATGTCTTTTATTGATCAATGAACATTATTACAAAGAGTCAATTCTATAATAATTGATTGGCTCTAAGGCATATACTCTAACACAGAGTACATACATTGGTAAGGTACTAAAGAGATTCAGTATGGAAGATCCAAGAAGGGATTTCTTCCGATGTCACATGGTGTCTATCTCTCTAAGGATATGTCTCCTAAAACACACGATGAGAGAGATAGAATGAAGAGGATCCCATATGCGTCAGCAATTGGATCCATCGTGTATGTCATGTTATGTACTCAGATTGATGTCTTATATGCATTAAGCACTTGTAGTAGATATCAATCGGATCCAGGTGAGCGTCACGGGATAGCTATCAAGAACATCCTTAAGTACCTGAAGAGGACTAAGGACATGTTCTTGGTTTATGAAGGGGAAGATGAGCTCACTGTAAAAGGATCCAGTGATGCTAGTTTCCAAACGGATAAAGATGATTATCAATCGCAATCAAGGTTTGTATTTTATCTCAATGGGGGTGCAATGAGCTGGAAGAGCCTTATGCAAAGCACTGTAACAGACTCTACAATGGAAGCTGAGTATATTGCATTATCCGGTGCGCCCAAGGAGGCAGTATGGATTAAGAAGTTCGTCACCAAACTTGGTGTGGTTTCCATGATTATTGATCTGATAGATGTCTATTGTGACAACAATGGAGCAATTGCTCAAGCAAAGGAACTACAGTCTCACCAGAAGTCCAGAGACATACTCAGATGTTTTCATCTCATCAGAGAAATGGTTGAGAGGAAAGATGTACAAATCCGTAATGTAAAACCCCTCCCTAGCCGAGTATTTCCTAAGTATCCCTTAGCCATTGAGAACCTAGAAAAGACATGTCTACAAAATGAGTTTGTTTTAAAACCTATACTTTTGTCTTTTTCTTTTTTTTTTTTTTTTTTTTTAAAGCATGATATTAAACATCCTATATCCATAAAATGATTCAAGAAATTTAGCTTCCTACGAAGTTATTATCATAAGTATATAATATTATTTAACCTTTTTCATTCATTTGACAAGGAAATGGTCATACTGGGTTTATTAAAACATATTTACTTTAACATCTATAAACCAAAAACCGTTTGATGTTATTTTACAACAAACCTTCATGGGCATGTCATTCCCCAGTAGCCTTTCCCAACTTCAAGCTTCAATTCTTACCTGCAAAACATTTTGATAAAATTTGTGGGGTGAGCGCTAATCGCTCAGTAAAGGAATATGACATTTCATAAACTATTAAGGGTCATTATACAAGCATATTACTTAGGACCTTACCTTTACCTACCTACAAGACATGACCTTCATTCATTGACATTATCAAGTTCATAAAACATGTCATACGCTTTGGACTTTCCTCATAAACATAAGTGGTAACATAACCATACCTAATATAACATAGAACATATATAACTTATGCAATATTCATAAAAATGGCATGCATATTTCTTTTGTCTTTGCACTTGATGTTTTCATTAGTCTTTATTATCCGATCGGATTCATTTGAACCGTTTCCTTGTTCTTGGTCGTCACCTCAAAGGATTCATGGTTTCCATAAAGATTCTATTCCTTTGATCTTGGTTTATACCTCAAGAGACTCATGGAATTCATTCTTTAACATTTCATAAATGTTTTCATAAGTCAACTAAATAAGCTATATGCATTACCATTATGAATGCAAACATAAGGAATAACATCTCCCATGCTCAATCATACTATTCATTCATTTAACATGTACCCTTAGCCAATTGCACAATTCATCAATCAATTTAGCAAAACTCCATGACATGAATATTTTCCTATTAAATTCATTAACTTAATTCATTTTATTTCTCATACAACACAAGGAATTTCAATATTAAGATTATTCAGTGGTTTATTAGAAATTATAAAAAAAAAATGGGAATTTTACTTAAGGAGGTGGATGCCATACAGTTCATCACTATTCAAGAAATTTTTTCCTCATTTTCCAATTCAAATTGATTTTTGGCTAGAGCATAAAATTTTAGGTATTTCTAAAATTTTTTATACTTCAAGAATCAGCTCAATCAAAGTTTTATAACTTCAGTTATGACCGATTCACTGAAGCATGTACGATATAAGTCTTAAAAAGCCAAATCTGAATTCTATTCATTTTTAATCATGTCACATTCATTTGCACATTCATAGTATTTTCCATATCATTCTAAGTATAAAAGGCCATAAAAAGCTCCCTTTTTACAAAACCAAAAGTACCAAAACATCCTCCAACTACAAATCTCTTAATTGGCATAAACGTCCTCCATATGCACACATACACCCATCAACACACCCATTTAAACAATCCATAACCAAAACACAGCATCACACTCAAATTAACATAAATAGATATAAGTTTCATCAACCCTAGGTGTTATCAATTGTAGTCATAAGGGATTTTTTTTTCCTTACCTTAGTATTCAAAGCACAAAGACACTCCTCCTTAGCCCCAAAGGTTCACCCTTTCTACCTTACACACATAACCACTTATGAATTTCTCTTTTAACTAAAAATTAGAACAACTAGGGTTTTGAAACTCACCTTAAACCCTGAAATTTAAGTTCTTTAAGTGTGGATGGGGATCTCCTTTCAACTTGAAATCCTATGAAAATTTTGAGAGAGAAAGCTTGAATTTAAGCCTTTAATGGAGGAGAATGAGACTTGAAGAAGAGAGTTTGATGTTCTAAGAGTGTTGGCCAACTTAACCAAGGAAATATCTTATAAATATTTCATTTTTTTAATTCCCAAATGGGATTGGCCATCAAAAGTTAGAGATATGGGTCATTTGGTATAAATTTTGCATATAAGGGCATTTTGGTAATTTCTACTACAACATAATTATTACACTCCTTTAATGCCATTTGACTTCTCTTTTCTACTTGGTGACCAAGTAAATCCATAAGATAATTAACTAATTTACCCATAATACACTTTTATGGATACTTGATTCCTATAAATTATTTTGAAAAGACCATTATACCCCTTGGGAACCGTTTATGCTGTTTAACCCTACTAACTTCCTTCATGACCCTCTAACCATATTTCTTATCAGTGTCATCAATTCCTAACACTTTACAGCCTTCACGTCTCATAATGCATGCAAAATGACCATTTTACTCTTTTATTGATAAAATCCTTTTAAGGGTACAATTACATAACTTATAGCATCGGAACGCTTACGCGGGGCTTTACAAGTAAAGTGCATACTGATGACAACCTCCCTAATCCATTGATGAAGCCTCTGTCGTAGCAGAAGCATGAAAACACTTAAGGTCATTCGATATTAAATACATGAATAATTGGCTATAGTGCAAGTGAGAGATTGTTAGAGTATGTGCACTAGAGCCAATCAATTATTGTAAAATTGACTCTGTAATAAATGTTTATTTATCAATAAAATGCATATTCTTCTATATCCTGTTTATAATGATAAATGTCCTTAGGTTGGTAAAACCGTGATAAGGGTATCAATTGTTTCAAATCTTGATAATGAGAAATCTATGATCACATATGGTGGCCATTCTAGAAACGTCCATAGCCCTAGTATTATTCTGACCAAGGACACAGATAATACGGTAAGCCTATCATAGTGTTGAACGACCCTATCGAAAGGTAGTGACTGATCTCACTTGTCAAGGTTGTTTGCCGACAACCTAGTGCAACGCATGGGTGCTTGCTAGAGGTAAGTTCACTAGACAGACCCACCAAAGGATTCCATATGGATGGTAACCCTAGTGTCTATGGAATAAATCCTCTGACAGATGGTGGTGCATGTGATCCTTAGACTTGAGATCACTGGAGCGGCTTGTGCACCAATTGGTGTAGTTTGACACTAGCCCAAAGTAGTTCTATTCAGAACTATCAATACGGTAGTGATTAGCTACATTGAGAAATGTATCGAGACTATGGTGGATCGACAAAGGATTCATCACTCCTGGGTACGGGAGAAGTTATCTCACTAGGTAATTCAGTAAATGACAATGACACTAAATCTGTGGCCATAGTGGGATTGAGTTGATGCTCAATCCAATTTAATATTCCTGTCATTGGTCCAGTAACTAAATATAAACATGTCGAGGATATCTGAGGTTGACACTATTTCTGTACCTCAGTCTCGATGAGATAACAGTTGATGAAAGGATTTGATTGCTTGGTAACCATACTGTTGACAGACTGTGGTTTCGCTGAATCCGAATCTATCAGGTGGCCATGATGCCTTGCTAGGGGCCAATCTTGGTCTGTGTGCAATGAGACGGTTAATTGGTGTTAATCACGATAGTACACACTATCAATATGATGAGAAGCCTACGGGTCACACACTTAGAAGATAATTTAAGAATCAATTTGTGAGAAGGGTATTTTTGTCTTTTGGGATTAAAGGGTATTTTGGTAATTTCACAATGCAATTAAATTTGCTGAGGTTGTTGCCTGTATTTAATTTTAATATTAAATTAAATTAGTGAGATTATATTTAAATATATCTCTGTATATATTTAAATGAATTATTTTTATTAATTAAATGTTAATATATTATTATATATTAATTGATTTTAATTATAATAATAGTTAATTCATTAAAATACCATAAAGGGTGTGTTTGGTTGCAAGGGTGAACTAGGGTTGGAGCCCATGGCTATTCCTAAATGGAATAGGGTTTTAATTGTTGCACTATATAAGTGCAACTTAAAATTAAAACAAATACAATTATTCATTTAATTAAAACCCTAGCCACCCTATCTCTCTCTCTCTTAAAAAGGAAACTTTTCTTGTTCTTCTTTCTTGATTCTTGAAGCCCTTGATTATTCTAGCAAAATAATCAAGGGTTCTACGGATTATCTTCATGTGGACTTCCTTGAGTGTGATTCCTACTTTGGATCGATTGGTGAAAAATCACGTGAATAGTAGACGGTGAATAGTAGGGTGTGAACAGTAACCATGAACTGTAGACAGTGAACAGTGTTCCTGTCTGAAATTAGAGATATTCGAAGGAGCCTCCAAACGTACGTAAGTATTCTAATCCTTGAATGGATTTACTTTATATAGATTTTTGTTTATAAACATGTAAATGGTATAATCTATACTCGGATCTAGGCAAAGAAAGGTAATTGATTTGCTGATTGAATTTTTGTTTTCCGCTGCGTATGGTAGATCAATTACTTGCACTCTTTGATGTGAGCTTGTACAACCTTGGAAGGCTCGCACCAAGGGTGGCAGAAGGCGAAGAAGGCTGAGGAAGAGGCCTTGGCGAGGGCCAAGGTGGTGGAGCAGAAGAATAGGTCGATGTGGGCTGAGCTTGAACGACTAAAGAAAGAGCGGGTTGAAGTCCTTCAGGTCAAAGAAAGAGAGTTTCTTAACAAACTTTCTTAGATCGAGGTCGCTAAGCAACAAGAGAAAAAAGACCTGGCATAGTAATGGGGTGCTAACAATAAGCTGGCTTCCGAGCTTGTCACAGCTCAGAAGGTTAAGTTAGACTTGGAGGTTAACTTCTCAAACTTATCAGCTAACCTTTTCCTCAAAAAGGAGAACCGAAAGGAGTTCGAGGCAGAAGCCTTTAACCTCAAGAAAGAGGTTAAAGAGCTGAAGGTGGAGGTTAGGGACCACGCTTGGGAGACGTTAGTCTACCTGGTTCAATGCCTATGGGAGGCTCATCCCTCGCTAGACTTCTCCTTTCTCCATACCATCTATCAGAAGGAGATTGTAATACACTGTATAGCTAGTAATTCTTTGAAAAATATATGATAAAATCCACTAAATAACTTTTATAAACATATATACATAATGTGAAATCCGAATATTCTAATTTTAATTTGTATAAATATATACACAAAATACTGATATACATTAGTAAGCACAAGGTAATCTTGAACAGTGCCGCCAAACTCCTCCGCTTCTTGACGTCCCACCCGGTCGTAAATCATCTAGTACTTGCAAAACAATAAAATAACGGAGTGAGCACTAATTGCTCAGTAAGTAAACCAAACTGCACAACTGTTCTTCCTCCGTTACTCATGTTCTGATTTTCCTTTTCTCACTTTATTCTTTGCTAATATTATTCATTCCTTTTTGTTATTTTGCATTCTTTTCTGATATTCTGCATTCGTTTCTGATACTCTGATTTGCTACTTACCAATGTACAAAGACAAAGAATAAAATTGTACATCGTCGAGCACATAAAAATACCGAATCATGTAAGTAGCATAATACATATGCAGAATAATAAAACTTTCCTGAGAAAAGAACTTTCTTTTCTTTTCTATTTCTGTTTCTCTTATGTTGTATCTCTTTCTTTTCTTTCTTCTTTCTAGTTTGCTGATCGGACTAGGTTGATGCATGGATTTGGAACCCTGGCCATGTGAGTGGGTACAATCCTATCTACATGCACTACTCACGGACTGTACAAGTACTGTATCTCTCTGCTGTGGCCGCTCACTCGTGGCGGCGTGCATGTAGGTATGCTCTGCTGGGTACAGTCCTCATCCACATACACTACTCACAGACTATACAAATATTGTATCTCTCTGTATGTGGGCATCTCTATCACTCACGGGTTCCCCATCGCAAAAACCTTATATCATAGTATAGAATAGAAAGAGATACTATGCACATTTCAACATGAATATCCAAGCTATGGAAATTCAAAACTTGAATTATTTAAAAAACATAAACTTCCATATATGAACATATCATTTCATCATGACCATTTTGTGGATGCATAATAAATTCATAGAAATATATCATCCTTAGGCTTGTTTATACATGCACAAGCTCATACTTAGGTGATATATAACATATTACACATAGCCTCCATGGTCATTCATTACATCAAATATATATGTTCATACAATCATTAAATAATCATAAATACCACTTATTCAAACATGCTTCACAACCCTTTAAGCATCATTTTCATACTTGGAATCAATTATAGATTATTAGACTACAAATAAACTAATAAAGTGGAAGCACTTTTGAGATAGTCATTCTGCACATGTCATATTCAAGAAGGCATATCTTGAGTTATACACCTCCGATTGCTATGATCTTGGTCTCATTTTAAAGCTTAGAGAAAGGGCTAAAACTTTCATGTTTATGACTCAACTAGTTCGATAGCTAAGATGCCCAAAAATCACTTAGAATATCACAGATTTGACAAGGCAACCTTGGTAACATGCCTACTTTAAGGCTTTTCCATACCTATTTACCTCCACTTACTCCCTAACCTTTCCTAACCATTCTCCCCTGTGAAAACAGGTTAAAAGATCAATAATATAAATTCAAACTTCAAGTCTTGCCTTTCTCTAACCCTTTCCTCATTAGGGTTTAGCCAACTCATGCATGCACTTTCTCTTTGGATTTTCATCAAACACTTCATATGCACATGCAACTACCTTGTTGGCTACACTTCCACAACTCTCTAATTCAACCAAATTGTGAGCCAAAAACTCACTAATTATAGCATCAAACCTGTCCATTTTCAATAATTCTCTACACTTCAAAAATCTCAACACCAAATCTTCCACAACTTCACCAAATCTTCACATAACCATACACTACTTCTCATGGCTAGAATTAATACATCAATAAACATCAAAAACAGCCCACAATTCTCTTATACCATCACATATAAACATGCAAAAATTCATTCAACACAAGTTTTGCTCAAATTAAGGTTCAAATTAGGTTTACTTACCTTGAATATGTGAGATCATTTCCCTTTTGCTCTAAATCTCTTCCTCTTGGACCTAGATCATATAAAAACCATAAAAATTTAAAACTTTAAAGTTTAATCACATTCCTTTTGCTAGAATCTTACCTTAGGATGCTTTAGGATTGAAAATCTCCAAAAATCCAAACCAAATCCTATGATTTTCCTTTGAAATTTAGTGAAGGAAATTGAGAGAAAATGGGGTATAGGTGGTGTTAACAAGGGCTGAAGTATGTTAGGGTTTCTTCAAATAAAGCCTTATATCAAATAATATATGCATGTATTCCCATTTTGCCCTTGCACTTTCGCTAAAATTCCATCTATGTCCCTTAGTCAATTACCATAATGCCCTCATTTTTATTGCATTCTCCATGAAATTCTATCTCTTTTCACTCCCCACAATTTCAACTAATTTTGAGTGAAAAGACCATTTTACCCTTAATGAACTTTTAAGGAATTTTCTTCACATTTGTCTAAGGTAACTTCAAAGAAATCCAACGAAGGGTATTAGGGCATAAGTTAAATTACGTACCTTGATGCGGGTGTTACAGAGATAGAAAGGATGAAGGCTGAAGCAGAGGGCTTGGAGTGTGTTTACTCAGACAGCTCTAAGTCTGATGAGAGCGAGGGCGACGAAGGAGGCAACAAAGAAGAAGAGGTTGAGGTCAAACAAGAGGTCGAGGACCAGACCTTGCCAGCTCCGCCTTTGGTTGACGTCGACGACCTTCCCCTGAGCGAGCCATCAAAGGACGCTCCTCAAGCTCTCGCTCCTGAAGACACTCCAGCTCCTGCATCATAAACTTGTTTTTTTTTTTAGTTAGTTATGTTGTAATGGAAACTTTTATCGATCAATAAAATTGAATCTTTTCCATTCTTTTGTCAAGCAAATTTTTTTATTTATGCGAAGTCATTTTAATTGTTCTAACTGAACTTATTATAACAATTCGAATTTGCTCCAAGTTATGCCTAGCTCGCTTCTTTAGGAACTTTTTGAACAAACAAGAAAATCTTTCTTACGACAACGCCAAGTTAGAGATGGTTGGCCGTCTTGCGTTTTGTTCGTCGAATTATGACCGATTTTCTTTCGACGTGTTTTACTCGAGTGTTTTTCGAGTTTTAACTTCATCGTGTTGGGGAATGTTTCCCTTGATGAATTTGAATTATAGAGCAAAACTTCGTTTTTTTGAAGTTTTGACTTCGAGTTTTTTGATGTCATCGCTTAGATTGTGATCTTGAAATAAATAATAAATAAGAGAAAGTTTTGACTATATCCTCCTTATTGATAGTGAAAATTGGCCATAAGAGACCTTACATTGCTAAAAGGTAGAAAAAAACAAAAATGGACCCAAGCTATTTACCGATAGTATCTTTGCAGATGCTCGACATTCCATGCTCGCAATATAGCTTCACCATTAAAGTGTTCCAAGTGAAAGGTTCCTGGTGTGAGCTTTTCTGAGATCCTGGAAGGACCTTCCCATTTGGGCCAAAGTGCCCCCAAGTTCGCATTCTATGCGCTAGGGATGACCTTTCTTAGAACTAGGTTGCCCACCCTGAAGTATCGATTCTTGACCTTTGAGTTGAAGTATCTCTTCACTCGATGTTGGTACAAGGAAACTCTTAGTTGAGACTTGGCTTGATATTCCTCGAATAAATCCAGCTTCAAACAAAGAAGGTCTTTGTTTGTTTCTTTATCAAAGACCTCTCACCAAAGCTAGCTGACCAACCCATACCGGGACCATCGCCTCGCACCCATAAGAAAGTAAGAACAGGGTTTCTCTTGTCGAGCTTCTAGCCATTGTTCTGTATGACCATAAAGCCTCGGGCAGCTCGTCTTCCCATCTTCCTTTGGGATAACAGAGCTTTTCCTTGAGGGCATGCTTGATAACCTTATTAACGACCTTCACTTGACTGTCAGCTTGAGGCTAGTAGATGGTAGAGAAGCTTTTCCTTATGCCAAGCCCTTCACAGAATGATTGGAAGTCTTCACAATCGAATTGTTTCCCATTATCGGTGATGATAGTAAATGAAATCATTTAGCTTGTTCGAAGTGATGGTCACTAAAGACTCAGCATCTGCCCACTCGGTGAAGTAGTCGACTGCGACTGTCATGAACTTGACACCTCATTTCCCTTGAGGTAAAGGGCCTATTAGATCGATTCCCCAAATTGCAAATGGCCATGGGCTTGTCAGAGTAGTCAACTCTTGGGGTGGAGCTCGCAGAATATCTGCAAACCTCTGACACTTGTCACATTTCCATATGAACTCGGTTGCATCGTCAAAGAATGTCGGCCAATAGTATCCTGGTGGAGTACTTGTATGCTAAAGATCAACCCTCTACATGGTTTCCACAAAACCCTCATGGATTTCCCTCAGGATGTACTCCGTATCCTCATGGTCTACACATCGCAAAAGCAGGGAATCGTAGCCTCACTTATACAACCTATCATTGATAAGCGTATATCAAGCTGATTTTGCTCAAAGCGTTTTGGCTTCGTTTCTTCCCTCAGGACTGTTCCATCTTTCAAGTATTCCATTATTGAATCCATATAGGTATACCTTTACCCTGTTGCTAAAACCGTTTCTTTTGGTGTGAGGATGCTTGGTCTTGGTAGGAATTTGGCAAGAATGGAATTTGTTGTTTCTTTGCTCATCGTTGAAGCTAGGCGAGCTAGAGCATCAGTCATAGAGTTTCTTTCCCTTGGAATTATTGAACCGTATAAGCCTTGAAATGCTCAAGCTTGGATTTTATCTTCCGGAGATAAGACGTCATTCTGTCCTCATTGGCCTTGTATTCTCCGGAAACTTGATAAACGACAAGTTGTGTAATATTCTTTCTAGCTAGTATACTTGGGAGTTATACTCGTAAAATAACAGTAAAACTCACAATGTATATATATATATATACATGAAGATGAGTATAAAATAATGGGCCCATATCTAATTTTTATTTATATACAAATCTCTACTTAATATAATAAAGTCTTAAAATAGTAACTCGTCATTGTTGCCAAACCCTTCCGCTTCTTGACACTCCAAGTGACCGCAATCTCATCTACTACCTGCAAAAACATTGAAAACAATGGGGTGAACACTAATTGTTCAGTAAGTAAACCCATTATGCTACCTTTCTCTCTCCGTTGCTTAAATTCTGAATTTCTTTCCTTACATCACACTTCTTTATTCTTTCTCTATTTTGCTCTGTTTCGTTTTCTATATTTCTATATTTCTATATTTCTTTCTTTCTTTCTTTCTTTTCTGGTCTTTCTTTCTTTCTTTCTATTCTTTATTCTTCCTTTTCTTTCTTTCTTTCATTCTTTCTTTTCTATTCTTTCTTTCTGTTCTTTTTTTTTCTTTTCTTTCATTCTATTCTTTCTTTCTGCCGATCGGACTCGGTCAAGGCATGGATTTGGAACCCTAGCCGTGTGAGTGTATTCTCCAATTCTAGGTACAATCCTCATCCACATGCACTTCTAACGGACTGTACAATTCTTCTTTCTGAATTCTGAGGCCGCTCACTAAAGGCGTCGTGCATGCGGGGCTATGTCACTCACGGATTCCTCATCGCAACAACCTTATCTTCTTTTATCTTTTTTTACACTTCTTTAAAAAAAAAAAATTCAGTTTTGAACTTCTTTAATATTTCTCATTTCTTTCTATTTGTTCTTTAACTTTAATGTTCATTATTGCTCATTAATGCTCTTATGAGTATGTATGCATGTATATGGGCTCATGCTTATTATTCTTTCTAAATTCACATGTTTGGATGCAATAATGCAATATGGAATGTGAACATGTCATTCTCTACCATCTACGAACTCATCTCAAGATATCAAATAATCATAATCATGTATGCACTTCTCTTTGACATCTCATCAAACAATTTATATGCATACATCAACTCCAATTTGGCTACATTTCTACCTCTCTTCTAAGCCACCAAAAATTTGGAATAAAACACACCAAGATTAAAGTCAAACCTGTCCAGGATTCACACTCCATAAATTCTACTCCAATTCTTCCATAATTCATCCAAACTCTCATCAAACATCAAGTGCACAAACACTACTTCTCATGGATAAATTCTAACCATCATCCAATATCCATTCCATCAACAATTCTTCATATATAAGCATATACATGCATAAAAGAAATTCTCTACAATTCATCCAAACTCTCTTTCTCTTTGTTCTTTAATGCTCTCATACATGTGTATGTGCATGGAAATATGCTCATCTTTGCTATTCTTTCTAAATGCAAATGTGAGAAAGTGAGAATGCATTATGGCATATAAAGATATCAATGCATTATGGAACTAGTATTCTCTACCAACAACATTCCCATACTTGAAATCAATCATAGATTATTAGACTAAAAATAACTAATAAATTGAAGGTATTTTTGAGGTAGTCATTATGCGCAGGTCATATTCAAGAAGGCATATCTCAAGTTATACACATCGGATTTCTATGATCTTGGTCTCATTTTAAAGCTTAGAGAAATGGCTAAAACTTTTATGTTTAGGTCTTAACCCAGTTCGATGGTTACGATGCTCAAAAATCACTCAGAAATTCACGGATTTGACAAGGCAACCATGGTAACATGTTTTCTCTTAGGATTTGCATCAAACAATTCATATGCACATGCAACTACCATGTTGGCTACACTTCCACAACTCTCTAATTCAACCAAATTGTGGGCCAAAAACTCACAAAATTGACTATCAAACCTGGCCGAATTTCTCACTTCTCTACACTTCAAAAATTTCAACACAAAATCTTCCACAACTTCACCAAATCATCACATAACCATACACTACTTCTCATGGCTAGAATTTATACATCAATAAACATAAAAAACAGCCCATAATTCTCTCATACCATCACATACAAACACGCAAAAAATTCATTCAACATAAGTCTTGCTCAAATTAAGGTTCAAATTAGGTTTACTTACCTTGAATTTGAGCAACTCCAACACTATACTCTCTCTTGGTAGAATTCCCTCCTTCTCAAACGCTAAGCATATACAACCATAAGAATTCAAAACTTTAAAATTTAATCTCACTTCTTGGTGCAAGAATCTTACCTCTGGTTGCTTAGGATTGAAAAATCTATCAAAAGTTAGCCAAAATCCTATGAATTTCCTTGGAAATTTAATGAAGAAATTTGAGAGAATGTGGGTAGAGAATGGCTTGAATGGAGGGTAGAGTGGCTAGGGTTTCTCTTCTTCAACTCTTAATATCATAAAATAATATATATAGATTCCCATTTTACCCTTGCACTTTCTATGAAATTCCATCTATGTCCCTTAGTCAAGTACCATAATTTCCTCATTTTTATTGCATTCGCCATGAAATCCTATCTCTTTTCACTGCCCACACTTTCAACTAATTATGAGTGAAAAGATCATTTTACCCCTAATGACAATTTAAGGGAATTTCTTCACACTTTTTCAAGAATAACTTTAATAAAAATTCAACTAAGGGTATTAGGGAATAAGTAAAGCTACGTACCTCGATGTGGGCGTTACAAGCTGGGAGTCACTGTATATTTTGATTGACTCTGCCCCCATTTCTTTGGCCAGGTAGACTCCTCCAGGCATGGCCTTATATTCTGCCTTGTTGTTCGAGGTAGTAAATCTGAATCTAACTACAGCTCAGATTGGATCCCCCGCAGGACCTTAAAGTAGGAGCTCGACTGATAAACCAATATTTGCCCTAGTATTTTGTTATGTTTTTTGCTGTTATTTGTGTTTTTACCTTAAGAATATGTTACTTTGAAGTGGTTTTTACTATTTGAAGGTAAATGAGTTTTTGGAATGCATTTGGAAGAAATCATGCAAAATGGGTCGAGAATCAGAGTTGAAAAGAGGAAGATAAATGTGAAGCAACTGGATGGCGCTACAGCAAAGTTTTTCTATGTCACGGAGCCAAAAAGGTGATCTGGGCAGAAAGTTAATGCCATGGCGTGAAGAATTCAGTGCCGCAGCGCGAAAGAGTTTAAGGTTTGTGGGAAGATTCGGCGCTGCGGCGTGGATCACAAAAAATAAAATAAAATCTCACCTTTTCCAACTCCGACTTGAATTTGTACTTTCCCAAAAACACCCCTAGCAAAGAAAAACTATAAATAGGACATTAAAATTTATTTTAGCGAGAATTCTCTTTGACCTAAATTGAGAGTTTTATGCTTTTTGAGAGTGTTGCTTTATTGAGAGAAATTGTGAGTTTTCAACAAGGGAGAGAAGGAAGAGGATCAATCTACTTCAATTCCTAAGTGATTTCTTTTCATTTACATCTTATTTTGCAGTATGATTAGTTTTTCTTTCATTGAGTTCATTGTTTGAGTTTGATTATGAGCAACCAAAAAAAATGTGGGAGTTTACTTTAACCATCATGATTGTATTGGGTATTGGGTGATTTGTTTTATGAAAATTTTAGATTGTTTCTTATTTAATTGTTCTTCATGATATTAATTATAATTTTTTGACTGGCCAATTACATTTTACAATTAAAATTGAGAATTAGGGTTGTAGTGATCATCTTGCCTTAATTAAGCTCTATTAAATAAGAGTTCAAATTGAATACTTGATCATTGTTTTGATTTGGATGGTTGTGTGATTTCTTAGCGCATATTACAATTAATTAGTTAACAACTTGATCATAGAAGTTAATTAGTTAATTATAAACAGAGAATAAACATGATCATTGGAATTCTCTATGGTTTAGTGGAAAAATCAACAATATGAATTTAGGGTTTAATTGTTTGATTTGCCAAATATTACAATACATAATTGAGAAGTTAGCTAAATCCCCACTATCACTCTCATTGATTTAATTCACTTTACCGAATTGCATTAATTAATTTTAATTAATTTAGAGTTTTATTTTAGATTAATCTCATCCATCTTTTGGTTAGACTGTTAGGATTTTATAAATTGTTTAGTTGAGTTGTTAAAGAAAATAATTTAAGAATTTAAACCATTACAATTCTGCGAGAGATCGACCTTAGGAGTAAACTTATTGCTAGCTATTAGTGAATCGTGCTCTTGCGAGTGTTAAATTTGCACATCACCGGTACTTACCCCCTTTTCATTCGAGGACCCATCTACATACAAGGTCCATTGCCATAGGCTATCGAGCTTATGTTCCACTAATCTGTTCTCTTTTGCGGTGCCCTCTTCAAGCAGGCTTACCTCTCGCTCGAGCTGGTATGAGAACTCTAAGATGAAGTTAGCCAAAGCTTGTCCCTTGATAGCTATCCTCAAGAGGTACTTTTAATGTTATGCTGACTAAGCTCTATAGTCCACTTAATCAATCTACCTGATGCCTCAAACTTTTGCATAATCTTTTTCAGCGAAAAGTTTGTAAGAACATGTATAGAGTGTGCTTGAATGTAGGGCCGTAACTTCCAAGCAGCTATGATGAGTGCATACACGAGCTTCTCCATTTCTAGGTACCTCGTTTCAATGTCAAGCAATCACTTGCTCACATAATATACTGGCCACTGCACTCCTTGTTCTTCGCATACCAAAGCCGCGCTAATCGCGAACTTAGATATCAATAGGTACAACAGTAAGAGCTCGCCTAGGACGGGATTTGATAACAAAGAAGGTTGTCCCAAGTGCCTCTTTAACTCTTGGAATGCTTTCTCATACTCCTCTATCCATTTGAAACCCTTGTTACCTTCAAGGTTTCAAAAAATGGCAAGCATCTGTCAGTTGCTCGGGAAACAAACCTGCTCAGCGCGACTACTTGTCGTGTCAAACTTTGAAGCTACTTTATTTTTCTTGAACTTTGAATATTCAGAAGAGCTTGAATCTTGTCTGGTATTCACTAGGAAACCCAAGAATTTCCCTGAGCTTACTCCAAAAGTGTACTTCAAGGAATTTAGCCGCATTCGGTACTTTCTGAGGATACCAAACATTTCCCTCAGATGCTCAATGTGGTTTTTGACGACCTTTAATTTGATGAGCATGTCATCAACGTACGCCTCCATGGTCTTGCCAATTTGCTCAATGAACATTTGATTCACCAAACATTGGTAGGTCACCCTAATGTTTTTCAGTCCAAATGGCATAACCCTGTAACAATAGATACCTCAGTCAATAATAAAGGAGGTGTGTTCTTCATTAGGCTGATACATCGGTATTTGATTATGTTCTGAGTATGCATCCATGAAGCTTAGTAATGCATTCCCTACTGTTGCACCTACTAATTGATCAATCCGGGGTAGCAAAAAGTTATCTTTAGGATAGGCCTTGTTGAGATCAGTAAAATCGATGCAAGTCTACTACTTGCCATTTGATTTTTTCACTAAGACCGGATTGGCAAGCCAGTCTGAGTATTTCACTTATCTTATGAATTTGATGTCCATGAGCTTATCAACTTCATCCTTAATCAATTAAGATCACTCATAATCCATAAACCTTCTCTTCTGTCTTATCAGGTGAGCTTCCGAGTTGACGTTTAGTCTATAGCACATCACTTCGGGGCTGATCCCTACCATATCCACATGTACCCAGGTGAATACATCGAGGTTTTTCTTCAGGAACCCTACTAAGTTGTCTGCCAACTCGCCACTCAGATTGCTTCCAACTCTTAAAACATGAGTTGGGTCTTTCTCGCTGATAGGCACTTCTTGTAGTTCTTCTATCGACCCTGCTGTATGCTCTTCTTTGTGAATGCAAGGATCTATGTTGTCTTCTAATGGTATGGGCTTTGGCTTGGACTTAGTGATAATCATCGTCTTCGAGAGTGCCCATTTTTGTGTTGCATGTATGGCTCTATTGTAGCACTCCCTTGAGTCCTTCCTATAACTCCTTATAATCCCAATTCCATTCGGGGTCAAGAACTTGATTGCCTGACATCGTAATGATGTGACTGTACTTAGGTCGTCTAGGAGTAGCCTTCCCAAGATGATGTTATAGGTAGTCGGACAATCGACCACTAAGAACTTTGCCATTACTATCCTTATCTGTGGTTTATCTCTGTAACACCCACATCAAGGTACGCCATTTTATTTATGTCCTAATACCCTTAGTTGGATTTCTTTGATGTTACCTTAGACAAATGTGAAGGAAATTCCTTAAAACTTCATTAGAGGTAAAATGGTCTTCTCAATCCTAATTAGATGAAAAAGTGGGGAGTGAAAGGAAGCAACATAATGTAAAAAAGATAATAGAAATGAGGGTATTTTGGTAATTGGCTAAAGGATATAGATATTTCATAGAAAGTGCAAGGGCAAAATGGGAATACATGTGTATATTATTAGATATAAGGTTTCATTAGAAGAAACCCTAACCCATTTTTCAGCCCTTGTACACACCACCCTCACCCCTTTTTCTCTCAAATTTCTTCACCAAATCTCAAAGGGAAATCATGGGATTTGGCTTAAATTCTTGTAGCTTTTCAATCCTAAAGCATCCAAAGGTCCAAGAGGAAGATAATTTTAGCAAAAGGGAGGTTATATCACACATTCAAGGTAAGTAAACCCAATTTTAGCCTTGATTTGAGCAAGACTTGTGTAGAATGATTCTTGCATGTGTGTATGTGATTGTATGTGAGAATTATTGGCTATTTTGATGTTGAATGATGTGTAAATTTCCAGCCATGAGAAGTAGTGTATGAGTATGTGATGAATTGGTGGAATTATGGAAGAATTAGTGATGGAATTTTGAAGTGTTGAAAATTGTTGAAATCGACCAGGTTTAATGCTATCGTTAGTGAGTTTTTGCTCAAAATTGGGTGGATTTAGAGAGATGTGGAAGTGTAGCCAACTTAGTATTTGCATGTGCATATGAATTGTTTGATGAAAATCCAAAGAGAAAATGCATGCATGAGTTGGTTAAACCCTATTGAAGAAAGGGTTAGAGAAAGGCAAGAATTGAAGTAGAAAGGTTATGTTGGGCTTAAACAAGTGTAAATTTTAGTATTCAATGGTGCATTTTGTTATACCAAAATTTAGAATATCACTTGGTCATGTTAGTGTCATGAGAGAGATGGCCCTTAGTGCTTCATTCTAGTTACTTGAACCTTTACTACTTCTTGAATAGCACATGAAAGTGTTAGAAAAACATTGTATGTTAACGTGTTACTTTGATATGGCATGGTTGATAGTAGAGAATTGTAAAATATGTCATGACATATCAATATGCCATAATGAATTCTCAAGTTTGTGTATTGGAACTTGGAAAGAACATCAAAGAATGGGCTTGATCATGCATATTTTGTGCATATGATTTATTTATCTATAGCCTTGATTTTGTAAATGAGAATATTAAAGAAAATGTTAGCAAAGAATGACAAAAAGAAAGAAAAGAAAATGGCTTATAGATTCTTTATAAGCTAACATGTACATATGTATATTTTCTCATTTACTAAAGAATGCAATTGTAGAATTTCCATAGCTTGGAAATTTATTAGAAATGTTCATAGAATCTCTTTCTATTCTCTTTCTACATAATGATATGTTAGAAGGTTGTTGCGATGGGGAACCCATGAGTGACAGAGATGCAGAAATTCCCACATGCACGTCGCCATCAGTGAGCGACATCAGCATAGAAAAATAGAATTTGTACAGTCCGTCATCAGTGCATGTGGATGAGGACTGTACCTAGTAGAAAATTCCTACATGCACACCGCCATCAATGAGCAGCCTCAGAATAGCATAATAGAATTAGTACAGTCCATCAGTAGTGCATGTGGATGAGGACTGTACCCAGAAAGAATTTCAGAATACACTCACACGATCAGGTTTCCAAATCGATGCCTTAGCCAAGTTCGATCGGCAAATCAGAACAGAAAACAAAAAAGAAAAGAAAGAAACATAATAAGAAACAAAAAATAGAAAAGAAACAGAAACAGAATAAGAGACAGAAAACAGAAAAGAAAAGAAAGTTCATTTCTCAGAAAAAGTTTATTATTCTGCATATATATTATGCTACTTGCAATATTTAGCATTTCTTATGTGCTCGATGATGTACAGTTTTATTAATTGTCCTTGTACATGGGTAAGTAGCAAAATAGAATATCATAAAAGAATGCAGAATATCAGAAAAGAATGCAGCATATTAGAAAAAATAAAAGTGAGAAAAGGAAAGTCAGAATATGAGTAACAGAGGAAAAACAATAGTGCAGTTTGGTTTACTTACTGAGCAATTAGTGCTCACTTCATTATTTTATTGTTTTGCAGGTACTAGATGATTTACGGTTGGGTGGGACGTCAGTAAGCGAAGGGGTTTTGGCGGCACTGTCCAAGGATATTTTGTACTTATGAAAGTATATTAGTTATTTTGTGTATATATTTATTTATATGAATTAAATTAGAGCTTTCAGATTTTACATTATATGCAAATATGTATATATGTTTACAAAAGTTATTTAGTGGATTTTGTCATATATTTCTCAAGGAATTACTAGCCAGAGAGAATATTACAATCTCTGATAGTCACAAGTAGCTCGATTGTTCCTTTGGGGACTAGACTGTCCCTGGTGAATCTATACAGTAGCAACGGGCATTCTCTGTAACGCCCACATGGAGGTACGTAATTTAATTTATGCTCTTATACCTTTAGTTGATTTTTGCTAAAGTGATTTTGAGAAAATGTGAAGAAAATGCCTTAAACTTGCATTAAGGGTAAAATGGTCTTTTCACTCAAAATTAGTTGAAAAAGTGGGGAGTGAAAAAGAGATAGAACTTCATGGAGAATGCAATAAAAATGAGGGCATTATGGTAATTGACTAAGGGACATTGATGGAATTTTAAAGAAAGTGCAAGGGCAAAATGGGAAACTACATATATTTTTATGTTATATCAAGGATTGAAGAGTGAAACCCTAGCCATTCTTCAACCCATTTTCACGCCACTTCTCTTGCCAATCCTCTCAATTTCTTTACTTCTTTTTCAAAAGAAATTCATAGCTTTTGGGTATTTTTGAGTGGATTTTCAATCCCAAGCAACTTTAGGATTTAAGAAGAAGAGAGTTTGATCAAAGAAGATTCTTAAAGGGTTGGATTGCTCATATCAAAGGTAAGTAAATCCCACCCAAGTTATGATTTGAGAAATCAAGTGTGTAGAGATTTTACATATATGTATATGCTTATGATTTTGAGAATTGTTGATGAAATTGATGAATTATTGATGAGTTTGACGAATATTGATGAATAGAATTTAGCCATGAGAAGTGGTTTTGGTTGTATGATGATTAATTGAAGTTTGGTTGAAGTTAGAAAGAGATGAGCAGAGTTTTTGGGAGTGTATTGTTTTGGTCAGGTTTAGTAATTGTTTAAGGGAGTTTTACTCCAAATATTGGCGGCTTGAGAAAGAGATAGAATTGTAGTCAAAATAGAGTTTGATTATGCATGCAATATGTTTGATGAAATGTCCAAGAGAAGTGTATGCATGAGTTTTATTCATTTATGAATTGATATGAGTTTGTAGATCGTAGAGAGAAACTTATTTTTACGCTACATGGCATCCTTGCATTTAAACATTTGCATTTAGAAAGAATTATAAGCATGAAACTATCTACATGCATACATCTTCATAAGAGCATGAAAAAGCACTAAAATATGTTAAAGAGAAAATAGAAAGAAATGGGAATATTAAAGATATTCAAATATGAAATTTTAGTTAAAGAAGTGCAAAAAGATAAAAAGAAGAGAAGGTTGTTACAATGGGGAGCCCGTGAGTGACATAGTCCCACATGCACGCCGCCTTTAGTGAGCGGCCTCGGAATTCAGAAAGAAGAATTGTACAGTTCGTTAGAAGTGCGTGTGGATGAGGATTGTACCCAGAATTAGAGAATTCACTCACACGGCCAAGGCTTCAAATCCATGCCTCAACCGAGTCCAATCGGCAAGAAAAGAAAGAAAGAATAGAAAGAAAGAAAGAATAGGAAAGAAAGAAAGATTAGAAAAGAAAAGAAAGATTAGAAAAGAAAGAAAGGAATAAAGAATAAGAAACAGAAACAGAAAACAGAATGAGAAAAATAGAAAGAAAATGCATAATCTATGCATGTGTGCATTTTCATCATGAATATGCATAATACCATGCTCATTATCGTGAGTAGTGAAAAATTAGAAAATTGAGAGAAAAACAGTGAGCAAAACAGAGAAAGAATAGAGAGAAGAGCAGAGAAAGAATAGAGAATACTCGGGAAATGTGTTGTAAGGAAAGAAAATTTAGGATTTAAGCAATGGAGAGAGACGGGTAGCTTAGCGGGTTTACTTACTAAGCAATTAGTGCTCACTCCGTTGTTTTCAATGTTTTTGTAGGTAATAGGTGAGTTGTGGTCACTCGGAACGTCACGTGGTGGAAGGGATGGGCTACACTGTTGTAATAACTCTGTAATAACTCCTTTTTACTCACATACTCAGAAAATATACATAATGAAAATACAAGTAAGATAACATAAATAGTTAGGCCCAAATTTTTCTTTTATTAAGTATATACATTCTTTATACAAAGTGAAGTATTTTAGACAAAAGTTATCAAAATGTGGTGGACAGTGTAGCTATTTCTCCTCGCTTGCCGACATCCATCCGACTGCGTCCTTACCTAGATCCTGCAAAACATAGAAAACAACGGGGTGAGCACAAAAAGGCTCAGTAAGTAAATCCTCTACTCGTCTATCCCCGTAACTCTTTCTCTTAATTCTTTCCTTACATTACTCTCTCGTTTTCTTTGTTTGTTTCTCTTTCTCTCATTTCTTTTCTACTAACTCTCTCTTGAATGTCACGACCCTTTCTTATTGGAGGTACGGCTGGGAACTTATCCCACTCTTCGTGACGTCTACTTTTCTCTCTCCGTTTTTTTTTTTCTCACTTGAATGTCACGGCCCCATCTTACCGGAGGCACGGCCGGGTGGAGTTCACAAACCACTGACCCACTATTCATGACTTCTATTTATTCTCTACCGATCGGACTCGGTTATGCACGGATTCGGAACCCTTGGCCATATGAGGGTATCTTCTCTCTCTCTCGAGTGTCACAACCTTATCTTACCGGAGGCACGGCTGGGAGATCACAAAGCACCCACTACTCGTGGTGATTCTACTCATCACTCACGGGTTCCCCATCGCACAACCTACTATATTCTCTTGTTTAGCACTACTCTCTCTTTTATTCTCTAGTGCTAAATCTCTCTTTCTTTTCACTGTTAGAGTTTTTCTCATTCTCTTTACTATTAGAGTGTTCTCATTCTTTTCTCTTCAAGTAGCTTATTCTCAAAATTCTCTACTCTCTCTCAAACTATTTCTCAATGCACAATTAATGCATATGGATGGTTCATGCTCATTAATGCACTCATGAAATGCCAATATGCAATATTGCAAGAATTAAGGTTTACTACTCATGCTCATACTTCTCTTAGGCATTTCATCAAACAACTAATGTGCATACACAAGCTCTACTTTATCTATAACTCTACTCCTCTCTTTCACCATCCAAAAATGGGAGGAAACTCCCTCACATAGCTATAATTCCTGTCATAAAAGAACACTCCCAAAGAAATTACTCAATCTCCTCCAACTTCATCTCAAACTACATCATCATGCAATCTCAACACTTCTCATAATTCAATTATATTCAATAACAACATAGATAAATACTCATAACATCTCAATCTCTCAACAAGCATAATACATACATGCATAAAGAAATCTCTACTCAAAAGATTTCTTGAATCCCAACTTGGTTGGATTTACTTACCTTGTGAATGGAGTGATTCCACTAGCACTTCTCTTTCCTTTGGTAGATGGTCTTTTCTCTACAACTTTAAACAACATACTATAAGGCTTTAATACATCTATGGATAAATTTCACCTCTAAAGCAAGAATCCTTATCGTAGGATGCTCTAGATTAATTCTCTACCAAGATCCAACTAAAAGCCCTCAAAGATTCTTGAAAGATTGAAGGAAGAGTTGAGAAGAAATGGTGCAAAAGTATGGCGGTGGAAGAAGAATGAATGAAAGGGTTATAAGCTTAACCCCTTTTTAGCTAAAAATATCTACATTCATTCCCATATTGCCCTTATTCTTTCTTGGAAATTCCATCTTTGTCCTTTGATTCATTACAATCACACCCCCACACTAACATATTTTCCATGAAATTTCTTTACATTTCACTCCCCACTTTTTCTGCTAATTAGGGGTAGAATGGTCATTTTGCCCTTAGGGAAAAAATATCTAGAAACTTCAACAAAAAGCTCAGCCGGCTCTTCGCCCTGGCAAAGAAATCCAGGGGATACGTCGCCGGCGAAGACCATAAACTCAAATTTCGCCAAGTCTCAACCAATTTCAAGGCAAACACTCAACCAAACCAACACATCACTTCAACCAAGGGCCAACCAACCAAAAATAACAACATACAAACTCAATTAAGAGCAAAACACTCAACATTTAGCTACGTACCTCAAGTGGGGCGTTACAACTGTTAAGTTGCTATTCTGAGTATATTTTGTAAATAGAGAAAAATTAAATATGGGCCCATACTTTATTACTCGTTTATATGTGTATTTTCTTATATATATTTTTAATGAGTTTTATTGATCATTTTACGAGTATACTAGCTAGAAAGAAAGTATTACATTCTCTCAAATCCCACTCTATAAACCTCATTTCATAGAAAGCTCCCAAGAAAATGATGTTCGCTGTGCTACCATTGTCGACCATTACCCGGAGGACTCAGGCATTGTCAATCCTCACCGCAATTACAATCTCATCATGGTTATGGAGAGGGAATTTGTCATACTCTTCTTTAGTGAAGCCTATTACCTCAATTTCTGTTCTAGGCCACTTTGTTAGCTTAACTTCACAATTCATTAGTCGGGGAACTGAGTCTGTCCTGGCTTCTCGCTTATTGCTTGTGAGAATGCCTCGAACTTCTTGCAACATCAGGTCCTCTATAAATCATACCCACCAGTACTTCGTTGTTGTCCATCTAGACTTGTTGGGTTTGACTTTTCTGCTCGCTTGGCTTGTTACGAGCTTGATACTCTTTCATGAATTCTTTTAAGTGACCTCTTCTAATCAGGTCTTCAATGGTATCTTTCAAAGCTAGACACTCATTAGTGTTGTGCCCAATATCTCAATGGTATCTGCAATACTTCTGACGATCTCTTCTACCCGTTGCCCCCCTCATTCTCTCTAGCTCGGGTAACTTTTTGGCCTCATGAGAGACTTCATTGATGTGTGTATTCTGCATACCACAGGAAAGGTTGTCTTTCCCCATATAATTCTATTCTCTATCTTTCTAGAAACCTATTTCAGTCCCAATCACCTTGATCTTGGCCCTTCTTTTGTCTGTTGGGTGATCTTCCCACTGGTCAGAGGTTCTTCTTGAGGAACTATTGACTAAGGTTGCCAGTGAGCTCTTAACTCACTAATATTTGGTCGCCATTAGGTAAAACTTGGCCAAATTGATGTGGTCTTTACTCTGAAGTTCTTTCCATAACTCCATTTACAGCCTTATTCCAACGATCAATAAGGTCCGAATTGATTCTTCAGGAGCGTCCACAACTTTGGACTACTCTTTCTAGAACCTCATTACATACGAGGTCAGAGTTTCGTCTTTCTTTTGACAAATATTACTTAGATAGTTGAGCAACATGGTGAATTGGCTCCTCGCCTAGAATTATTGGAGATAAAGCGAGGACAACTGCTACCACAATTGGATTGAGTTTTCCTTCAGCCTTTTGTACCACTCTTGGCACTCCTACTAAAGTGACCACGAAATAGCAGCACTTCGCGAAGTCGAAGACCTAATGTAGCTTCATCAGGTCGTTGAAGGAATCAAGGTGGTCTTTAGGATCCCCTTTCCCATCAAACTTGTTCTCAAGTGCCCTGAATCCCTGGGGAAGTGGTGCCTGACAGACTTCCTCCATGAAAGGAAAGTTTACTATTTCTTCTGCCAAATTATTCTAGCGGGCTCTTAAATCATCCAACATTCTTTACACCTGATCTAAGTCCTCATTGTGAGGAGTACTCTAGCTATGAGCTCTATTCAACCTTACTTCAAGTAGATGAGTTTGAAGATCAGTTGCTTGTGAGCCTGCTCTGTCATGCGCACTAGTGCGCAAGGTGAAGTCATGATGGCTAGGATGGTAGGTGCTATCATGCTCCTTGGTACATTGCTCACGACATTAGTTAAAACTAGATGTCGGTTGTTGCCAGATTGGCATGCATGGCTAATCTCTCGAGCTTATGAGGTTTGAGCTCGCCTTTGGCGTAGGCTAAAATTGACACACTAGCGTTGGGCATTTTGTCTATTAGGGTGAGTATCCCTTTAAGGACCATTCTTTTCATTTTCCCCCTTGAACTGCTTGCCCAGTTGCCTCCCAGGGTGCCCTCGGGACTCACGCTTGTGAGTGGAAGGTGCCTTGCGATGTCAGGGGTAACGGTCAATCCTTAGTGCTGATGAACCAAATTGTTCGCCAGCAAAGTTATTGTGACCTGTTGGAGTAACCTCTGTGAAGCATGGCTGATCGAGGTTTTGGTTGGCTAGTTGGTCTTTTCTTAACTCAGTCACGTTTTATTATACCGCCTGATGAGAATGCAAAATGTCATATTTACCCCCCTTAATGTTTAGTATTTTATACTTATTTATGGCCTAAATGTACTCATTATTATTCTATTTTGATTTAGGATGCCAATGGAGGCGTTAAATGCAAAACGGAACAAATTAGGTGAATTTGGATAGTTTCGACATCGCTTTGTAATCTGGGAATAACTCTCTCATCCAAGCTTCGATTGAGATGATTCAAAATGTTGTGCAGCTCTAAGAAAGAGATCTAAAAACTTTATGTTTTGACTTTGGAGAGATACTCGCTGCATCAAGGTTGTAATTGGGCTTGAAGTTGACGCACCTACACTGCTGATGTTCTGGAACATTCTGCCCTATCATGCAAGTCAATTAGGCAGTTTATTATTGGAAGTTTTGAAGACCTGTTGCATGCAAGTTACAGCTAGAAACACCATGTCCTTATTTTATATTAGGACTTTATTTTATTTTCAATTAATCAGATTAAGATAAATGTTATTTTTAGGATATTAGAATATTTTTAGGAGATTGAGTAGAATTCAAAGACTTGAATTGGATATTCTTAAAAGGGGGCGAGAGATCAGATTAGAGGGATTACAGATGCCTCTCCTTCTTCTCTTCTGCAATTTCTTTTTTTTTTTTTGAGTTTTGATTATGGCCATGAGCGTCTAAAACTTTTATAACTTGGTCGAAGGAAACGGAGGCCTCGGAATCAATAAAACTGTGAGATCTAATATGTTTTTAGTGTTCAATATATGCTTTGAGTATTGGATGTTCTTCTGTGCCTATTTTCATGATTGTTTCATTTAATTACTGAGAGGCCTACTAGTTTATTATTTGTTGCAATCTATTGCTTAATTAGATATCAAATCCGCAATTATTTGATCCCTCTAATTTGTGATTAAATAAGAGTTAAGAATTTGCTGCATCAGGAATTGTTAAATCTTAAGGAGAACATTCGATTGAATTAAATACAACCGCTTATGCTTGTGTTGTTCATCTTCATCGATCTCTCTAGTTCTTAAGGCTGCCACTAGATTAAACCTTTAGCGCTTGTCTTGGGTTGTTTAGTAGTAAGATTAATTAGATCGCTTGTTTCCTAATTAACTACAACTAAGGAGAGATAGGGAAATAGTTCCAACAGTGAATATTCAAAGTATGAATTGATTTATTTTTGCATCGATGATCAGTTGTAAAATTCCGATGGTGGATGTTCACTTAGACCAAGGTTTGTTATTTGATTGAAATTTAATTTGAATGTTTTTTTTTCCTGAAATTGTTTCTGTTTTCCTCAAACCCCCCCCCCCCCCCCCCCCAGCCTTGTTCACGTAACATAAAACTCGACTAGACACTCTCTGTGGGAATGATCCTTACTCACACTACTACATGTGTTTTTAGGTTTTAATCTTGGTTGCCTACGACAGCACACCGCCGCCTATGCAACCATCATCCTTATCATCTCTATCAGCTAGCCATTCTCAGGATTAGAAGTCCTTACCCCTTGCTGATTTGTGACCTGTTGCATTGGCAATACTGATGGTCGACTTGAAGCAACGGTCTAATGCCTTCTTGGTAGGCAACTTTCACATTGTCGATTTCTGATGGTTGTTTTAGATCTGGTACATGCCATTAGAAATTTCAAGTTGTTTCTTGCTGGAAAAAGGGAATGTAGGCGAAGGCCCTCCTTTTAGCACCAAAATGTTGATACAAAAAACGCACCAACCTTAGAGAATTGATTGACCTTGATGGAATCGAAACTAATGTGTGTGTGATTTAATGTTAAAACTAGCAATTGAATGTAAAAGTGCCTTAAAGTAAAGGACACAAACAATTTTTAAAGTGGTTCGGCAATTAGAACTTAAGCCTACGTCCACTGTTCTCTTATTCTGTTAGAGAGCTTACAAGAGAAATAAGTATAATGCCTTGAACAAATTGCTAACCCCCATCTCATAATTAGAGGGGGTATTTATACAAGTTTGTGATAAAGGAAGGAGAGAAATTTTTGGGATTGTAATCAAATCCAAATTACAACTCCAATATTCCAGTGATTGAGCGCTAAGATCATCCTATCGTTGCTATTGATCTGATCTCTTCCGAAATATCCAAGATTTGAGCTTATCCCTGGTTTTTCGAACAATTGCTAGAGTTAGTTGTGACTAGATTGTGTTGGGTCGAGCGCTTATGCTGAGTCGGACTAATGCTAAGTTGAACTGATTCTGGGTCGAACTATCTCCTTGTGAGCTTCTGCCTTCTCTGAGCTGAATGGAAAAATCACACACAATAAATTAAATTATTTTAATTTTTACTTTTTCAAAATCATGAATTCAACATAATATTGTATAATTGATTATTGATGTTAATTTTTGTTAAAAAGGATTAAATAAAAAAATCATCTAAAAAAGCATCAATTCTTGAACAACATTGATTATAGGCTCAGTGAATTCTAGGCAGTGAGCATGACTAAAGTAGGTTCAACTACGTAACCATGTGCTATATGGATTGCACACCAATGGGTCTCCCCTCAACAATCTTCTCTCCTATAAATAAATTTTATTCCAATTACTTTTGTAAAAACACTTGTAGTGTTCGAATTTCCTCAAGGGCAAAAATATAATTTCACTTGTTCCCTAAGTAAAGGACAATACTATAGTTACAACCCAATCTCAAACTTTCTCTCACAACCCCGACGTGGTAGCTCGTAATGGGTCCCACTTGTCCAACAAGGGTCTCGCCTACCCAATTGCGACCTGCCATGTTGGGGTTCTGAGAGAAGGTTTGTAAGATTGGGTTGTGAGCCAATCTTTATTGCTAAGCAAATAATCCAAGGAATAATCTCCTAAATAAGAAGTAAAATTATTAGTAAATGTGGAATCTAAGGGAATAAGTAAGTTTATTCAAATTAAGAAGTGAATGTAGACAAGATATGATCCAAAAATGGAAAGAGATCCCTCATTCTCCTAAAACTTGTTGGAGTAGATGCCCTATAGCCAATCTATTATTGTAAAATTGACTATGTAATAAATGTTTATTTATCAATAAAAGGCATATTCTTCTATATCGTGTAAATCATAGTTATATGTAATGATATATGTCCTTAGGATGGTAGAACCATGACGAGTGTATCAAGTGTTTCAAATCTTGATAGTGAGAACCCTATGATCACATATGGTGGCCATTCTAGAAACGTCTGTAGCCCCAGTATTATTCTGATCAAGGACACAGATAATACAGTAAGGCTATCATAGTGTTGAATGACCCTGTCAAAAGGTAGTGACTGATCTCACTTGTCAAGGTTGTTTGCCGATAACCTAGTGAAACAGATAGGTGCTTGGTAGAGGCAAGTTCATTGGACAGACCCACCAGAGGATTCCATATGGATGGTGACCCTAGTGTCTATGGAATAAATCCTCTAATAGATGGTGGTGCATGTGATCCTTAGACTTGAGATCACCGGAGCGCCTTGTGCACGAATTGGTGCAGTTTGACAATAGCCCAACGTAGTTCTATTAAGAGCTATCAATACAGTAGTGATTGGCTACATTGAGAAGTGTATCGAGACTATGGTGGATCAACAAAGGATTCATCACTCCTGGGTACGGGAGAAGTTATCTCTCTGGGTAATTTAGTAAATGGCAATGACACTAAATTTGTGGCCACAGTGGGATTGAGTTGTTGCTCAATCCAATTTATTATTTCGGTCATTGGTCCATTAACTGAATACAAACATGTCGAGGATATTTGAGGTTGACATTATTTCTGTACCTCAGTCTCAATGAGATAATAGATGGTGAAAGGATTGGATTGCACAATAACTATACCGTTGACAGGCTGCTGTTTCGCTGAATCTGAATCTATCGAGTGGCCATGATGCCTTGCTAGGGGCCAATCTTGGTCTGTGTGTAGTGAGACGATTAATTAGTGTTAATTGTGATGTTATACACTGCCGATATGATGAGGAGCCTACGGGTCACACACTTAGAAGATAATTTAAGAATCAATTTGTGAGAAAGGTATTTTCATCTTTCAAGACAAAAGGGTATTTTGGTAACCTCACAGTGCAATTAAATTTGCTGATGTTGTTGCCAGTATTTAATTTTAATATTAAAATTAAATTAGTGAGATTATATTTAAATATGTCTATGTATATATTTAAATAAATTATTATTATTAATTAAATGTTAATATATTATTATATATTATTTGATTTTAATTATAATAATAATTAATTAATTAAAATACCATAAAGGAAGTGTTTGGTTGAAAAGATGAAATAGGGTTAGAGCAAATGACTATTCCAAAGTGGAATAGGGTTTTAATTGTTGCACTATATAAGTGCAACTTAAAATTAGAACAAAGAAGGATTATTCAATAATAAAAAACCCTAGCCACCCTATCTCTCTCTCTCACACACGTTATACTCTTGAGTGAAGAAGAATATTTTTCTTGTTCTTCTTTCTTGATTCTTGAAGCCCTTGATTGTTCTAGCAAAATAATCAGGGGTTCTGCGGATTGTCTTCGTGTGGATTACTGTAAGTGCGATCATACTTTGGATCGATTAGCAAAGAATCACGTTAATAGTATCAATGAACAGTGTCAGTGAACAGCGTCAGTGAACAGCGTCAATGAATAATGTCAGTGAACAGTTTTCGGTGAATAGTGTTCGTGAGCGTAATCAGAGTTATTCGGAGGAGCCTCCAAATGTGTGTAAGCATTCTGAATCCTTGTATGGATTTATAATTTGTTTTTATACAGTTTTATTTTACATTTCAGTTTATGCATGAAAACGTTATAATCTGTACTCGAATCTTGGTTCGTGTATTGATCGATTCATTTTAAATATTATGTTTTTCCATTGCATAAATCCGGTCAGTTACTAACAGTGGTATTAGAGCCTCGGGTACCAAATTATAATGTTTAATCTTTGATTGATAATATGTTAATGCATAAATTGATTGTTTTTAAATCTTAAAATTTTGTTTAATTGATCAATTAACTAATGATGTGTTGATGAGTGACTTATTGGTTGGTTGATGTCTTGGTCGAATGCTTGTGCATTCGATTCGATTTGGATCCATATTGTTATGTGAAAAAACTGCAAAAAGGATTATTATGTGATTCATTGTTTTGTGGCGTTAGCCATGGTGAAATAACACTTCATCGCGGCGAGAGATAAAAAGTGAATCTGGCCGCAACGACCTGCCAGAAAAGTAGATCTAGCCACGGCGAAATAAAACTTTGCTGTGGCATCAAAGTCTCTAGAACGTTTTGTGTCTTCTGGAAGTTTATGGTATTTGCTGTGGCAAAATAAAACGTCATCGCGGCAACCATTTTTGTATGAACTTCGCCGAGGTGAATAATTTATTCGCTGCAGCAAGAAAGCTACTATTCTGTTTTGCTTTTCTGTTTTTCGTATAGGGGGCCAAATTACAGTTTTTGAACCTATAAAGCCAATAATAATTCTGCACATAAGAAGGGTAATTTAATAATTCTGCCCACCCAAATTCAAAATGTTAATTTTGGATGTATGCAATGTTCTTGTTTGAAATTGCATAGTGCCCAATACATGAACCTTAGACCTTTGGTATGTTTTTGTAATTTTGGGTTTGTTTGTAATTTTATAAAGAAATAGGACCTGCATGTCCTGCCTCTCTCTCTTATATCTCCATGTATTTCTTCTTCTCATCTTACTCCCCTCATATGTAATGCGAGGTTTCTATTTTATCGATGTAAATTAGAATAAGGTTTCTATTATAAAATACTTTCTAATGATCGTGAAGAAGAAATGAAGGAGCTATGAAGAGGAATAACTTGAAGACCCAAGATTTACTTTTAAACCCCTAGGTTGACCCACCGATTCCTCTAGGCTCGAGGAAATCAGTTTTAGCGGGCCATGTACTGTCACGTTTTATTTTGTTTAGAATGCATGCTAAGGTTGAATGTTCAATAAAATGCCAAACAATGACATTCTAACAAATATAATAATCTGGTGAGACATTAAATAAAAACCCTCAACTTAAGTATATTAAGTCAAGTATGCCTTCCATCACCATGGTTTTAATCAGACCACTATTCATCGAAACCTTGTTCGCCAAAGCAAAGGGTACACTTCTACCAATAGGAGGTTAAAATTCATTGGAGTTTTCCTTAATGGTGATGGTTCGACTTAAAATGACAGTTTTGCTTGTTCGCCAAAGCGAAGGTTGATAAACATGTCATAGCATAGTAGAGTAGTACACATGTTTTGTGTACGTGGCGACATGTAGTGTCCACTCTACTAATATTGGGAATCACACTTGAGGACGATGGCTAGGCCATTGGATTGTGTGATTGGCTTGTTGGCTTGCTTCACATTTAAGGTTGGTAGTGGGAGCTATCAACTGGTGTGGATTAAGTTTGTTGGCCTACCGAATCAACCCATTTTGGCTTGTTCGCCAAAGCGAAGGTTTGAAATGGGCTAGATGGGATCTCAGTCCAGTAGGAAAGCCAACGGGCTTTCCCGAGTTAATAGTGAGGGCTATTAGCTTGAGGAAAATAGTGGGAGCGATTATTTAATAAAAGGCATTGTTAAATAAAAATAAACATGATAATAATTTTGCTTTATTCTACACTTGTAGTTTCACTTAATTTAACAAAATGATCCCAACATCACTAATCATCGAACTGGAAGAGAAATGGAATGGTGAGAATTTCGTTGAGTGGTATAGAAGTATAAATGATATACTTCAGTTAAGTGATAGATTATACACCATTGAGTAGGCTTTGTCACCAGAGCCTACTGATAGTTCTATCCATGAGGCTGTGTATGTATATGTGAAGCATACACATGATGCGAAAGCAGAAATGACTAGATACATTGTGCTTGCATCAATGACACCATTTCTGCGACAACAGTGCCAGAGAATAGACTTGGCTTTTATTCTTCATTTTCTTCAAAAAAATGAGAAGTATATGGTGTCTTAGTCATTATTCAGATGTAGGATGGAAGAGGGTACAAAAAATGGCGATCTTATACTCAAGTTGACCGAGTATATGAACAGGCTTAAGATTTTGGGATGCTAACTTAATGAAGGTTTAGCAATAGACCTAATATTATAGTCTTTGCCAGATTCTTACTCTCAATTTGTCTATGACTTCATTGAGGATGATAAGAAGAATACCATTTCCGAGCTTTTGGATATGTTGAATGCTACTGAGTCAGGCATGAGAATGTCAGAAACATTGACGTTGGTTGAAGCCAACTCAAGTGAGAAGGTAAGGGCTCAAAAGTCATTGGAAGGAACTGCTATAGATAGAAAGGGCATTTGTCCTCACTATGGGAATCCCAGCCACTGGAGGAAACATTGCAAGGCCTTTCTAGCAAAAAGGAAGAAGAATGTTACTTTTTCGTCAGGTTCTTGATTGAGAATAACTTCTCTCATCAACATCTTGGGTCATTAACATAGGATGTGGTACTCACATTTGTTCTAATGTGCAGGGACTACGACAAAGTAGATTGCTCGCCGAGAGAGAGGTAGACCTACTAGTTGGAGTTGGAGCACATGATGTTGCATTAGCTGTAGGATCTTATTGTCTGATTTTGCCTACAAGCTTGTTACTTGGAACTTGTGGATTGTTATGATATCGGTTCAGTTTCTAGAAATAATTTTCCTGTGTCCACTTTGGACAAGTAAGAATATTGCTTTACTAATGAGTTGTTGTCTTTTAGTATAAATAATATTCTATGGAATTGTTTCATAATAATATGTTTTCAAAAATGGACAATAAGAATATTCTCAAAGTCACATCTACACCAAATGTGGCAAGTTGAGTTAAACATACCTGAAGGAATGTGGGAGTTAGGTCTATGATGAGGTTTTTGTGATCTACCCACATAATTCCGAGGTTGTGCCCTCGAGACTATGACTCACGCACTAGACCATGTACTGCCAAAGTCTGTAGATAAGACTCCATATGAATAATGGAGTGGGTGAAAGCCCAACTTGTCTTATCTAAGGATTTGGGGTTGCGAAGCTTATGTCAAGAAATTGACTTCGAACAAGTTGGGCTCGAAATCCTACGAAAGGGTATTTTTGTCTTTTAGGACGAAAGGGTATTTTGGTAATCTCATAGTGTAATTAAATTTGCCGAGGTTGTTGTTAGAGTAGATGCCCTAGAGCCAATCAATTATTGTAGAATTGACTCTTTGTAATAATGTTCATTGATCAATAAAAGGCATTTTATACTATATCGCGTAAATCATCATTGTATGTATTGATATATGTCCTTAGAATGGTAGAACCATGACGAGGGTATCAAGTGTTTCAAATCTTGATAGTGAGAACCCTATGAGCACATATGGTGGCCATTATAGACAACGTCCGTAGCCCTAGTATTATTTTGAAGTAAGGGCCAGATAATACGGTAAGGCTATCATAGTGTTGAACGACCTTGTTGAAAGGCAGTGACTGATCTCACTTGTCAAGGTTGTTTGGTGACAACCTGATGCAACACAGGGTGCTTGCTATAGGCAAGTACTAGACTAACCCACTAGAGGATCCATATGGATGGTAACCCCAGGTCTATGAGACAAATCCTAACGAATGGTGGTGCATGTGATTCTAGACTTGAGATCACCAGAGCGCCTTATGCATCGATTGGTGTAGTTGACACTAGCCTAAAACAGTTCTATTCAGAGCTGTCAATACGTGGTGGGTGATTGCTGCATACGGAGTGTATCAAGACTATGGTGGATGACAGGATTCCATCACTCCCGGGGACAGGAGAAGTTATCTCACGACGAATTCAATAAATGGCAATGACACTAAAACTAGGCTACAGTGGGATGAGTTTATAATACAGGTCATTGGTCTAATAACTGAATACACATATCGAGAGTAACCGAAGGTTGACACCATTTCTATGCCTCGGTTCGTCGAGATGACGGATGATGAAAGGATCAGATGTACGGTAACCATATCATTGATAGGTAGTGCTTCGCTGAATCCAAATCTATCGGGGGCATGATGCTTGCTAGGGGCCAATCTTGGTCTGGTTATAGTGAAACGATAATTGGTGTTAATTGCAATACTAAACACTACCGTATGATAGAAGGATATGGGTCACACACATAGAAGATAATTTAAGAACTAGCTTAGAAGAAGGCATTTTCGTCTTTTAGGCGAAAGGGTATTTTGGTAATTTCATAGTGCAATTAAATTTGCTAAGGTGTAGCCTTTATTTAATTTGATATTAAAATTAAATAAGTAAAATTACGTTTAAATATGTGTTCACATATATTTAAATATTTCATTATGTTATGTTAATATATATATAATATATATATATATAAATATATATATATATATATATATATATATATATATTATATAATATATATATATATATATATTTGTAATACATATTAATTGAATTTAATTGAGATAATGATAATTAAAATTAAAAATTAAAGGGATGTTTGGATACAAAGGTGTTGGGTTGGAGCCCAAGCCCATTCATGATGGAATAGGGTATAGTGTGCACTATATAAGTGCACACTTTGTGAAATAAAAAAAAGAGAGTCATTAATTTCATTCATTGGAAAAGAAAAACCACCAGCCCCTTGAAACACTCTCCACGCCAGATTGCAGTTTTTGTGAATCAAATTACTATGATTTTTCTCTTGTTCTTAAAGGCTAAAGATGACGATCTAGCAAATCCCTCTTTTGTTCCTTGAGGTTATTTTTGTGTGGATACACTGGTTCGATCCTACACTTTGGTCGGTAGCAAAATAGCTCGGAGACAAGTTGGAGGAGCCTCCAAACGTGCGTATGGTTTCTTAAACTCTAAACTAAAATCTGCAGATTCTTATTAATATTATATTATATATAATATATATATATATATATATTATAATATTAATATATATATATATATATATATTATATTATATTGTAATTTGTACCAAGATCTTGGTTCTAAGGAACAGCCATGTTGTAAATGTCTTGTTTTTCCGCTGCGTAACTGGATCGTTTACTAACAGTTGTTGCTTGTATTAATTTTAATATTAAAATTAAATTAGTGAGATTATATTAAATATACTTTGTATAATTTAAATGAATATATTATTAATTAAATATAATATATATATTATTAATTGATTTTAATTATAATAATTAATTAATTAATTAAAATACCATAAAGGGTGTGTTTGGTTGCAAGGGTAAACTAGGGTTGGAGCCCATGGCTATCCCTAAGTGGAATAGGGTTTTAATTGTTGCACTATATAAGTCAACTTAAAATTAAAACATATAGAATATTCATTCAATTAAATAACCTACCCTATCTCTCTCTTCTCAAGAAGAAAACTTTTCTTGTTCTTCTTCTAATTCTTGAGGCCTTGATTGTTCTAGTAAAATAATCAAGGGTTCTGCGGATTATCTTGTGTGGACTCATGAGTGCGACCTACTTTAGATCAATTGGCAAAAAATCACGTGAACAGTAACAGTGAATAGTATTCCTATCCGAAATTAGAGATGTTCAAAAGAGCCTCCAAACGTAGTAAGTATTCTAATCCTTGAATGGATTTTCTTATATAGATTTTTATAAACATGTAAACGATATAATCTATACTCGGATCTAAGCAAAGAAAGTAATTGATTTACTAATTGAATTTTTGTTTTTCGTGCGTATGGTAGATCAATTACTTACAATGGTATCAGAGCCTTGGGTATAGATTATATTGTTAATTGATGTTTGATAACAGTATATTTGTTTGATAACATGATTGCATGATTGAAGTGTTTTTTAAATCTGGAAAAATTTTGCATGTTGAATGTCTTAATATATCAATTGATTAAATAATGTGTTGATTGATGTGTATGGTTGGTTAGTGTCTTGGTCGAAGTGTAAGCATTCGATTTTATTTGGATTCGTGTCATTATGTGAAAAATTGCAAAAGACGTTACTGTGCCTGATTCCTGTTTTGCAACGTTACTTGCGCTGCGCGGGAGATGCAAAAGGTGAATCTGGCCACGGCAAGATGCAAAAGGTGAATCTGGCCACGGCGAAATTCTAGAAAAGTAGATCTAGCCACGATAAAAAAAACTTCGCTGTGGCATAAAACTTCTGGATGATTTGTGTTTTCTGGAAGTTCACGGTCACCGCGGGAATATAAAACTTCGCCGCATCGACCATGTGTGCATGAACTTCGCTGAGGTGAAGAATTTCTTCGCCGCGGCAAGAAAAAGTACTGTTCATTTTTGCTTTTTGTTTTTCACATGGGGGCTAAATCGTTTTTTGAACCTTTAAGTCAATATTCATTCTGCACTTTAAGGTGGTAATTTGATAATTCAACCCACCCAATTCAAAAAAATGATTGTTTTTAATGTATGCAATGTTCTTGTTTGATAATTATGTGTGCCCGGGTACATGAGCCTTTGACCTATTGTTTATTGTTATTGGGTTTGTTTGTAATTTTATAAATAAATAGGACATGCGTGTCTACCTCTCTCTCTTAAATCTCATGTATTTCTTTCCTCATCTCACTCCCTCGTATGAAACGCGGGTTTCTATTTTATTTATGTAAATTAGAATAGGTTTTTTTTATAAAATCTTTGTAATGATCGTGAAGAAGAATGAAAGAGCTATGAAGAGGAATAACCTGAAGATGCAAGATTTATTTTAAACCCTAGGTTGACCCACTGTTTCTTTAGGCTTGAGGAAATCGGTTTTATGAGCAATACCGAGGCGTTTTATTTTGTTTAGAGCATGCTAAGGTTGAATATTCAATAACATGCCAAACAGACATTCTAGCAAAGATAATAACTGGTGAGACATGTAACCCCCCACTTGAGGTACGTAGTTAAGACTTGATGAATGGCTTGAATGTTATTTTATTTACCCTCATTTGAGTTTGTATGTTGTTAATTGTTTGGTTTGGTTGAGTGGTTGCCCGGAATTTGTAAAGACTTGGCGAAATTTTGATGTTATAGTCTTCGCGGGGGGAAGAGGTGCTCAAACCCACGGTGTAGCTGCTGTAAGTTTTCGCGGGGTGAAGAAATAGCTTCGCTGCGGCGAAAGCTCGGCTGAAAATTTCCTTGAGTTTTTAGAGAATTCTTCCTTTGGGGCACAATGACCATTCTAACCCTTATTGGCAGAAAAGTGGGGATTGAAATGCAAGGAAATTGCATGGAGAATAGTTTATTTGGGGGTGCATTTGCAAAAAATTAAAGGACAAAGAGGAATCCTAAGAAAGAGTAAGGGTAAGATGGGAAAGAGGGGAGAAAATATGAGATATAAGGGTTTAGTTTTAGAAAACCTTCTCATTTCTTTCTTTCCACCGCCTCTTTCATCCTTCAATTCTCTCAAATTTTCATTCAACTTTTCAAGGATTTTTGGAGGGTTTTTGGCTAGAAGTTGATACAAGTTGATCCTAAGCACTTAAAGGTAAGAATCCTTACTCTAGATGTGAATTTTATTGGTGTAAGAGTGAATCCTTATGAGTTTGTGTTAAGGTTTAAGAGAAAGTTCAAGCCATCAAGAGTGGAGAGCTTAAGTGGATTCTACTTGAGTTACGGTAAGTAATCCACCTAAGTGTGATTTGCATGATTGAATGATGTGTAGAGATTCTTATATGATTTAATGATGAATTTTATGTTTGTGTGTATTGATGGATTTATGAATGAGTTTATTGTTGTTTATGAAGAGAATTCCACCATGAAAATGGTGGATTGTGTTGATAAAAGTTGGTAGAAGTATGGATAGAATTGAAAGAATTTTGAGAGGAATATTTGAAGTGTATTTCCTTTGCCGGATGTGTGATGAATCAAAGGAGTTGAACTCCAATTTTGGATGTTAAGAAAGAAGTAGAATTATAGTAAGAGTAGAGTTTATGTATGCACACATATTGTTTGATGAAATGCCTAAAGATGCCTGAGTAGAAGTAGAGAACCTTACTTTATGCAACATAGCATATTTGCATTTCATGAATGCATATAAGAAAGATTCTAGGCATGAGCCATCCATATGCATATGTTTATTTGAATAATCACCTAAGAAAGAAATATGAGAAATGAGAAAGAAACACTCTAAGAATAGAGATAAAGAAAAGAACTAATTCTCTTAGAATAAGAGAAAGAAAGAGTTAGCACTAGAGAAGTGCTAAAGAATAGAAAAGAGAATAGGTTGTGTGATGGGGAGCCCGTGAGTGTAGAAATTAACCACATGTAACCGCCATGAGAGAGCGGTATCTGCCATGAGAGAGCGGAATGAGAATAAGAAAAAGAATTCGTATAGTTGTGAAAATACATGTGGGTGAGGGCTATACAAGAGAGAGAGTACACTCACATGACTAAGGGTTCTGAATCCATGCATCAACCAAGACCAATTGGCGAAGAATAAGAAAGAATAAGAAAGAATAAAACGTGAGAAAAGAATAGAAAGAAAAGAACAGAGAGAAATGCATTGTTATGATTAGTGCATATGCATCCCATCCATGCATGTTATTATGAGATTCTCCATGGGTGATGAGAATAGAAAGAAAGAAAAGAATAGTGAGAGCTAGAAGTAAAATAAGAAAAGAATTGAAGAGTAATACACGGGGACTATGGAATAAAAGATTTACTTACTGAGCATCTTTGTGCTCACCTCGTTGTTTTCTATGTTTTTACAGGTCATAGGTGAGGACTTGGTCGGATGGACGTCGGCAAGCGGGGAGACTTGGCTGCACTGTCCACTGTTTTGAGAGTCTTTTTGTATAAATGATATTGTACTTTGTAAAGAATGTATATATTAAGTAAAGAAAAATTTTTGGGCCCAACTATTTTGATAAGTATACTTGTCTTTTCATTAATATATTTAACGATTTTGATAGTAGAATGAAGTTGTTACAAGACATTAAATAAAAACCCTCAAATAAGATATATTAAGTCACGTATGCCTTCCATCACCATGGTTTTAATCAAACCACTGTTCGTCGGAATCTTGTTTGCCACAGCGAAGGGTACACTTCTACCAGTGAGAGGTTTAAAATTCATTGGAGTTTTCCTTAATGATGATGGGTCGACTTAAAATGGCAGTTTTGCTTATTCGCCACAGCGAAGGTTGATAAACACGTCATAGGCATAGTAAAGAAGTACACATGTTGAGTGTACATGGAGACATGTAGTGTCCACTCTACTGATACTGGGTATCACACTTGAGGACGATGGCTAGGCCGTTAGATTGGGTGATTGGCTTGTTGGCTTACTTCACATTTGAGGTTGGTAGTGGGAGCTATCAACTGGTGTGGATTAAGTTTGTTAGCCTACCTAATCAACCCATTTTGGCTTGTTCGCCACAACGAAGATTTGAAATGGGTTAGATGGGATCTCAGTCCACTAGGAAAGCCAACAGGATTTCTTGAGTTAATAGTGAGGGCTATTGGGTTGAGGAAAATAGTGTGAGTGTTTTTAATGAAAGACCATATTAAAAAATAATAAACATTACATTGACTTTACTTTTCTGAATTGTAGATTCACTTAAAAATAAGCATTATGAACCTGCGACCGATAATCAAGAAAAAAAAACAAGTTGGATGGATCCAATTTCTCAGACTGGTATCGTAATCTTCGGATTATACTTAAGTCTGAAAAGAAATTGTATATCCTTGATAAGCCATACATGGTTGAGCCTGATCCTGATGCCACTCAGGAAGTAAATGATACTTATCAAAAGTTCCTTGATGATGCTGATGGCATTCAATGCTTGATGTTAGCATCGATGACACTAGTGCTGCAAAAGTAGCATGAGAATATGGATGTTGCTGCCATTATTCTACACCTCAATGAGTTTTACAAAGGGAATGCTCGACTGAGAGGTACAAGGTGTCAAAAGCATTGTTTGGAAGTCATCTAACTGAGGGAGCCCAAGTTAGCCCTCATGTGCTCAAAATGATCGAGCACATAAAGAGGCTTGAGACTTTGGGGTTTGAGTTGGATACAGAATTACAAGTGGGTTTAACTCTGCAATCCTTGCCTGACTCTTATGCACCATTCATAATGAACTTCAAAATGAACGCCACGGTGAAAACCCTGTCGAAGCTTTTGAACATGCTAAGGACTACAGAGCAAGACTTGAAGAAGTCCAAGTCTGTTTTACTAGTAGCTGCCAGTAAAGGAAATGGTAAGGGCAAGGGAAAGGCCAAGGCCAATCCCAAGCCCAAGCTTAAAGGACAGGATGCTCTTAAGCTTGGGGGTGGCATTGGGAAAGGTAGAAAGGTAACCTGCTTCTATTGTGGCAAGCTTGGCCACTGGAGGAAGCACTGCAAGGCTTTCCTCACAAATAAGAAGAAGTCAGATGCTTCAACTTTAGGTATGTTTATGATTGAGATTAACCTCTCTCCTTCAACATCTTGGGCCATTGACACAGGATACGGTACTCACATTTGTACTGATGTGTAGGGACTAAGGCAGAGTAGATTGCTCGCCAAGGGAGAAGTGGACTTATGAGTTGGAAATGGAGCACATGTGGCTGCTTTAGCTGTAGGGACTTATTGTTTGTCTTTGCCTTTGGGCTTATTATTAGATCTCAAAGACTATTATTTTGTACCTGTGATTTCTAGAAACATTATTTCAGTATCCGCTTTGGATAATATAGGATATCATTTTGAGATTTCTAATGGATTGTTGTCCTTTAGTTTGAATGGTATTCTATTTGGAATTGCAAGGTTATATAACAGATTATATGTTCTTGATTTGAACAATAAGGATATTCTTAACGTTGAAACTAAGAAAGCTAAACATAGTGAACAAAACCATACATACCTCTGACATTGTAGATTGGGTCATGTTAATCAGACCCGCATTGCAAAACTTCAAAGGGATGGAGTTTTGGACCCTTTTGACTTCCAGTCATGTCAGGTATGCAAGTCATGCCTTTTAGGCAAGATCACCAAGTCACCTTTCATAGGACAAAGTGAAAGGGCTACTGAACTGTTAGCCATCATCCATAGTGATATATGTGGTCCACTGATAGTTGAAGCCAGAGGTGGATATCCCTACTTCATCACATTTACTGATGATTTCAGTAGATATGGTTATGTCTATCTCATGAGACATAAATCTGAAGTCTTTGATAAGTTCAAAGAATTCAAGAATGGAGTACATAATATGTTGGGCAAAAGTATTAAAGCTCTTCGGTCGGATCGAGGAAGTGAATACTTAAGCTCAGGGTTTTTTGAATACCTAAAGGAATGTGGGATAGTATCACAACTCACCCCTACGTATACACCCCAACACAATGGAGTGTCTGAAAGGAGGAATAAGACCTTACTTGACATGGTTAGGTCCATGATGAGTTTTAGTGATTTACCTGCATCATTTTGGGGTTATGCCCTAGAGACTGCAACTCACATTTTGAACCATGTGCCGTCAAAGTCTGTAAACAAGACTCCATTTGAACTATGGAATGGGCGAAAGTCTAATTTGTCTCATCTAAGGATTTGGGATTGCGAAGCTTATGTCAAGAAATTGACTTCGAACAAGTTAGGCCCAAAATCCTACAAATGTATATTTGTGGGGTATCTTAAAGAGACCAAAGGATACTATTTCTACCATCCAGAAGAGCGCAAAATTTTTGTTGCTCATACTAGAGTCATCCTAGAAAAGGAATTTTTTCTAAGAAGTACTAGTAGGAGAAAAGTAGAACTGAATGAAGTTCTAGAGCTATAAGATATACTAGATGAAGGACGGGAAGATGTGCCATAAGTAGTGGTTGAACATCAGAAAGAGGTTACTCCATAACTTGTGGATCAAAGTGAACCACCTCAAGTAGCATAGGAGCTACGTAGATCTGGGAGAGTACACCATGAGCCTAAGAGATACAGTTATCTCGTGACTCAACATGGTGACGTACTTGTCTACCAAGACGATGAACCCAGAACCTACGAAGACGCTATATTGGATCCAGATTCCGTTAAATAGCTTGAAGCCATGAAATTTGAGATGGACTCCATGTACCAAAATGAAGTATGGTCTTTGGTGGAACCACCTGAAGGGGTAAAACCCATAGGTTGTAAATGGGTCTTCAAGAAGAAGACCGACATGGATGGCAAGGTGCACACTTATAAAGCACGATTGGTTGCCAAAGGTTTCAAGCAAATTCATGGTATTGACTGTAAGGAAACCTTTTCGCCAGTTACCATGATTTAATCCATCCGGATTATGCTTGCGGTTATTGCATATCATGATTATGAGATTTGGCAAATGGATGTCAAAACGGCTTTCCTGAACGGAAACCTTGAAGAGGATGTGTATATGACACAACCTGATGGTTTCATTCTTGATGGGCAAGCTGAGAAGGTATGCGAGTTGCAGAGATCCATTTGTGGACTCAAGCAAGCTTCAAGGAGCTGGAACATTCGTTTCGATGAAGCCATAAAATACTTTGGTTTCATCAAGAATGAATATGAGACCTGTGTTTACAAAAGGGTGAGTGGGAGCGTAGTGGCATTGCTAGTGTTGTATGTCGATGACATACTTCTGATCGGGAATGATATACCAAACTTGCAGTCAATAAACACTTGGTTATCCAAGTGATTCTCCAAAAAGGACTTAGGAGAAGCAGCTTACATTCTCGGAATGAAGATCTATCGTAATAGATTAAGAAGTTTGCTTAGCCCAAGTCAGAGTACATAGACAAGGTACTGAAGAGATTCAGTGTGGAAGAATCCAAAAAGGGATCTCTTCCGCTAGCACATAGTGTCTATCTCTTTGAGGATATGTGTCCTAAACCACACATTGAGGGAGATAGAATGACGAGGATCCCACATGCTTCAACAAGTGGATTTATCTTGTATGCTCAGATTGATGTCTCATGTGCATCAAGCACTTGTAGGGGATATCAATCGGATTCAAGAGAGCAATGCTATGATTGCATGCTCGGACTGTTAACTTATGTGCATTAAGCACTTGCAGAAGATATCAATAAGATTTAGTGAGCAATGTGTTATGTACTCAGATTGATGTCTTATGTTCATTCAGCACTTGTAGAAGATATCAATCAGATCCAAGTGAGTGACACTGGATAAGTGTCAATGAACATCCTTAAATACCTAAAAAGGGGCTAAGGATATGATCATGGATTATGGAGTGAGGATGAGCTCACTGTAAGAAGATATAGTGATGCTAATCTCCAAACAGATAAAGATGATTTTCACTTACAATCTGGGTTTATATTCTGTCTCAATAGAGCTACAGTGAGTTATAAGAGCTCGAAGTTAAGTACTGTAGCGGATTCTATGATTGATACTAAGTATAACAGATTGTTTAATGTAGCCGTATAGGCGGTTTGGATCAAGAAGTTCATTACTGAACTTGATGTGGTTTCAAGCATTGTTGATCTAGTAAAGTTCTACTGCGATAACAATGGAGCCATTGTTGTGGCTGAGGAATCACGGTCTCACCATTAATCCAAACACTTACTTATTCGATTCAATCTAATATGAGAAGTCAATCAGAAAGAGAATGTACAGATTTGCAAAATACCTACTAACCCACTGTTGAATTTCTATTGGAGCAGAAGCATGATGAGCACTTGCGTCATTCGATGTTAAATACATGAATGATTGGCTATATTGCAAGTGGGAGATTGTTGGAGTAGGTTCCCTAGAGCCAATCTATTATTGTAAAATTGACTCTGTAATAAATGTTTAAGTAATACTCCGGACACCGAAAGTTTACACCGAATTTTTGTACTGAAGGATATGGCAACCAGTCAGACGTGACCATGCTGGAGTCTTTCGTGAATGAACAGTCATCCAACATTTATGGATCCCTGCCCATATTTAATTGACGCCTGTTCATATTATATGGATGGGTGTCCATTTAGATGGACGCCCGTCCAAAAAATTTTAAAAGAAAAATAATGGACGTCCGTCCATCTTATACGGACGGGTGTCTATTTACTATGGACAGACATCCATATAAGATGGACGCTCGTCCAAAAAATTTAAAAATTTTTTTTTAAAAAAAAAACAAAAGTAGTGGATGGGCGTCCCTCTTAGATGGACGCCCGTCCATTAGATAAGGAAATGTTGACTGGCTAACTTGAAATGTTGACTGGCTAACTTGAAATGTTGATGTGGCTTATGGGATATGAAGCTTATCCATTAGTTGTGAAGACTGAACAAAGGTTTGATGTTACTATTGATGTCGTCAGAGTTGTGAAGAAGAAGAAGATTACTTTTCTCCTTCTTGCATCTTCTCGTTTCAAGAAACAAAGCCAGCTCCCAGCTCAGATGGGGAAACTAATCGGGGCTGCCAGGTCTGACAATATGTAAAAGAATAGTCTACTCTTTTCTTTTACAATACTGTTGGGTGTGGCTCTAATTAACACCCAATCAACAACACCATTCTATGGTTAACTTAATCAAATAGAGGAGGAAAAAATTAACTCAATTATTATCACAGCTGCAATGCTAAATCTGGTTGAGTTGAATCTACTCTGCTAGAACTAGGAGATCCTAGAGAATGAAACCTGACATTTAGGTCAGGTGGGACTGAATCTGACTTTTGTTTTGGTGACAAACCAGAATCCAGTTTCGAACGTGGTGATAACCCCTGCCAAGTCAGGCGGTGATGCCCTGGTGTCGATGCTGCTGATGCATCACATTCTGAATTTGGCAAAGCTCTACCATGATTTATTGTATTTGAATTATCTGCTAACTTGGAATCTTTTGAGTTCAAATAATTTGGAGTCGTAGGATGGACAAAGTTAGTATTAGTTCTAGAGACCCTATCAAGCATCTGAGATGGCTAAAAACTGAATTCACCAGACCTGGCAGCCCCGATTAGTTTCCCCATCTGACCTGGGAGATTAAAACCATCTCTTTCTTTCATTACCATCTCAACTGTTTCCTTCTATTTTCTTCTTCTAAACTCCAATTTCTATTTACTTTCATCACCTCTATTCGTGGATCTGGTTCTCAGATGGTGGTGGTGGTTGTAGCGGTGATTATTGCATCAGAAATAATATTCTGCCATGGAAAAAAAAGTGAAGAACCAGGTGCCATGAAAATAAAGTAAAGAAATAGGCGCTATTAAATAGGGAAATGGACGGGCGTCCATCTAAGAGGACGCCTGTCCATTACTTTTTTTTTTTTTTAAATTTAAACAATGGACGGGCATCCATATAATATGGACGCTCGTCCGTTTAGTAGGGACGCCCGTCCATAATATATGGACGGGCGTCCATGATTTTTGTTTTCAAATTTTTTTCGTTTAAATTATGGACGGGCGTCCATTATAGGTGGACGGTCGTCCATATAATATGGACGGGAGTCCATTTAAAATGAACGGGCATCCAATAACAATGGACAGTCATCCATATTTGATGGACGGTATTTCAGTGGCGGAATATTTGTTAACGTGATACGTGGCTCATCTGATTCAGTGGATACGTCATTCGGTGTAAAAATTTGGTGCAAAACGTTGATGTCCGTAGCATTTTTCTAAATGTTTATTTATCAATAAAAGACATATTCTTCTATATTGTGTAAATCATAGTTATATGTAATATATATGTCTTTAGAATGGTAGAACCGTGACGAGGGTATCAAGTGTTTCAAATCTTGATAGTGAGAACCCTATGATCATATATGGTTGCCATTCTAGAAACGTCTGTAGCCCCAATATTATTCTGACCAAGGACACAGATAATATGGTAAGGCTATCATAGTGTTGAACGACCTTGTCAAAAGGTAGTGACGGATCTCACTTGTCAAGGCTGTTTGTCGACAACCTGGTGCAACGCATAGGTTCTTGCTAGAGGCAAGTTCATTGGACAGACCCACTAGAGGATTCCATATGGATGGTAACCCTAATTTCTATGGAATATGTAACACCCACATCAAGGTACGTAATTTTACTTATGCCCTAATACCCTCAGTTGGATTTCTTTAAAGTTACCTTAGACAAATGTGAAGAAAATTCCTTAAAAGTTCATTAGAGGTAAAATGGTCTTTTCACTCATACTTAGATGAAAAAGTGGGAAGTGAAAGGAAGCAAATGTGAAGAAGATAATAAAAATGAGGGTATTTTAGTAATTGACTAAAGGACATAAATGGAATTTCATAGAAAGTGCAAGGGCAAAATGGGAATACATGCATATATTATTAGATAAAAGGTTTCATTGAAGAAACCCTAGCCATATATGGAGCCCTTGTTCACGCCACCTTCAACCCATTTTCTCTCAATTTTCTTCACTAAATTTCAAAGGAAAATCATAGGATTTGGTTTGGATTTTTGGAGATTTTCAATCCTAAAGCATCCTAAGGTAAGATTCTAGCAAAAGGAGTGTGATTAAACTTTAAAGGTTTAAATTCTTATGGTTTTTATATGATCTAGGTCCAAGAGGAAGAGATTTTGAGGAAAAGGGAAGTGATCTCACATATTCAAGGTAAGTAAACCTAATTTGAACCTTGATTTGAGCAAGACTTGTGTTGAATGAATTTTTGCATGTTTGTATGTGATGGTATGAGAGAATTATTGGCTGTTTTTTATGTTTAATGATGTATAAATTCTAGCCATGAGAAGTAGAATATGGTTATGTTGTGATGATTTGGTGAAGTTGTGGAAGAATTTGTGTTGAAATTTTTGGAGTGTATAGAAGTGATGAATTCGGCCAGGTTTGATACTAAAGTTAGTGAGTTTTTGGCTCACAATTTGGTGGAATTAGATAGTTGTGGAAGTGTAGCCAACATGGTAGTTGCATGTGCATATGAAGTGTTTGATGAAAATCCATAGAGAAAATGCATGCATGAGTTGGCTAAACCCTAATGAAGAAAGGGTTAGAGAAAGGCAAGAATTGAAGTAGGAAGATTATTTTTGGGCTTAACCAAGTGTAAATGTTAGTATTCAAGCATGCATATTGTTTTGCCAAAATTTAGAATATCACTTGGTCATGTAAGTTCCATGAGAGAAATGGCCCTTAGTGTTTGGTTCTAGTTACTTGAACCTTTCCTACTTTTTGAATAGCACATGAAAGTGTTAGAAAGGAATTTCAAGTTAAAGTGTTATTTTGATATGGTAATTGTGATAGTAGAGAATGGTAGAATATGTCATGACATACCATTATGCCATAATGAATTTGCAAGTTTGTATATGTGAATTTGAAAAGCATATTAAAGAATGGGCTTGATCATGCACATTTTGTATACATGATATATATATATATATATATATATATGTATGTATGTATGTATGTATGTATGTATGTATGTATGTATAGCCTTGATTTAGTAAATAAGACTATGCAAGAATATGTTAGCAAAGAATGAGAAGGAAAGAAAAGAAAATTACTAGTAATTTTCTTTTAAGCTAACATGCAAATATGTATATTTTCTCATTTACTAAAGAATGCAAGTGTAGAATTTCCATAGCTTGGAAATTCATGTTGAAACGTGTATAGTATCTCTTTCTACTCTTGTTCTACAACATGCTATGATATAAGGTTTTTGCGATGGGGAACCCGTGAGTGACAGAAAGGATACACGCCGCCATGAGCGAGCAGCATCAGCAAAGAGATACAGTATTTGTACAATCTGTGAGTAGTGTATGTGGATGAGGACTGTACCTAGTAGAGCATACCTACATGCACACCGCCACAAGTGAGCGACCACAGCAGAGAGATACAGTACTTGTACAGTCCGTGAGTAGTACACGTAGATGAGGACTATACCCACTCACATGGCCAGGGTTCCAAATCCATGCATCGACCTAGTCCGATCGGCAAACCAGAAAGAATAAAGAAAAGAAAGAGATACAACATAAGAGAAAGAGAAATTGAAAAGAAAAGAAAGTTCTTTTCTTAGGAAAGTTTATTATTATGCATATGTATTATGCTACTTACATGATTCAGTATTTCTTATGTGCTCAACGATGTATAGTTTTATTCGTTGTCTTTGCACGTTGGTAAGCAGCAAATCAGAGTATTAGAAAAGAATGCAGAATATCAGAAAAGAATTAAGAATATTATCAAAGAATAAAGTGAGAAAAGGAAAATCAGAACATGAGCAATGAAGGAAACACAATAGTGCAGTTTGGTTTACTTACTGAGCAATTTGTGCTCACTCCGTTATTTTACTGTTTTGTAGGCACTAGATGGTTTATGACCGGGTGGGACATCAAGAAGCAGAGGAGTTTGGTGGCACTGTTCAAGATTACCTTGTGCTTACTAAAGTATATCAGTATTTTGTGTATATATTTATATGAATTAGAATTAGAATTTTCGGATTTTACATTATGCATATATGTTTATAAAAGTTATTTAGTGGATTTTATCATATATTTCTCAAAGAATTAATAGCTATACAGAATAAATCCTCTAACGGATGGTGGTGCATGTGATCCTTAGACTTGAGATCACCGGAGCGCCTTGTGCACCAATTGGTGTAGTTTGACACTAGCCCAACGTAGTTCTATTAAGAGCTATCAATACGATAGTGATTGGCTACATTGAGAAGTGCATTGAGACTATGGTGGATCGATAAAGGATTCATCACTCCTGGGTACGGGAGAAGTTATCTCATTGGGTAATTCAGTAAATGGCAATGACACTAAATCTGTGGCTACAATGGGATTGAGTTGTTGCTCAATCCAATTTATTATTTCGGTCATTGGTCCATTAACTGAATACAAATATGTCAAGGATATTTGAGGTTGACACTATTTCTGTACCTCGCTCTCAAAGAGATAACAGATGATGAAAGGATTGGATTGCACGATACCCATAACGTTGACAAGCTGCGGTTTCGCTGGATTGCATGATACCCACACCGTTGACAAGCTGCAGTTTCGCTGAATCTGAATCTATCATGTGGCCATGATGCCTTGCTAAGGGCCAATCTTGGTCTGTGTGTAGTGAGCGATTAATTGGTGTTAATCGTGATACTACACACTGCCGATATGATGAGGAGTCTACGGGTCACACACTTAGAAGATAATTTAAGAATCAATTTGTGAGAAGGGTATTTTTGTCTTTCAGGACGAAAGGGTTTTTGGTAATCTCACAGTGCAATTAAATTTGCTAAGGTTGTTGTCTGTACTTAATTTTAATATTAAAATTAAATTAGTGAGATTATATTTAAATATGTCTATGTATATATTTAAATGAATTATTGTTATTAATTAAATGTTAATATATTATTATATATTAATTAATTTTAATTATAATAATAATTAATTAATTAAAATACCATAAAGGGTGTGTTTGGTTGCAAGGGTGAATTAGGGTTGGAGCCCATGCCTATTCCTAAGTAGAATAGAGTTTTAATTGCTGCACTATATAAGTGCAACTTAAAATTAAAACAAAGAAGGATTATTCAATAATAAAAAAAACCCTAGCCACCCTATCTCTCTCTCTCTCTCTCTCATGCTACACTCTTGAGTGAAGAAGAATATTTTTCTTGTTCTTCTTTCTTGATTCTTGAAGCCCTCTCTCTCTCTCTCTCTCTCTCTCTCTCATCATGTTACACTCTTGAGTGAAGAAGAATATTTTTCTTGTTCTCTTTCTTGATTCTGAAGCCCTTGATTGTTCTAGCAAAATAACAAGGTTCTGCAGATTGTCTTCGTGTGGATTCCTGTGAGTGCGATCCTACTTTGGATCAATTAGCGAAGAATCACGTGACAGTGTCCCTGTGAACAGTGTCAGTGAGTAGTGTCGATGAAGATTGCTGTGAACAGTGTCATTGAATAGTAGCTGGTGAACAGTGCTGTGCACATGTTCGTGGCATAATCAGAGATATTGTGAGAAGCCTCTAAACTGTGTGAGCATTCTGAATCCTTTTTGGATTTATATTTGTTTTTATACAATTTTATTTTACATTTCAGTTTATGCATGAAAACATTATAATCTGTACTAGGATCTTGGTTCGTGTAATTGATGATTCATTTTAAATATTACGTTTTTCCCCTGTGCAAATCCGGTCAGTTACTAACAAAACTCTCACCATCCTTTTCCTGTTCAAAGTCCTACTATGGTAAGGAAGTGTGGGAATGATACATCACATTCATATGAAAAATCCCTATATTGAGCATTCCAAGTGAAACCTAACCCCGCAGCCTAAATAAGCCTCCATTCCTTTTCTAACCCTACAATCGCATTGGAACTCTGTTGTTCTCCATAGAGGCAGGGACTGAAGCTACAGTCAAGGATTACTCTAAAGCATAAATCCAGGGTAGAATGTAGAAGGTCAATGTGGTGCAAGGGAAAGACAGTAGTACTCTTCCAATTGGTACAAAATTTGCCATCAACAATCTCCAGGATTTAATTGAATGAATATCGGAAATAACAACAAACTTTTCATTCAAATCCCATATAAACCTAAATCATAGATTGGTGATAATACCCATTATAATAAAAAGATTAAAACAACGGTTTAATCAAACCTTTGATTGGAGGCTCTACCACGTTTGATTGAACGGATAACGCTCCCACTTCAAAGGAGAAGTGAACACACGATCCACACAAAGACAACAAGACCCCACATCAATTTACTTGTTTGACTATATAGGATCAAAGTAGAAAAGGGGAAAGAATTTTACTAAGAAAATTCCTCTACAACTTTTTGTCTAAAGAGGCAAGAATGAGGTTATGAGAAAACGAGTAAGTGTCTTTTTATATGCAAGACCTACCACTTACCCTTGCTAATTACAGAATGCCGGTAAACCCACATTCAGAAATTGGTAGGGATTATTTATAGTCATAGTGACTATATTTACTATTTTTATAGAGGAATTCCATAAAAGTTTTAATAGGGGCAAAATGGTCATTTCACACGAATTATGTGTTAGTGAAAAGTGAGTATGATAAATTAATGTATTAAGTGTGGTACCATGAGAATAGAGTAGTAGAAAGATTATGGAAATACACGTGATTGATGCCGAGATAAATACGTGTTGTAAAGTATAGAAGAAATTAAGAATTGGGTAAATGTCTTTTCACTCACACAGATGAAAAAGTGGAAGTGAAATGACCAAGAACATGTGTTGAATCCATTGAAAGTGGGGTATATTGATAAATGCCGTATGGCATAATTGGAATTATCATAAAAGTACAAGGCAAAATGGAATATATATTATTAGTTATAAGGCTTCAATTGACAAAGCCTAGCCATTCTCACCCTTGACCATGCCACCCTCATTCATTTCTCTCAAGATTCTTCATCAAATTTTAAGAGAAATCATAGGGTTTAGCTTAAATTTTTGTAGATTTTTAATCCTAAAGCATCCAAATGAATCAGATTCCTACACAAAATTTGTGATTTGTGTTTTATAATATGAGTTCTCATATTTATGTGTTTTAGCATGAATCAATGGAGAAGTGAGCAAAGGAAGCAAAGAAAAGGATTCTTGCAAGAAAAAGGTAAGTAAACCCAATCTAAGCTTTAATTTGAGTATTATGTATAAGTTGATTCTTGATAATTGTGTATGATGTATGACAAGAGTATTGGCTTTAGATGCTTCTTTGATGGAGATAATGTGTAGAAGTTCACCAAGATGAGTAGTTATGTAGATGTGATGTTTTGGTTGAACTTGGATGAAATTTTGATGAGTTGATGTTGGAATTTGAAGTTTTGAATCCGGCCAGAATTGAGGTTAAGTTTGGTGAGTTTTTGCTCCATTTGGTGGATTTGGAGAGATGTGGAGGTGTAGCTAACCAAGTATTTCCATGTGCATGTTGATGCTTATTTTTCGTAAACATGCAATGTTTGAAGCAAGTGCACGTATCTAGTCGCAAAAAGTGTATAACAAACTAAATACAAATTAACACAAATACATGAATGATGAAATTAAAGCAAAAACCAACAACTTACCTAATTAAAATGCTAACAAAAGCTAGGGTTGATTTCACCTAGATACGTTAACCCAATCATAGAATCTATTACCCAAGTTCTAATTCCTTGATTGAAAATCGATTCCCTAAGTGTAAAATAACCTTCTCAACTATATTTCCCTACTTATCCCTATTAAGCTTCCGCACCCAACAAATGAAAATTATAGTTCAAAGTCTTTTAAGCTTTATGGAATTCTATCTATATTTCATAGACCGCGTTTATCTATCTCTAACTTTCGCTCAATCTATGGTATTATCTTAAGAGGCAATCACAAATAACTTTTCAATCTCATTGTGAACAACATACATTTGAACGGTGACAAGTATCACAAAGTCATTAACCAAAGAGATAACACCAATCATGAAATTAAAACTCAAAGTAAATCATTCGTATAATTTGAATCATTGTAAGGTTACATCAAACCCTAGCTAACAACTCAGTTCATACTCAAAACACAAATAAAATAACAAAAACAAACTGAATCAAGATCATCATTGAAAAACAAGCAAAGATGGAGAAATCTTCTCTAATTTGAAGCCCAAATCTTCATAATCTTCTCCTTACAGAGACTGCCTTCCAAATGACGACCAGACCATTTTCCCTTCCTTTTCGTGCTAATTATACCTCTTTCACTTAAGGACCAAGCCCTAGCAAGCCAAAACGCGTCGTTTTATTTTTCACATTTGACGCAGTTTCGCCGCGGCAAATATTTTTTCCTTGCCGCGCAAGGATCTTTCGGGCCAAATTTTAGCATTCTATATCCTGAATCGGAAACCATGGTAAACATATTAATTGTAGACTCTTTCAATTATCTTTACTCGTTCAGAATCAGCAGATCCGAGGTCTGAATCGAAAGTTATCGCCAAACTACTGAAGCACATCCAACACGTTTTTCTTCATTTCCCAACAAAATGTTCACAACTTCAGCCAAGTTTTCACCCTCTCCATTTGAATTAAACCCAAAACATGAAAGTTTTAACTCTGCTTCTATCGTTTCAAAGCTTCTAAATTCAGGTCATTCTGAGTTTCCAAGCTCAAGTTACGTAATTTATGCTCAAAATCATGTTTAGCCTGCAAAGAAAAATTAAATATTGGTAGCAATTATGACCCAATTGATGAAGTATCTAATCCTATTGAAATTTAATGCAAAATCATAGGGAAATAGGATTATCAAATACCCCCACCTTAAGATTTGCTCGTCCTCGAGCAAAAATGAATAAAATCAAAACAAAAAGAATATAAAAACCGATGAATCACAATGCAAGTCTCAAAAATTGTTGGTACATTATTAACAAAAAAATGCTCACACACTCCAAGGAGTCATAATTGAATTGACTATCTTTCTCAATCGGTCTCCTGAGTAGGTAATCCCCACTTCAGTTCACCTTCTAACTTCCCGGATTATTTTATGCAGAAATGTAAAATTTATCAAATGGTGGCAGACTCCTAAACCTGTATGGAACTACTCTCCACTAATGTAGACTAGATATCGCTAAGGATCAAAAGGTCTTTGCAAGCTGTAACGTTAGGCTCTGGGTGAGTGCTTGAAAGGAAAGATAGGATAACAAAGTAAGGAACTCGGTTTCCTCCTACAAACATTAAGAGCTACATCAATCTTTGCTTTCTTCTCAACCACCAATCAAGTGTCAACCATTTACAACACTCGACTTATACATTTTCTTATTTTTTATTTTGAATTGAACTAAAGAAATTTTTCTCTTCTTCTTCTACTTCTTTTTTTTTTTTTTTTTTTTTTTTTTTTTTTGTTTTTTTTTTTGGCGACAACAAATATTTACAACACCATGGAGGTCTGTTGCCCCTTCTTCCTTCTCTGTCTTTTTGCAACCCCCAAACTTAAAATTTTGGTCCATCACTTATTCACACACCCTCAAGCTCCTTTGTGTCATACACTAGGTCCATAATTCTCCTAAAGGGTATGAATAATGTTTTAGGGGTATAGGGATTGGACAATTTTGGGTCTGCAGGAACATAAGGCAATGATAATCTCATAAGGCTCAAATGGGTGACTAGGAAAAATTCATTCAGGGTCAGCTGGAAAGGCTCAAACGTTCTAAAAATGCCTAAACATTTCCTCAACAAAGTCTAATCCTAAATTTCACCTCAAGCACTTCTTAACTAGTTCTAGAGTCCACCAACATATCAAGACTTCACCTAACCACATAAATGTTTCCAAGCATGCCGAAAGAATAAATATGGTGGTTGAACACCCACAACCTCTAGAAAACAAAAAAAAAAAAATAATCAACCAACATAAACTTGAAGCAATGCTTAGCATTTTCCCTAAAATACTCCAACAATCCTAGTCTCATCATAGACTTATGCAATTCATCTAGGCAACACAAAACAACACACACAAAACACACTAAACAAATAAAACAAGAACTTAAAAACAAAAAGAAATGCAATTTCAAGCTAAACACACACACAACTAAATACACATTTTCAAAATTTCCTACCCCAAACTTAAAATGACATTGTCCTCAATGTCACACAATAAAGACACAAGGAATAAGAAAAGAGAAGGGTTAAGAATAATCCCCTAATTAATCCCGAAGTGCGTCCTCTATGTCAATGCCCAACATCCATTCATTATCTTCAATCGTCATAAGAATCTGTCAAAAAAGAAAACTCATGGTGCACCATTTGTTAAAACACATTACAGATTAGTAAGGGAATATCAAACCTCATCAACTAAAATCAAGTTCTAAATTGAAAATAAACTTCACAAAACAAAAAACTAACAAAACACTTGGTTGCCTCCTAAGAGCGTTTTATTTAAAGTTGAAAGCTTGACTTTCCATGGTCTTCATCAATTCAGATCCTTGTTGGGTGCTTCACTTCCCTTGCAACCTCTTGTGTCTTTCCTTTGGAATTTCTGCGGGCATTCCATAAGAATCTTTTCGGAAACTCTTCAATTCGTATATGCGTACTTGAGATGAGATGGTGATTGGTTGAGTCCAATGTTTGGAGTCTCTTCCAACACCAATTTTGACTTGTGCGCATTTACACCAAATTCCTCAAATTGTTCCTTGTGAGGTGAGTTGCTTGGTTGAAATTCCCCTAAGTATCTTGCACACCTTTTTGCTTTGAGAGTTTCTTCTTCATTAGTCTTGTCTTCATGTTCTTCCAACTTTTCTTCCTTGTGAGGTTGCTCTAACACTATACCTCTCCTCAATGTTATGACATTTAATTGTTCTTTAGGATTTGTGACCGTTGTGCTTGGCAAAGAACCTTGAGATCTCTCCGTCAATTGTTCAACCAATTGCCTCACTTGAACCTCCAAATTTCAAATGGACACTCCTTGATTTCTGAAGTTTGAGCGTGTCTCATTCATAAAACTTGTGGTTTCTTGCATGAACTTTTCAAATATATCTTCTAATTTTGACACTCTCTGCTCTACTGGTTGAAGATTCACCACTGGCTGATGGTTTGGCACTGTCCTTTGATTTAATTGATTGCTCCAAGACAAATTTGGGTGATTCCCCCAACCAGGATTGTAGGTGTTGGAGAATGAGTCATTTTGCAGCCTTTGTGAACTAACCATGTGATTCACTTGCTCGGTTGTTGAGAAGACTAACTGGTTTCCATCTTGGCATTCCACGCTCCTATGGTTTCCTGCACAAAATTCACAAGTTATAAAAGGTGAGTGAATAGAATTTACATTCATACCTCCCAATTGCCTTTGAAGTGATGCAATTTGTGCAGATAATGTGGTGAACACATCGACTTCATTTAGACCCATTATTCTCTTCAGCATTGCTCTCTTATTAGGTCTTTGGTAGTTATTATTGGCTATCACCTTAAGCAACTCATAAGCATCTTCTGAGGTCTTGTTATTTAAGGCTCCGCCTGCTGCCACATCTACCATAGTTTGAATATTTGGTAGCAACCCATTGTAAAATGTTTGGACTTGTATCCAAAATGGTAGACCATGATGTGGACATTTCCTTAACAACTCTATGTACCTCTCCCAAGCTTCATAAAGTGATTCATCGTTGCCTTGCACGAAAGAGATAATGTCGTTTCTCAGTTTTGCTGTCTTCTTTAGTGGGAAGTATTTTGCAAGAAACTTTTAAGCTAATCCGTCCCATGTGGTGATTGTCCCGGCTGGGTGTGACATGAGCCAACCTTTTGCCTTATCTCTTAGTGAAAATGAGAACAATCTCAGCCTAATTGCATCATCAGTCATTCCATTAACCTTGAATGTGCCACATATCTCTAGAAAGCTAGGGATATGCAAAATTGGATCCTCAAATGAATTTCCACCAAATTGGGTTGACTGTTGGATAATCTGAATTATTGTCGGCTTAATCTCAAATTTCATTGCAACAGGTGACCTTGTAATACCAAAATTGCATTCTTGCACCGTTGGTATGGCATAATCCATCAACGTTCTATGTACTTCTGCCATGATCTCCACATGCACTACAAGAAACAGTTAATTAACCTTAACTACGAAATAAAAATAAAAATAAAAACTACAAACAAAAGAACTCAAGCTTAAGACTATACAATATTTACGATTAACTACAAAAATGAAATAAAAGCTTCAATTTGGCACTACACTAGATACTATCAATATTAATAAACAACTATCCCTGGCAACGGCGCCAAAAACTTGATGCGTATTTTTCATAAACATGCAATGTGTAGCAAGTGCACTAGTCGTAAAAAGTAATAAAGTGATAAATAGAGTATCGTTCCCACGAGGATAGTGTTACTAAGTACCGATTTCCCTAGTTTAAGTCCTAATTGAAGCAACAATAAATTGGATTGATGGAAAATTAACAAACTAAATACAAATTAACAAAATATAAATGAATGATAATGAAATTAAAGCAAAACCCAACAACTTAACTAATTAAACAATGCTAAAAAATGCTAGGGTGTTGATTTCACCTAGATACGCTAACCCAAATCATATAATCCATTACCCAAGTTCTAATTCCTTGATTGAAAATCGAATTCCCTAAGTTGTAAAATATACCTTCTCAAGCTATATTTCCCTACTTATCCCTATTAAGCTTCCGCTCCCAACAAAATGAAAATTAATAGTTCAAAGTCTTTTAAGCTTTATGGAATTCTATCTAGATTTCATAGATCGCGTTTATCTATCTCTAACTTTCGCTCAATCTATGGTATTTATCTCAAGAGGCATAATCACAAATAACTTTTCAGTCTCATTGTGAACAACATACATTTGTACGGTGATCAAGTATCCAAAAGTCATTAACCAAAGAGATAACACTCAATCATGAAATTAAAACTCAAAGTAAATCAATTCGTATAAATTTGAATCATTGTAAGGTTACATCAAACCCTAGCTAAACAACTCAGTTCATACTCAAAAACAAAATAAAATAACAAAAACAAACTGAATCAAGATTCATCATTGAAAAACAAGCAAAAGATGGAGAAATCTTCTCTAATTTGAAGCCCAAATCTTCAATAATCTTCTCCTTACAAGAGCTGCCTTCCAAATGACGAACCAAGACCATTTTCCCTTCCTTTTCGTGCTAATTTATACCTCTTTCACTTAAGGACCAAGCCCTAGCAAGCCAAAGCATGTCGTTTTATTTTTCACATTTGACGCAGTTTTGCCACGGCAAATATTTTTCCTTGCCGCGGCAAGGATCTTTCGGGCCAAATTTGAGCATGCTATATCCTGAATCTGGAAACATGGTAAACATATGAATTGTAACCCTTTCAATTATATTTCTAATCGTTCAAGAATCAGCCAGAACTGAGGTCTAAATGGTAAGTTATTGCCAAACTATTGAAGCACATCCAAAGACGTTTTTCTTCAGTTCCCAACGAAATGTTCACAACTTCAAGCCAAGTTTTCACCCTCGTCCAGTCTGAACTAGGAAAACCCAAAACATGAAAGTTTTAACTCTGCTTCTTAGCTTTTCAAAGCTTCTAAATTCATGTCATTCTGAGTTTCCAAGCTCAAGTTACACAATTTACGCGCAAAACTGTCATTTATGCTCAAAATCATCATTTAGACCTACAAAGAAAAATTAATATAATTAGGTAGCAATTATGGCCCAAATTGAGATTAGTTATAAACAATGTGTAATAAGTGGTTTTATTGTATAAAGAATAGAAAAGCTTTCCCAAGTATTAATATCAAAGAAACATCAAAGAAATAGAAGTTTAGTTTATGTATTAAATACATGAGCCTGCTAATAGTTTCATCCAACAGATTGGGTATGTTTATATGAAGCATACATATGATGCTAACGTTGAGATGACAAGGTACATTGTGTTAGCCTCAATGATACCATTACTACGACTGTAGTACCAGGATATGGACTTACCTACCATAATCTATACTCTCTAAAATAAAGAGAAGTACATGATGTCATAGTCACTGTTCAAATGCAAGATGGAAGAGGCTACAAAAATTGGCGATCATATACTCAAGCTGACCAAGTACATGAACACGCTTGAGATTTTGGGATGTGGACTTAAGTAGGGTTTAGCAATAGACCTAACACTACATGCCGATTAGGAGTAAAATGGTGGGAAAATGGTGTAGACATGAAGTAAGGTTCACATTGTAAGTAATTGATTTACCATACACAGCGAAAAACAAAAATTCAATCGGTAAATCAATTACCTTTCTTTGCCTAGATCCGAGTATAGATTATACCATTTACATGTTTATAAAAAAAAATATGTATAAAGTAAATCCATTCAAGGATTAGAATACTTACGTAATGATTTAGTGACTTAGGAGCCAAAAATTTGGTGATTTAGAATTAAATAGCCAATTCACTCCTCTATAGCCAATTCACGCCTCTTGTATAAGTCATCAATCCTTTTAAATACCTGCCTCTAGTTTAAGGGAAAATTGGCATGATCCATCTTAAGGAATAATATCATAATAACTTTCGAGTATGATTGTATAGGTAATAAATTGTTTTTAATTGTTATGCCAAATATACATACTAATGTCAGCACCACCAATCAAAGCTTAACAAGCACTGTAACGCCCACATTAAGGTAAGTTATTTATGCTTTTATGCCTTTAATTCCTTGAGTTTTGCTTGTGTTAAGGTGAAGATTGAAAATTGGGAAACTGCAAACTTCGCCGTGACAAAGGAAGTTTGTCGTTGCGGCAACAAACTCTTTGCCCAAACCGTGTTCTAGAATTTGCAGGTTTCACCACGACGAAGAATAAATTTTGCCACGGCGACGTATGCTCTGGAATGCTTTGCCGAGGCGAAGAAGAATTTTTGTCGGGGCAAAGAACTGGTTGGAAATCTTGAGAAGATTCTAGAGAAAATTTCCTTAAGGGAAAAATGACCATTCTATCCCTAATTAATTGTAAATGTGGGGAGTGAAAAGTAAGGAAATTTCATGGAGAATGCAATGAAGGTGAGGGCATTCTTGTAATTGACTAAAGGATAAAGATGGAATTTCAAAGAAAGTGTAGGGGCAAAATGGGAAAGTATGCATATTAAGATGAGATATCAAGGATTCAAGCATACAAACCCTATCACTCTTTACACCTCACACGCCACTCTCATCTTCAATTCTCTCAAATTGCTTCACCAATTTTCAAGGTATTTTAGAGAACTTTTGGTTGGATTTTGGGTAAATATTCATTCCTAAGCAGCTCAAGGTAAGAATTCTAGTAAATAGATATGAGATTAATTTTTAAAGTGTTGAGTTCTTATATTTTATATGCTTAGGATTTTAGAGAAATAGGAAGTCTACCAAAGAGAGAGATTCTAGTGGAAGTACTCAAGGAAAGTAAATCCAACCCTAGCCTTTGATTTGAGTAATCTTTGAGTAGAGAATTTCCTTATAAGTACTTATATGCTTGAGTATTGAGAATTGATGATAAAATTGATGTTGAGTGTGGTTTGAACTCCACCATGAGAAGTAGTGTTTAGTATGAGATGAATTGGTGGAAGTCTAAAGAAGTTATGAAGAAGTTGAAATAGAATTTTGAAGTGTGAATATCCTGGCCAGGTTTGAGGTTAATTGTAGAGAATTGTGTTGCAATTTTGGTAGCTAGAAAAGATAGAAGAGTAGTTAATTTAGTGCTTATTTGTGCATACCACTTGTTTGATGAAATTCCAAAGTGAAGTGCATGTATGGTTATGATAGTATAATAATTTGAAATGAGTTTGTAGATGGTAGAGAAAGTAGAGAATGACATGTTTACATGCCATATTGCATCATTGCATTTAGTTAAGAATTGAGAAAGAATAATAAAAAGAATCTATCTACATGCATACATGCATACAAGCACAAAAGAGAAAGAAAGAAAACCACTAAAGAATAAAGAGAAAGAAAGAAAAATGTTAAAGAAAAGAAAAGAAAGGTTATTGTGATGGGGAACTGATACATGCAAATGCAACACCTAATTTTACCTCACTAAATTATAATGCAATGTCGTGTAGTAGCAAAGAGCAAGTCAGGGTCTTTCCTGTAGAGGATTTGTGAACTCAATTAATTATCTACTTCAAACAGGGTTTGTCACGAATTATAAAAACTCAACAAAAACTATCAAACTAAAATCAAACAAAATAAAACAAGCAAATAATCACGAAAGAGATAAATAAGAGAAACTGGATTGGAGGTTTATTCGCCACCACTAGACATGAATTATATATAATAAAAACACTATTTAACTTTCTACCCTCTTAATCACATCAGCTCAGAAAATGCCAAACGTTGATAAGTTGTATCTCTCCTTACTGAGTCGTTTGATTAGACACGGTCATAACCCAATTCCCTATTTATTAGATAACCTAGGATACGATCTCTAGATTCAAAGTAATAAAAGCATTAAGTTACGAGAGACCTACTGAATCAAGGCTAAACTCATATGGTCGATTTAGTTATCTTGAGTGATTACCCCTCATGTATGCAGGCATACACTTTACCACTAGTTATTTAGGTTAATAAAACAATTTTGTCCTAAACAACCTAAATTGGCATTAATAGATTAATCCTAATGATTTAATTGGCCACTTAAACAATTAGAAAAATCTAGCTAGACCCTGTTTTCAGAGAAATAATCACATAACCAAGAGGGATCAAAAGATAACAAGATGCGGATTTTATTAAACACAAGACATGTCTAGGGTTTTGAAATCACCCTCAATCACAAAAGAATTAGTTCTTCATGAATAAATATGAGAACATCATTGTATTATTTATAACAAATAATAATAACAAAGAAGAAGAAAAACTTAGTGAAACTTGGTTGGATTATTGAAGTTGATGATGATCTCCTCCAATTCTTCTTCTCCAAGCCTTCTTTAATCTCCCTTTTTCTTCAGTTCTTGAATATCTTTGTTCTCTCTTTTTTTATCTCTAAAATAATTCCCCTAAAATAATGCTGAAAGACTTCTATTTATACCCCACAAGGGTTAGGATTTTGTTTTCCTTATTTCTAGTTAGTTTAGGACTCTTAAACCCTATTTTCCTAGTCAAAAATGGAAGAAAAGTTCCCAGCTATCGTGACTGTGCCGTGGCACTGTGCTATGGCACAGTAGCTACTGAAAAAAGTGTGCCGCAGCACAGTAGCTACCGGTCTTCTTCCTGCATCATTCCACTATTCTTCAGAGATGGTGATTTTTTAACTTGATAACGATGAAATTTGGAAAAGTGGTAAACATATGAAATGTAGCCCTTTGAATCATCTTTCCAAAAGTCTAAGAATCGTCTTAATCAGAGTTTGGAAGCTCAAGATATACTCAAAATACCGAGGCATGCTCAAGCTGGAACGTAATCTAGGATCTTCTCTTTACTTCAACTTCCATAACTTCTTCAATTCAACTCCGATTCTAGATCTGTTTGTTTCCAGTCATCACAAACTCTCTTGCAAACATCATCTCTCATCCGAATATTATTTTTGAGCCTTATTCCCTGAAAACACAACAAAAATACCTGTGATCCCGAAAAGTGCATTTATGAAACAATTAAGTTAATTCATGCGAATTAATCTTAATTTCCCACAAATGATACTTATAAACCACTAAGTATAAGTGTATTTTCAAGAACTTATCAGGAACCCATGGGTAACAAGAAGAAGAATATTCCTACATGCACGCCACTTTCAGTGAGTGGCATAAGAATAAGAAGCAGAATTTGTACGGCCCGTAAGAGTGCATGTGGATGAGGGTTGTACCCAGAAGAATATACCTACATGCATGCCGCCTTTAATGAGTGGCCTAAGAAGAAAGAGAATTTGTACAGTCCGTAAGAGTGCATGTAGATGAGGATTGTACTCACTTGCACGGCCAGGGTTCCGAATCCATACATCAACCGAGTCCAATCGGCAAAGAATAAGAAAGAAAAGAAGAGAAGAGAAGAGAAGAAGAAAAGAAAAGAAGAGAACAGAAAAGAGGAAAGAAAGAAGAGAACAGAAAGAAAGAAGAGAACTAGAAAGAAAGAAACATAGAAAAGAGAAAGAAAATATAATAAGAAATAGAAAAGTAGAAAGAAAATGCATTCTTATGCATTTGTGCATTTGCATCATACCTATGCATGATACCATGATTACTATCATGGGTAGTGAGAAGTTAGAATAAAGAAAGAACAGAGAGAATTAGAAAGAAAGAACAGTGAGAACTAGAAATAGTGAAATAATAGAGGAAGAGCAAAGAAAGAACCGAGAAGAAGACTCGGATTATGAGCAAAGGAGATAGAAGAATAGTGTAGCGGATTTTCTTACTGAGCAACTAGTGCTCACCCCGTTGTTTCTAAATGTTTTTGTAGGGAATAGGTGAGAAGTGGTCGGATGGACGTCAAGAAGCGAAGAGAAATGGCACTACTGTCCACTGTTTTTTAAGCTAATGTATATGATACTTTTGTTATGTAAAGAATTTAATATCTAAAGTAAAGAAAACTTTCAGGCCCATTATTTTTCACTTATATGCATATGTGTTTTTATCATATTATATTTCCCAAGTATACTAGCTAGAAAGAGTTACTACAAGTACTCAAAAACAAAGTCAAGACAACTTGCAAAAAACATTCATTACATTGACCTCAAAGGTATAAATGGGCACCTCTCTTCATGAAAAAGGGAGGCTGGGCATATGAGAGTTGGGTATACGAGAGCTTCAACCATTATTTTTCTCTGTAAACAAAGCATTACCCCATCTTTGTATGCCTTACAGGCAATATTAGGAAAATAGTTTGTTGATATGAAAATTTGCACAAACCAAAGATATCTGATTGACCTTGGTGGAATCGGAACGAATGTGGGCATGATTATGGATAATCAACTGTGGAAGAATAATAAAATGCAATAAAGTAAGTGACAATGAGATTTTTAAAGTGGTTCGGCAAGGTAAACTCTTGAGCCTACGTCCACTATTCTTATATTTGCTGTGAGAGCTTACAACAATAGTTCTATGGAAAATTTCTAACCCGTTTTTCATCATTTGAGAGGGTTTATATACAATGTTTGTACAAAGAAAAAAGCGAAAATAAAGGGATTACAATTGATTTGAAATGTAACTCTGATATTCTCGCGATTGGACACTGTGATTGCGCAGAGATTATTGTTAATATAATCATTCCTGTAATATTTGGGATCTGAAGTTATCTGGGAATCGATTGAATGATTATTCAGATTGTTCGCGACTAGCTTGTGCTAGGTCAAGCTATTTGTTGACGAGCTTATGCTCGGTCGAACAACCGATAGAGTCAGACTAATTATAGGTCGACTAATACCTCATAACTCACCGAGCTTGATGGAAAAATCACACACAACATCTGCCCCCTACTGTTTGATGCTCGTTTTGGGCTTCGAATGTAAGCATAATATTAAAAAGAAAAGATCACTTAGTCAAACCAAGATCCGAGTACAGGTTATAACGTTTTTCAAGCATAAACTAAAATGTAAAAATAAAATATGTTTAAAGCAAATTCATACAAGGATTTAGTTCATACCGACGTTTGAAGGCTCCTCTAAATATCTCTGACTTTGCTTACGAACACTGCTCACCAGTTACTATTAATCAAATAGTTCACCGAATACTGTTCACCGAAACTGTTCCCCGGATATTGTTTACCGACACTGTTCACTAATCGATCCAATGTAGTATTGCACTCACGGAAATCCACACGAAGATAATCCGAAGAACCGACAATTGTTTTGCTAGAACAATTGTCGGCATGAAGAATCAAGAACAATCAAAAGGACAAATTTCTTTTCACTCGAAGAGTGAAAACGGTGAGAGAGAGAGAGAGAGAGAGAGAGAGAGAGATAGGGTGGCTAGGGTTTTGTTTTATAAAAAGTATTTATTGTGTTTTAATTAAGTTGCACTTATATAAGTTGGTGCCCATGGGTCTTCCTTATTGGAATAGGGTTTTAATTAGTTGCACTATATATAGTGCAACTAATTAAAACCCTATTCCAATAAGGAAAACCCATGGGCACCAACCCAAGCTTACCCTTGCAACCAAACACCATGTAATTGGTATTTTAAATTAATTAATTATTATTATAATTAAAATCAATTAATATATAATAATATATTAACATTTAATTAATAATAACATTTCATTTAAATACATGCATACATATATTTAAATATAATCTCACGTATTTAATTTTACTATCAAATTAAATACAGGCAACAACCTTAGTAAATTTAATTGCACTGCGAGATTACCAAAATAACCTTTCGTCCTGAAAGACAAAAATACCCTTCTCACAAAATGATTCTTAAATCATCTTCTAAGTGTGTGACTCGTAGGCTCCTCATCATATTGGCAGTGTATAGTATTGCAATTAACACCAATTAATCATCTCACTACACATAGACCAAGATTGACCCCTAGTAAGGCATCATGGCCACTCGATAGATTTGAATTCAGCGAAACCGCAGCCCATCAACGATATGGTTACCATGCAATCAAATCTTTCCATCATCAACTATTATCTCATCGAGACTGAGGTACAAAAATAGTGTCAACCTTAGATATCTTTGACATGTTTGTATTCAGTTACCGAACCATGACAGGAATATCAAATTGGATTGAGCAACAACTCAATCCCATTGTGGCCACAGATTTAGTGTCATTGTCATTTACTGAATTACCCAGTGAGATAACTTTTTCTGTACCCAGGAGTGATGAATCCTTTGTCGATCCACCATAGTCTTGATACAATTCTCAATATAGCCAATCACTACCGTATTAATAGCTCTGAATAGAACTACGTTAGGCTAGTGTCAAACTACACCAATTGGTGCACAAAGCGCTCCGATGATCTCAAGTATAAGGATCACATGCACCACCATCCGTTAGAGGATTTATTCCATAGACATTGGGGTTACCATCCATATGGAATCCTCTAGTGGGTATGTCCAGTGAACTTGCCTCTAGCAAGCACTCATGCGTTGCACCAGGTTGTCGGCAAACAACCTTGACAAGTTAGACCAGTTACTACCTCTCGATAAGGTTGTTCAACATTATGATATCCTTACTGTATTATCTGTGCCCTTAGTTAGAATAGTACTAGGGCTACAGACGTTTCTGGAATGGCCACCATATGTGATCATAGGGTTCTCACTATCAAGATTTGAAACACTTGATACCCTCCTCATGGTTCTACCATCCTAAGGACATATATCAATACATATAATATGATTTACGTGATATAGTGGATGATGCCTTTTATTGATTAATAAATATTATTACAAAGAATCAATTCCACAATAATTGATTGGCTCTAGGGCACCTACTCCAACAATCTCCCAGTTGCACTATAGCCAATCATTTATGTTTTTAACATCGAATGACCCAAGTGCCCATCATGCTTCTGCTCCAACAGAAACTTCAAAAGTGGGTTAAAGGTACTTTGCAAATCTTCACATTCTCTTTCTGATTGACTATTAGATCAAATCAGATTGAATCAACTAAGTGTTTGGATTACTGGTGAGACAGTGGTTCCATAGCCACAACGATGGCTCCATTGTTATCGTAGTAGAACTTTATTGGATCGCCAATGCTTGGAAGCACATCAAGTTCAGTAATGAACTTCTTGATCCAAACCGCCTATACGGCTGCATTAAACAATGCGATATACTTAGCATCCATTGTAGAATCCACTACAGTACTTAGCTTCGAGCTCTTCCAGTTCACTACAGCTCTATTGAGACAAAATATGATATTGCAAGCGAAAATCATCTTTATCCATTTTGGAGATGAGCATCACTATATCTTCTTATAGTGAGCTGATCTACCCCTCTATAATCCAAGAACAAATCCTTAGTCCTCTTCAAGTACTTAAGGATGTTCATTGACACTCATCCAGTGTCACTCACTTGGATCTAATCGATATCTTCTACAAGTACTAAATGCACATAAGACATCAATCTGAGTACATGACATTACATTGCTCACTTGGATCCAATCGATATTTGCTACAAGTGCTCCATGCACATGAGATATTAGTCTGAGCATGCAATTAGAGCATCGCTCACTTGGATCCGCTTGATATCCCTTACAAGTGCTTAAGGCACATCAGATATCAATCTGAGCATACAAGATGGATCCAAATGCTGATGCATATGGGATCCTCTTCATTCTATCTCTCTTAATGTGTGGTTTAGGACACATATCCTCAGAGAGATAGACGCCATGTGCCATCGGAAAAGATCATTTCTTGGATTCTTCCACATTGAATCTCTTCAATACCTTGTCTATGTACTCCGACTTAGGCTAAGCAAACTTCTTGATCTATCATGATAGATCTTCATTCCGAGAATGTAAGCTGCTTCTCCTAAGTCCTTTATGGAGAATCACTTGGATAACCAAGTGTTTATCGACTGCAAGCTGGGTATATCATTCCTTATCAAAAGTATGTCGTCAACATACAACACCAGGAATGCCACTACGCTCTCACTCACTTTCTTGTAAACACGGGCCTCATCTTCATTCTTGATGAAACCAAAGTATTTTATGGCTTCATTGAAAAAAATGTTCCAGCTCCTTGAAGCTTGCTTGATTCCATGTATGGACCTCTACAACTTGCATATCCTGTTAGCTTGTCCGTTAAGAATGAAACCATTAGGTTGTGTCATGCACACATCCTCTTCAAGGTTTCCATTCAGGAAATCTGTTTTGACATTCATTTTCCAAATTTCACAATCAGGATATGCAGACATCACAAGCATAATCGAGATGGATTTAATTATGGCAACTGACAAAAGGTTTCTTCATAGTCAATACCATGAATTTGTTTGAAACCTTTTGGCAATCAGTTGTGCCTTATAAGTATGTACCTTGCCATCCATGTCAGTCTTCTTCTTGAAGACCCATTTACACCCTATGGGTATCACCCCTTCAGGTGAATCCACCAGAAACCATGACTGGTTCTGGTACATGGATCCATCTTATATTTTGTAAAACCCCCCTCCAGTCAGGTATCCTCTGAATATCTCTCAATGAGAATCCCAAGGATACATGTCTGGAGAACGAGTTGTATTTAGAAAAAATCTGTATAAGGATAATAATAATAATATCCAAAACATGCATATAAAATATCACACAGGATCTAAACTTATAATTTACAAACTTTAAGAAATTACACAATCAAAACATATTTATAGGGTGGAAGCTTTCAAATGTATTTCACAAATATTTATCATTTACATATTTACATCAAGATAAAAACATCGAGATGATAATAAATCATCTCCCCTCACGTGTAGTCCCGCTGTCTCTAGCATCCCTCGCTTCTAGTCTACCTGCAAAGCAATCAACAATGAAAGGGTGAGCGCTAATCGCTCAGTAAGGAATGATCCGTTTCATTCTAAATGTACTATTTGATCTTTATTTAAACATATCTGTTAACACATCACTTATCTTTTACATCTAGGGATACTTCCCCTTTTATTACTAATTCATATGCTTTTCATCATTTTATCCTATGGCTATATAAACATCAATGTGTACACACACATCACATATCATGACATAACATCTAAAATCATCTAACATGAGTATAAATCATCTCATGATGTAAATAACATCATAACTCATGTAATGCAACTAAATGCATATGAAACATTTAACGTCTAGCCGATCGGACCTTTCTTAGCATCTTAAGCACTTCATATCATCTAGCCTCAAATTTCATCTAGAGCTCATATCATCGGGAGGCGTGCTTACGCGTTATTTAGCATCTAAAGCATATATTCATCTTTCCTCAACCGGTATACGAGGATATGCTTACGCGTTTTCCATCGTGTCTATATGCATCTCTATCATGTCTATTTGCATCTCTAACATCTTATGGCATGTAAATACATATTTTGGTGAGCTTAATACTTTTAATTCATCTATGGATTATCAATCCATTTACATTACCTCTTGCTCACATACATCATCTTAAAACATGTATTATATTGCATCTTCATGCCATTTCATAACATTAATCATGTATTGACATCATGACCATGTATATCTTTCAAAGATCATCTAACTAATGGGTAAACATTAGTACATGGCATACTTACAATAATACATGAATAATCAATTCATAATCATAAGAATTGATCATGTTAAATCTTAAACTTTAATAACCAGTTTATACTTCAGGCCATTTTCCATCCTTTTCTCAAACGAATTGGCTCTTGGCATAAACATAAAAGTTATAGGTCTGTGTCTTAGCTTTCTAATGCTTCAAGAATCATCTCATTTCGATTTTTATAACTCAAGTTATGGTCGAAATACAGAAGCAGGGTTAACAAAACCCCTAAGCCCATTAAATCCGAATTTTCATATTAACTATGCCACATCAATTCCTATTGACATTAACCAATAGGTTAACTTATGGATCAAATAAACCTCCCCTTAATAGTCTTTAACATCTTAAAGGAAGTGTAAAATCTCATTTCCATAATCATCCATTATTGCTATAACATTGTAAGCTAATGCAAACAACACATCAACACTTCTAATAGCAACCATTCAACACCATGTGGCCTCCAATACTACAATTTTTGCCACAATCAGTATCCACACTTCATTTTCTTCAATCAAACATAACAACTCATAAAACATAAATAGCAATAACTTCATGTATAATGAATTCAAGGCAATAAGTAGAATAAATGAGTTCAACTACACTTGCCATCAACTAATTCTATGCCTTAAAGCCTTAATTTAAGGTTTCATAAAAATCTACAAACCCTAGCATAAACCCTAAAGTCATGGGAGGTTCTTCCTTACCTTTTTAAAGACTTCCTCCAACAAATCCTTTGCCTTTGACTTCTTTTACACCTTAATCCTACATATATAACATTATACCTCAACATCTACCTCAAATCTTCAAATCACATCAAAACTAAAGTTTTTAATCCTTACCTTAAACCCTTCAAATTGAAGATCCAAGGCTCCTATCTTGTTCTCCTTGAAAAATTATGCAAAACTCCTTGAAAACCTAGAGAAAGAAAGCTTGTTTCATGGAAGATTTGAGAGAAAATGGAAGAAATGTTGAAGAAAGGCTCTCTCCTTTGGCTTGAACGAATTTCATCTCATTTATAGGAAAATATTTCATTTATTTTCCAAAATTATGCAATTGGCCCAATTATTTTAATTGTATAACTCATAAGTCCTTAATTCTTCATATAAGGGCATTTTGGTCATTTCACACTAGACATAATTATTACTTAATTAATGCCATTAAATGCAATGAAGCCTACTCATCCTTGACTTTTTCAATGCTTATCCATAGGCAAAATAACCATTTTGCCCCTAAGCCTCTTTATGGATAATTGATTCATACCGTTCCAAATGAATTGACTATTTTGCCCTTAGTTAGATTTTATGCTTTTTAACATAAAATAAACATTTAAAGGACTATTTTGAGTTAGGAACATACCTTTGACATCTTGGGTATTACATATTTCATGGCTTTAAGCCATTTAACAGAGTCTGGATCCGATACAACTTCATCGTAGGTTCTGGGTTCATCGTCTTAGTAGACCAATACGTCACCATGTTGAGTCACGAGAAAACCATATCTCTCGGGCTCATGGCATACTCTCCCAGATCTATGTAGCTCCTATGATATCTAAGGTGGTTCACTTTGATCCACAAGTTATAGAGTAACCTCTTCCTGATGTTCAACCATTTTCTATGGAACATTATCTCGTCCTTTGTCTAGTATATTTTGTGGCTCTAGAACTTCATCGAGTTCTACTTTTCTTCCACTAGTATTTCTTAGAAAAAATTCATTTTCTAGGAAGACACCAGTACGAGCGACAAAAAGTTTTGTACTCTTCTGGATGGTAGAAATAGTACTTTTTGGTTTCCCTAGGATACCCCACAAAAATGAATCTCTTAGATTTCGAGCCTAGCTTGTTAGAAGTCAATTTCTTGACATAAGCTTCACAACCCCAAATCCTTAAATAAGACAAGTTGGGCTTTCGCCCACTCCATTGTTTATATGGAGTCTTATCTATAGACCTTGGCAGTACATGGTCTAGTGTGTGAGTCGCAGTCTCTAAGGCATAACCCCATAATTATGTGGGTAGATCACAAAAACCTCATCATGAACCTAACTCCCACATTCCTTCAGGTATGTTTAACTCAACTTGCCACATTCAGCGCAATTGTGACTTTGAGAATATTCTTGTTGTCTATTTTTTAAAACACATTATTATGAAACAGTTCCATAGAATATTATTTATACTAAAAGACAACAATCCATTAGTAAAGCAATATTCTTACTTGTCCAAAGTGGACACAGAAACTGAACGAATATCATAATAATCCACAAGTTCCAAGTAACAAAACTGGAGGAAAAATCAGACAACAAGATCCTATAGCTAATGCAGCATCATGTGCTCCATCTCTAATTGGTAGGTCCACCTCTCCCTTGGAGAGCAATCTACTCTGTCATAGTCCTTGCACATTAGAACAAATGTGAGTACCACATCCTGAGTCAATGACCCATGATGTTGACGGGAGAAGTTAATCTCAATTAAGAACATACCTGACAAAGAAGTAACATTCTTCTTCCTTTTTGCTAGAAAGGCCTTGCAATGTTTCCTCTAGTGGCTGGGATTCCCACAGTGAGGACAAACGCCCTTTCTATCTATAGCAGTTCCTTCCAATGACTTCTGAGCCTTTACCTTCTTACTTGAGTTGGCTTCAACCAACGTCAATGTTTTTGACATTCTCATGCCTAACTCAGTAGCATTCAACATATCCAGAAACTCGGAAAGGGTATTCTTCTTACCATCCTCAATGAAGTCATAGACAAATTGAGAGTAAGAATTTGGCAAAAATTGTAATATCAGGTCTATCGCTAAACCCTCATTAAGTCTGCATCCCAAAATCTCCAGCTCATTCATATACTCGATCAACTTGAGTATATGATCGCCAATTTTGGTACTCTCTTCCATCCTAAATCTGAATAATGACCGAGACACATATGTTTCTCATTTCTCTAAAGAAAATGAAGAATAGAAGCTAAGTCCATTTTCTGGCACTATTATCACAGTAATGGTGTCATTGATGCAAGCACAATGTATCTAGTCATTTCTGTTTTCGCATCATGTGTATGTTTCACATATACATACCCAGTCTCATGGATAGAACTATCAGTAGGTTCTAATGACAAAGCCTGCTGAATGGTGTATAATCTATCGCTTGACTGAAGTATATTGTTTATACTTCTGTACTAGTCAACGAAATTCTCACCATTCCATTTCTCTCCTAGTTCGATGATTTGTCGCAGTGATGCTGGGATCATTTTGCTCAATTAAAGTGAATCTACAAGTGCAGAATAAAGCAAAATTATTATCATGTTTATTTTTATTTTAATAAGGCCTTTTATTAAACAATCTCTCCCACTATTTTCCTCAAGTTAATAGCCCTCCCTATTAACTCGGGAAAGCCCGTTGGCTTTCCTAGTGGACTGAGATCCCATCTGGCCCATTTCAAACATTCATTGTGGCGAACAAACCAAAATGGGTCGATTAGGTAGGCCAACAAACTTAATCTACACCAGTTGATAGCTCCCACTACCAACCTCAAATGTGAAGCAAGCCAACAAGCCAATCACACAATCCAATGGCCTAGCCATCGTCCTCAAGTGTGATCCCAGTATCAGTAGAATGGACACTGCATGTCACCACATACACAGAACATGTGCACTTCTCTACTATGCCTATGACATGTTTATCAACCTTTGCTGTGGCAAACAAGCAGAACTGTCATTTTAAGTCAACACATCACCATTAAGGAAAACTCCAATGAATTTTAACCTCCCATTGGTAGGAGTGTACCCTTTGTTGTGGCGAACAAGGTTCTAACGAACAGTGGTTTGATTGAAACCATGGTGATGGAAGGCATACGTGACTTAATATACTTTATTTGAGGGTTTTTATTTAATGTCTCACCAGATTATTATCTTTGTTAGAATGACATATTGGCATGTTATTGAACATTCAACCTTAGCATGCATTTTAAACAAAAAATTAAACATGCCGGTACATGGCCTAACTAAAACTGATTTTCTCGAGCCTAGAGGAATCGGTAGGTCAACCTAGTGTTTAAAATTAAATCTTGGGTCTTCAAGTTATTCCTCTTTATAGCTCTTTCGTTTCTTCTTCATGATCATTACAAAGAATTTTATTACAAAGATCTTATTCTAATTTACATCAATAGAATAGAAACCTCACATTACATACGAGGGGAGTGAGATTAGAAGAAGAAATACATGGAGATATAAGAGAGAGAAGCAGGACACGCAGGTCCTATTTCTTTATAAAATTACAAATAAACCCAATAAACAATAAACAATAGGTCTAAGACTCATGTACCGGGCACCATGCAATTATCAAATAAGAACATTGCATACATTAAAAAACAATCAATTTTTGAATTTGGGTGGGTGAATTATTAATTACCCTCTGACAATTTGCAGATCTTATTTGGTCAAAAAGTTTTCAAACTTTTCACTTTGGCCCCTCGAAAGTACGTTCACTGTGACGATGGATTAGATCGTCGCGGCATGCGCTGATTTTTGTCGCATACATGCATCACGTACGGTTGTCACGGCGATGGGTTATATCACCGCGGTGAGCGCTAAGTTTCTTCTGCACACACCTTAGATTACGATCACTGCAGCGATGGGTTATATCGCTACGGCAAGCACTAATATTCAATCAGCAATCACGCTAAGTACAATCATCGTGGCAATGGTTTATATCGCTACACCGAGCACTGATTTACAATCAGCGAGTATGCCAAACAATGATCGCCGTAGCGATGGGTTATATCACCGCAGCGAGTGTACACTGATCTGTAACAAATTAGTTCAACCAATAACAAACAAAACGCCAATCGGATTTTTGCAATCAATCTAAACTTCTGATCTCAACAAAAATCCATATCCAATATACCAATCCAGCAGATCGTCAACAAATTAAATTAATTTCTTAAAATGTGCTTTCAAGGCAGATTTTACAGATTTTAAAAACAGTTTATACTAACATGTTATCAAACAAGCCACATGTTATCAAACATCAGTAAACATTATAGTCTAGTACCTGAGGCTCTGATACCACTGTAAGTAAGTGATTAGGTTTGTGCAGCGGAACAAGCATAATATTAAAACGAAAATATCACTTACTCAAACCAAGATCCGAGTACAGGTTATAACATTTTTCATGCATAAACTAAAACGTAAAAATAAAATATGTTTAAAGCAAATCCATATAAGGATTTAGTTCATACTAATGTTTGGAGGCTCCTTTTAATATCTCTTACTTCACTTACGAACACTGTTCATCGATTACTGTTTATCAAACTATTCACCGGATACTGTTCACTAACACTATTCACTAATCGATCCAATGTAGGATCGCATTCATGGAAATCCACACGAAGATAATCTGAAGAACCGACAATTGTTTTGCTAGAACAATTGCCAGCATCAAGAATCAAGAACAATCAAAAGGAAAAATTTCTTCACTCAAAGAGTGAAAACGTGAGAGAGAGAGAGAGAGAGAGAGAGATCGGGTGGCTAGGGTTTTGTTTTATAAAAAGTACTTATTGTGGTTTTAATTAACCCTATTCTAATAAGGAATACCCATGGGCACCAATCCAAGCTTACCCTTGCAACCAAACACCATGTAATTGGTATTTTAAATTAATTAATTATTATTATAATTAAAATCAATTAATATATATAATAATATATTAACATTTAATTAATAATAACAATTCATTTAAATACTGTTCACTGGTTACTGTTTAGATATAATCTCACGTATTTAATTTTTATATCAAATTAAATACAAGCAACAACCTCAGCAAATTTAATTGTACTGCGAGATTACCAAAATACCATTTCATCCTGAAAGACGAAAATACCCTTCTCATAAAATGATTCTTAAATTATCTTCTAAGTGTGTGACCCTTAGGGTCCTCATCATATCGGCAGTGTGTAGTATTGCGATTAACACCAATTAATCGTCTCACTACACACATACCAAGATTGGCCCCTAACAAGGCATCATGGCCACCCAATGATTCGAATTCAACAAAATCGTAGCCTGTCAACGATATGGTTACAGTGCAATCAAATCCTTTCATCAACTGTTATCTCATTGAGACTGAGGTACAAATATAGTGTCAACCTCAGATATCCTTGACATGCTTGTATTCAGTTAGACCAATGACAGGATATCAAATTGTTAAGCAACAACTCAATCCCACTGTGGCCACAGATTTAGTGTCATTGTCATTTACTGAATTACCCACTGAGATAACTTCTCCTGTACCCAAGAGTGATGAATCCTTTGTCGATCCACTATAGTCTCGATACACTTCTCAATGTAGCCAATCACTACCGTATTGATAGCTCTGAATAGAACTACGTTGGGCTAGTGTCAAACTATACCAATTGGTGCACAAGGCACTCCGATGATCTCAAGTCTAAGAATCACATGCACCACCATCCGTTAAAGGATTTGTTCCTTAGACACTAGGGTTACCATCCATATGGAATCCTCTGGTGGGTCTGTCCAGTGAACTTGCCTCTAGCAAGCACCCATTTGTTGCACCAGGTTGTCAGCAAACATCCTTGACAAGTAAGATCAGTCATTGCCTTTCGATAGGGTCGTTCAACACTATGATAGTCTTACCGTATTATCTGTGTCCTTCCTTAGAATAATACTGGGGTTGCGGACATTCTAGAATGGCCACCATATGTGATCATAGGGTTCTCACTATCAAGATTTGAAACACTTGATACATTCATCATGGTTCTACCATCCTAAGGACATATATCAATACATATAATATGATTTACTTGATATAGTGGATAATGCCTTTTATTGATTAATAAACATTATTACAAAGAGTCAATTCCACAATAATTGTTTGGCTCTAGGGCACTTACTCCAACATCGAAGACTATTGCTCGATTTGATATCAAGCTTGGCACTACCAACAGGTCACCGAATATAGGTTCAATCGAGCTTCAAGGGTCAACCTCATGCCTGGTCGACGTACTTCACACTTGGATATTTGTTTCCTATGATACCTGACAAAACTCAGAATATGAAAAGTTAAGGCAAATATGCAATTTCCATATGTTCATGTTGCATTAGATGCAGCAGCCTTTGGTAGTCACGTTTCATCGCGTATGGGCGACTACAGCTATCCATGCACGGAGTCAAGGCGATGTCCGACGACAGTTATCATTATAGAAATCTGACAGTTCATCGCTCCTCACAAATGGACAACACGTGACCACGTCTGAGGGTTGAGATTGCTCGATAAATGAAGGGTCGAGATTCACTGTAGATCGATAGCTACGATTGAACCCCACCCATTTGTCTCTCATGCAAACCACTATAAAAGCTAGCAAAGTTATCAGAATATTCATTCAATCCCTGAAAATTTTCTGACATCCTTGTTCACTCCGCTGCTGTTTCATCATTGTTCCGATGCTCTTTTCGGCAAGTTATTGCACTTCTTTTTTTCTGGTAAGGCTTCTTTTCCCTTTTTTATCTATTTTTCCAATTTTTTCATCAAAGGGTGGCAATTGTTGTGGCTCCATTGAGTGTTCTAGGGTTTAAGTAGGGTTTTGTGTGTGCCTCCGGTGGTCTTCGGTTTAAGGAGAGTTTAACGTGATGGCCACCAGAACCCTAGGTAGGTCGAGTGCATTCTTCTATGTGGCTTGAGCTATCTTGGGTGCCTGAACTGAAAGCAAGTGTGAAATGGTTGCCAAGTTTTTCGAGCTCTGACACATGTTTGCTACTATTTTAGGTACCCAGAAATGAGCTATAATTATGTCTTCTTCTAACAACCACACAATTGACCGTATGTTCAACTCACCCATGGGCTCAACAGTCCTTGGGGATATATAACCCCCAAGGTCTCCGAGGAAATCGTTATACGAAGCTAGGACCCTGATGCGGTGGGCTCTTCCAATTGTGCCTCGATATAGTTGGCTTAACAAGCGGTCTCCAGTCCATATGCTACAAAGAAAACCACAATCCTCGATTACAATCGAGGGCCTGGAGCACATAAGAGCAGTTTATGCATAGTAACTTAATTTGATGACTCTTCTCGAAAGAATCCACCGCCCAGATGGGTGGCGATCTCTAAGACCCTCTTGAGGTGTGGGGTATCTATTCCCCCTTATTATTTTATTAACAGAATGCTAAGGCGATTCGACATCGTTCCTCTACAGTTGTCCGCAAATTCGTATGTCATTAGCATGGGTCTATACATAATGTACATGATCATTGAATTGGGTGAGCCATCCGTCGAGGAGCTCATCCATCTCTATAGGCTCATGAAAGGGCAAGACCAGACATACTACCCTTCCAAGGCGAGGAAGGTACGTTTTAGTGGGCTGGTCGATGTCCCAAAGAAGGTCCCGCATTGGGACTCACAATTTCTCTTCTACGAAGCTCGAGAGACTGGTGTTTTCACTTCGGAAGCGAGTAAGACTTTAACTTTTCGTGCGTGTGAGGATCGCTTTCGAGCTTTGTATTCTAGCAAACTGAGTTGCTTTGTTTTGCAGATAACATTGGGCAAACTATCCCCCTACCGCGAGCTCGTAAAGGCTCTAACATTTCAACGACCTTCCCAACGGACAACATAACATTAACAAGATCATCATGCTTGCTCAATTGAGAGCATACAGCTTCTGTCAGGACAACGCCAAGTTTCCTACCATTTTGGAAAAAGGTTAAGTTATCGTTTACTCGCGCTTATTTTCCCCATGCAGATAGGTCGCTCACTGTTTGCTTCTTTTTTGCAGAATTATGGGCCGAGAAGCCAAAAGGCCTTAAGAAGAAGGCGACAGCTTCGACTGATGCCAAGAAGACATCAGCAACTGCTAAGAAGACATTGACTGCTTTCGCGATGAAGCAGCTCGTTGACATTACTAGCATGAAACACAGTAGTGGCGAGCTTGGGGAAGGCCCAAGCGAGAAGAATCCCACGACTGCCTTGAAGGCAATTGGCAAGAAAAGTGCCCCCGAGCTCCAAAAAGGGCTAGTAAAAAAGACACCCAAGCTAACCGGAGGCTCAGGGAAACAAAAAACACCCAAACAGCACGACGGCTCGGGTAAGAAGAAATCAATCGAGCCTCTAAAGGGCTTAGGTAAGCAAAAGGTGGCCGAGTAGCAGGTTGGCTTGGGTAAGGAGGTCGTCGCGCAAGCTGGTGGCCTAAAGAAATCAGCGGCCAAGGATTTGGCCAAGAAAATGCTCACTCTTACGAGGAAGGTTGGCGTTGTCGAGGGAGCAAGTCTAACTCGTCCTGGCCGAGAGGCAACAAAATGGATGATGTAGCTCAAGTTGTGGTTGGGAAGTTGATCGCAGTTGTGGTTGATAAGCTGATCGATCAACTTCCCAACCACATCACCATTAGGGTCGCAGCGGCCAAGGATAGCGTCACCCCGTGAACATTTGACTTTGGTGTTGAAGTATCGTTTGGCTCGCTGCTGATATGAGGTAAGCCTTAATTGAGACTTGGCTTGGTGCTCTTCGATTAAGTCTAGCGTCAAGCAGAGAATGTCTTGATTTGCTTCCTCGTTGAAAACTTCCCTTCAGAATAAACTAATTCCTACTTCAACCGGGGCCATTTCTTCACACCTATATGATAGAGAGAACGGGGTTTCACCTGTCAAACTCCTGGTTGTCATTCTATAGGACCACAAGGCTTTGGGTAATTTTCGACCCATCCCCTCTGTAGGGCATCGAGCTTCTTTTTAATGGTGTGCTTGATGACCTTGTTTACAACCTCTACTTGATCGTTGGCCTGAGGCCAATAAACGATGGTAAAACTCTTCTTAATGCCAAGCCGTTCGTAGAAAGATCTAAAGTCCTCACTGTCAAACAATTTTCCATTATCGGTTATTATAGTGTGGGGGATTCCAAACCGAAAAATATTGTTTTTATAAACAAAATCTTTTAGCTTGTTCGACATGATGGTAGACAAGGGCTTAGCCTCTGCCCACTTGGTGAAGTAGCCAACGACAACCACTGCAAACTTAACACCCCTTGTTCCTTGAGGCAAGGGGCCAATCAGGTCGATACTCTAGATCACAAATGGCCAGGGGCTTGTCAAAGTAGCCAATTCTTTGTGGTGGAGCTCGCGTAGGATCTGGAAACCTCTAGCATCTGTCACATCTGCGCACATAATGCATCGTCGAAAACTGTTGGCCAATAATACCCCTAGCAAAGCACTTTGTATGCTAGAGATCTACCTCCTGCATGATTTCTACAAATTCCCTCATAGATCTCCTTTAGAACTATTAGAGTAGGTGTCCTAGAGCCAATCAATTATTGTAATATTGACTCTGAAATAAATGTTTATTTATCAATAAAAGGCATATTCTTCTATATCGTGCATGTAATGATATATGTCCTTAGGATGGTAGAACCGTGATGAAGGTATCAAGGGTTTCAAATCTTGATAGTGAGAACCCTATGATCACATATGGTAGCCATTCTAGAAACATTCATAGCCCTAGTATTATTCTAACCAAGGACACAGATAATACGGTAAGGCTATCATAGTGTTGAACGACCTTGTCAAAAGGCAGTGACTGATCTCACTTGTCAAGGTTTTTTGTCGACAACCTAGTGCAACACATGGGTGCTTGCTAGAGGCAAGTTCACTGGACAGACCCACCAGAGGATTCCATATGGATGGTAACCCCAGTGTCTATGGAATAAATCTTTTAACGGATGGTGGTGCATGTGATCCTTAGACTTGAGATCACCAGAGCACCTTATGCACCAATTAGTGTAGTTTGATACTAGCCCAACGTAGTTCTATTCAGAGCTATCAATACGGTAGTGATGGCTACATTAAGAAGTGTATTGAGACTATGGTGGATCAACAAAGGATTCATCACTCCTGGGTATAGGAGAAGTTATCTCACTGGGTAATTCAATAAATGGCAATGACACTAAATCTGTGGCCACAGTGGGATTGAGTTGATGCTCAATCGAATTTAATATTCCTGTCATTGGTCTAGTAACTTAATACAAACATGTCGAGGATATCTGAGGTTGACACTATTTTTGTACCTCGGTCTCGATGAGATAACAGTTGATGAAAGGATTTGATTGCACGGTAACCAAACCGTTGACATTCTACGGTTTCGCTGAATCCGAATCTATCGGGTGGCCATGATGCCTTGTTAGGGGTCAATCTTGGTCTATGTGTAGTGAGACGATTAATTGGTGTTAATCGCGATACTACACACTGCCGATATGATGAGGAGCCTACAGGTCACACACTTAGAAGATAATTTAAGAATCAATTTGTGAGAAGGGTATTTTCGTTTTTCATGATGAAAGGGTATTTTGGTAATCTCACAGTGCAATTAAATTTGTTGAGGTTGTTGCCTGTATTTAATTTTAATATTAAAATTAAATTAGTGAGATTATATTTAAATATATCTATGTAAATATTTAAATGAATTATTATTATTAATTAAATGTTAATATATTATTATATATTAATTAATTTTAATTATAATAATAATTAATTAATTAAAATACCATAAAGGGTGTGTTTGGTTGCAAGGGTGAACTAGGGTTGGAGCCCATGGCTATTCCTAAGTGGAATAGGGTTTTAATTGTTGCACTCTATAAGTGCAACTTAAAATTAAAACAAGGAAGAATTATTCATTCAATTAAAACCCCGCCACCCTATATCTCTCTCTCTCTGAAGAAGAAAACTTTTCTTGTTCTTCTTTTTTGATTCTTGAAGCCCTTGATTGTTCTAGCAAAATAATCAAGGGTTCTGCACATTATCTTCGTGTGGACTGCCGTGAGTGCGATCCTACTTTGGATCGATAGGCAAAAAATCATGTGAATAATAGACAGTGAACAATAACCATGAACAGTGTTCCTATCTGAAATCAGAGATATTCGAAGGAGCCTCCAAACATACGTAAGTATTCTAATCCTTGAATGGATTTACTTTACACAGACTTTTGTTTATAAACATGTAAACGGTATAATCTATACTCAGATCTAGGCAAAGAAAGGTAATTGATTTACCGATTGAATTTTTGTTTTTCACTGCATATGGCAGATCAATTACTTACAGTGGAATCAGAGCCTCAGGTATTAGATTATATTGTTTAATTAATGTTTGATAACGTGTTATTGCATGAATTGAAGTGTTTTTAAATCTGGAAAAATTATGTATGTTGAATGTCTTTATTAATCAATTGATTAAATAATGTGCTGATTGAATGTGTATTGGTTGGTTGGTATTCTGGTCGAATGTTTAAGCATTCGATTTGATTTGGATCCGTGTCATTATGTGAAAATTTTCAAAAGACGTTACTGTGCCTGATTCACAGTTTTGTGACGTTAGCCGCGGCGAAATAACACTTCGCCGCAACGAGATGCAAAAAGTGAATCTGGCCGCGGTGAAATTCTAGAAAAGTAGATCAAGCCACAGCGAAATAAAACTTCGCCGCGGCATAAAACTCTCTGGAACGATTTATGTTTTCTGGAAGTTCACGGTCGCCGCGGCAAAATAAAACTTTGCCGCAGCGACCATGTGTGAATGAACTTCACAGGGGCGAAGAATTTCTTCGCCGCGACAGGAAACCTACTGTTTCGTTTTTGCTTTCTGTTTTTCACATAGGGACTAAATTGCAGTTTTTTGAACCTTTAAGGCCAATATTCATTATGCATGTCTAAGATGGTAACTTGATAATTCAACCCACCCAATTCAAAAATTGATTGTTTTTTAATGTATGCAATGTTCTTGTTTGATAATTGCATGGTGCCTGGTACATGAGCCTTAGACCTATTGTTTATTGTTTATTGGGTTTGTTTATAATTTTTTTATAAACAAATAGGACCTGCGTGTCTTGCCTTTCTCTCTTAAATCTCCATGTATTTCTTCTCCTCATCTCACTCCCCTCGTATGTAACGCGAGGTTTCTATTTTATTAATGTAAATTAGAATAGGTTTTTTATTATAAAATTATTTGTAATGATCGTGAAGAAGAAACAAATGAGCTACGAAGAGGAATAACTTGAAGATTCAAGATTTATTTTTAAACCCTAGGTTAACCTACCGATTCCTCTAGGCTCGAGGAAATCAGTTTTAGTGGGCCATGTACTGGCACATTTAATTTTTTGTTTAGAATGCATGCTAAGGTTGAATGTTCAATAAAATGCCAAACAATGTCATTCTTACAAAGATAATAATCTGGTGAGACATTAAATAAAACCCTCAAATAAGATATATTAAGTCACGTATGTCTTCCATCACCATGGTTTTAATCAAACCACTGTTTGTCAGAACCTTGTTCGGCACACAAGGGGTACAGTTCTACTAGTGGAAGGTTAAAATTCATTGGAGTTTTCCTTAATGATGATGGGTCGACTTAAAATGACAGTTTTGCTTGTTCGCCACAGCGAAGGTTGATAAACACGTCATAGGCATAGTAGAGAAGTACACAAGTTGAGTGTACATGGCGACATATAGTGTCCACTCTATTAATACTGGGAATCACACTTAAGGATGATGGCTAGGCCGTTGAATTGTGTGATTGGCTTGTTGGTTTACTTCACATTTCAGGTTGGTAGTGAGAGCTATCAACTGGTGTGAATTAAGTTTGTTGGCCTTCCTAATCAACTCATTTTGCTTGTTCGCCACAGCGAAGGTTTGAAATGGGCCAGATGGGATCTCAATCCACTAGGAAAGCCAACGGGCTTTCCCGAGTTAATGGTGAGGGCTATTGGCTTGAGGAAAATAGTGGGAGTGTTTTTTTTTTTTTTTTAATAAAAGACCATATTAAGAAATAATAAACATTATATTGACTTTACTTTTCTTAAATGTAGATTCACTTAAAAATGAGCTTTATGAACCTCCGACCGATAATTGAGAAAGAAAACAGGTTGGATGGATCCAATTTCTCGGACTGGTATCGTAATCTTCGAATTACACTTAAGTCCGAAAAGAGATTGTATATCCTTGATAAGCCACACATGGCTGAGCCTGATCCTGATGCCACTCAGGAAGTAAAGGATACTTATCAAAAGTTCCTTGATGATGTGGATGGTGTTCAATGCTTGATGTTAGCATCGATGACACCAATGCTACAAAAGCAGCATGAGAATATGGATGTTGCTGCCATTATTCTACACCTCAAGCAGCTTTACGAGGGGAATGCTTGACATGAGAGGTACAAGATGTCAAAAGCACTATTTGGAAGTCGCTTTACCGAGGGAGCCCAAGTTGGCCCTCGTGTGCTCAAAATGATCAAGCACATGAAGATGCTTGAGACTTTGGGGTTTGAGTTGGATGCAGAATTACAAGTGGATTTAATTTTGCAATCCTTGCCTGACTCTTATGCACCATTCATAATGAACTTTAATATGAACGCTATGGTGAAAACCTTGTCAGAGATTTTGAACATGCTAAGGATTGCAGAGCAAGACTTGAAGAAGTCCAAGCCTGTTTTACTGGTAGCTGCCAGTAAAGGAATGGGTAAGGGCAAGGGAAAGGCTAAGGCCAATCCCAAGCCCAAGCCTAAAGAATAGGATGCTCTCAAGCCTGCGGGTGGTGTTGGGAAAGGTGGGAAGGTAGTCTACTTCTATTATGGCAAGCCTGGCCACTGGAGGAAGCACTGCAAGGCTTTCCTCACAAACAAGAAGAAGTCAGATGTTTCGACTTCAAGTATGTTTATGATTGATATTAACTTCCCCCCTTCAGCATCTTCGGTCATTGACACAGGATGTGGTACTCACATTTGTACTGATGTGCAGGGACTAAGGCAGAGTAGATTGCTCGCCAAGGGAGAAGTGGACCTATGAGTTATAAATGGAGCACATGTGGCTACATTAGCTTTAGGGTCTTATTGTTTGTCTTTGCCTTCAGGCTTATTATTAGAACTCAAAGACTGTTATTTTGTACCTACGATTTCTAGAAACATTATTTCAGTATCCGCTTTGGATAATATAAGATATCGTTTTGAGATTTCTAATGGATTGTTGTCCTTTAGTTTGAATGGTATTCTATTTGGAATTGCAAGGTTATACAACGGATTATATGTTCTTGATTTGAACAATAAAGATATTCTCAACGTTGAAACTAAGAAAGCTAAACATAGCAAACAAAACCATACATACCTCTGGCATTGTAGATTGGGTCATGTTAATCAGACCCGTATTGCCAAACTTCAAAGGGATGGAGTTTTGCACCCTTTTGACTTCCAGTCATTTGAGGTATGCGAGTCATGCCTTTTAGGCAAGATGACCAAGTCACCTTTCACAAGACAAAGTGAAAGGGCTACTGAACTGTTAGGCATCATCCATGGTGATGTATGTGGTCCACTAACAATTAAAGCCAGAGGTGGATATTCCTACTTCATCACATTTACTGATGATTTCTGTATATATGTTATGTCTACCTCAGGAGACATAAATCTAAAGTCTTTGATAAGTTCAAAGAATTCAGGAATGAAGTACAAAATATGTTGGGCAAAAGTATTAAAGCTCTTCGGTCATATCGAAGAGGTGAATACTTAAGCTCGAGGTTTTATGAATACTTGAAGGAATGTGGATAGTATCACAACTCACCCCTCCGTATACACCCCAACACAATGGAATGTCTAAAAGAAGGAATAAGACCTTACTTGACATGGTTAGGTCCATGATGAGTTTTAGTGATTTACCTGCATCATTCTGGGGTTATGCCCTAGAGACTGCGACTCACATTTTGAACCGTGTTCCGTCAAAGTCTGTAGACAAGATTCCATTTGAACTATGGAATGGGCGAAAGCCCAATTTGTCTTATCTAAGGATTTAGGGTTGCAAAACTTATGTCAAGAAATTTACTTCGAACAAGTTGGGCCGAAAATCCTACAAATGTATATTTGTAGGCTATCCTAAAGAGACCAAAGGATACTATTTCTACCATCCAAAAGAGTGCAAAATTTTTGTTGCTCGTACTGGTGTCTTCCTAGAAAAGGAATTTTTTCTAAGAGGTACTAGTGGGAGAAAAGTAGAACTCGATGAAGTTCTAGAGCTACAAGATATACTAGACGAATGATGGGAAGATGTGCCACAAGCAGTGGTTGAATATCAGGAGGAGATTACTCCACAACTTGTGGATCAAAGTGAACCACCTCAAGTAGCATAAGAGCTATGTAGATCTGGGAAAGTACGCCATGAGCCTGAGAGATACGGTTATCTCGTGACTTAACATGGTGACGTACTTGTCTACCAAGACGATGAACCTAGAACCTACGAAGATGCTATATCAGATCCAGATTCTGTTAAATGGCTTGAAGCAATGAAATCTGAGATGGACTCCATGTACCAGAACCAAGTATGGTCTCTGGTGGAACCACCTGAAGGGGTAAAACCCATAGGGTGTAAATGGGTCTTCAAGAAGAAGATTGACATGGATGGCAAGGTGCACACTTATAAAGCACGACTGGTTACCAAAGGTTTCAAGCAAATTCATGGTATTGACTATGAGGAAACCTTTTCACCGGTTGCCATGATTAAATCCATCTGGATTATACTTGCGATTTATGCATATCATGATTATGAGACTTGGCAAATGGATGTCAAAATGGCTTTCCTGAATGGAAACCTTGAAGATGATGTGTATATGACACAACCTGATGGTTTTGTTCTTGATGGGCAAGCTGAGAAGGTATGCAAGTTGCAGAGATCTATTTATGGACTCAAGCAAGCTTCAAGGAGCTTAAACATTTGTTTTGATGAAGTCGTAAAAGAATTCAGTTTTATCAAGAATGAAGATGAGCCCTGTGTTTACAAGAAAGTAAGTGGGAGTGCCGTAGCATTCCTCGTGTTGTATGTCAATGACATACTTCTGATCGGGAATGATATACCGAACTTGCAATCGGTAAAGACTTGGTTATCTAAGTGCTTCTCCATGAAAGACTTAGGAGAAACAACCTACATCGTCGGAATAAAGATCTACCGAGATAGATCACGTAGGTTACTTAGCCTAAGTTAGAGTACATACATTGACAATGTACTGAAGAGATTCAGTATGGAAGAATCTAAGAAGGGATTTCTTCCGATGTCACATGGTGTCTATCTCTCTAAGGATATGTGTTCTAAAGCACACAATGAGAGAGATAGAATGAAAAGGATCTCATATGCGTTAGCAATTGGATCCTTCATGTATGTCATGTTATGTACTCAGATTGATGTCTCATGTGCGTTAAGTACTTGTAGTATATATCAATCAGATCCAGGTGAGCGTCACTAGATAGCTGTCAAGAACATCTTTAAGTACCTAAAGAGGACTAAGGACATGTTCTTGGTTTATAGAGGGGAAGATGAGTTTACTGTATGAGGATACAGTGATGCTAGTTTCCAAACGGATAAAGATGATTATCAATCGCAATCAAGGTTTGTATTTTGTCTCAATGGGGGTTCAGTGAGCTGGAAGAGCTCCAAGCAAAGCACTATAGCAGGCTCTACAATGGAGGCTAAGTTTATTGCATTATCCAATGAGGCCAAGAAGGCAGACTGGATTAAGAAGTTTGTCACCAAACTTAGTGTGGTTTCCATTATTGTTGATCCGATAGATGTCTATTGTGACAACAATGGAGCAATTGCTCAAGCAAGGGAACCACGGTCTCACCAGAAGTCCAGACACATACTCGGACGTTTTCATCTCATTAGAGAAATGGTTGACAGGAAAGATGTATAGATCAGTAAAGTGCATACTGATGACAATCTCGCTGATCCACTAACGAAGCCTCTGTCGCAGCAGAACCATGAAAAACACTTAAGGTCATTCGGTATTAAATACATGAATGATTGGCTAAAGTACAAGCGGGAGATTGTTAGAGTATGTGCCCTAGAGCCAATCAATTATTGTAAAATTGATTCTATAATAAATGTTTATTTATCAATAAAAGACATATTCTACTATATCACGTAAATCATATTATATGTATTGATATATGTCCTTAGGATGGTAGAACCATGACGAGGGTATCAAGTGTTTCAAATCTTGATAGTGAGAACCCTATGATCATATATGGTGGCCATTCTAGAAACGTCTACAGCCCCAGTATTATTTTGACCAAGGACACAGATAATACGGTAAGGCTATCATAGTGTTGAACGACCATGTGGAAAGGTAGTGATTGATCTCACTTGTCAAGGTTGTTTGCTGACAACCTGGTGCAACGCATGGGTGCTTGCTAGAGGCAAGTTCACTGGACAGACCCACCAAAGGATTCCATATGGATGGTAACCCCAGTGTTTATGGAATAAATCCTCTAACAGATGGTGGTGCATGTGATTCTTAGACTTGAGATCACCGGAGTGCCTTGTGCACCAATTGGTGTAGTTTGACACTAGCCCAACGTAGTTCTATTCCGTGAGTGCAATCCTACTTTGGATCGATTGGCGAAAAATCACGTGAACAGTAGATAGATAGTGAACAATAACCATGAACAGTGTTCCTGTTCGAAATCAGAGATATTCAAAGGAGCCTCCAAACGTACTTAAGTATTCTAATCCTTGAATGGATTTACTTTATACAGATTTTGTTTATAAACATGTAAACGGTATAATCTATACTCGGATCTTGGCAACGAAGGCAATTGATTTACCGATTGAATTTTTTGTTTTCCGCTACGTATGGTAGATCAATTACTTGCAGTGGTATCAAAGCCTCGGGTATTAGATTATATTGTTTAATTGATGTTTGATAACATGTTATTGCATGACTTGAAGTGTCTTTAAATCTAGAAAAATTATGTATGTTGAATGTCTTAATTAATCAATTGATTAAATAATGTGTTGATTGAATGTGTATTGGTTGGTTGGTTGGTTGGTGTCCTGGTCGAATGTTTAAGCATTCGATTTGATTTGCATCCATGTCATTATGTAAAAAATTGCAAAAGATGTTACTGTGCCTGATTCACTGTTTCGCGATGTTAGCCGCGGCGAGATGCAAAAAGTGAATCTGGCCGCGGCAAAAAAAACCTTCGCTGCGGCAAAATTTTGGAAAAGTAGATCTAGCTGCGGCGAAATAAAACTTCGCTGTGACATAAAACTCTCTGGAACGATTTGTGTTTTTTGGAAGTTAACAGTCACCACGGCAAAATAAAACTTCACCGCAGCGACCATGTGTGCATGAACTTCGCCAAGTATGAAAGAGAGATATCAGAAATTATGTAGCTAAATGCCTAGTTTGTCAACAGGTTAAAGCAGAACACCAGAGACCATTGGGATTGCTTCAGCCACTCAGCATTCCTGAATGGAAATGGGAAAATATATCAATGAATTTCATTACAGGCCTTCCAAGAGTTCAAAAAGGGTATGTTGCGATATGGTAAATAGTGGACAGATTAACCAAATCAGGACATTTTCTTCCAGTAAAGGATAGTACTACCTCAGATCAGTTGGCCCATATCTATATCAGGGAGATAGTTAGACTCCATGGGGTGCCCAAGACCATAGTATCATATAGAGATTCCAGATTTGTTTCAGCTATATGGACAAGTCTACAAAGAAACTTGGGTACCAGGTTAGCATTTAGTACAGCATATCACCCTCAAACAGATGGCCAAACTGAGAGAACAAATCAGGTACTTGAGGATATGTTGAGAGCGTGTTGTATGGATTATAAAATGACCTGGCATGAGATGTTACCATTGGTGGAATTTGCTTATAATAACAGTTATCAGTCTACAATTAAGATGACTCCTTATGAAGCCCTATATGATAGGCGATGTAGGTCCCCACTACATTGGAATAAAGTAGGAGAGAAAAATGCTTTGCAAACAGCTCTTGGGCCCGAGATAACTTAGAAAATGATAGAAAACATCAAATTGATCAGAAATAGAATGAAACAAGCCCAAGACAAACAGAAGAGTTATGCAGATTTAAAAGGAAAAGATGTGGAATTTGAAGTGGGTGACAAAGTGTTTATCAAAATTTCCCCCTATAAGCAAGTAATGCTCTTTGGCGGAAAAGGAAAGCTAGCTCCGAGATTCATTGGTCCCTTTGAAGTGTTACAACGAGTGGGAAAGGTAGCTTACAAATTGGCGCTACCACCAAATATGGATAAAGTGCATATTGTTTTCCATGTCCCCAAGCTTCGAAGGTATGTTAGTGATCCCTTCCATATATTAAAAGTAGAAGAAGTGGATTTAGAGGATAACCTTGTTTATGAGGAGCATCCAATGCAAATATTGGACAGAAAGGTTAAGGAGCTCCGAAACAAGAGTATTCCATTAGTAAAAGTCTTATGAAGGAATCATAAAGTAGAAGAAGCTACATGGGAAGTAGAACAAGATATGCGGAGCCACTGTCCCGAATTGTTCGTTTGAATTTCGGGGACGAAATTCTTATAAGGGGGGGAGAATTGTAACACCCACATCAAGGTACGTAGCTTTATTTATGCCCTAATACCCTTAGTTGAATTTTGTTAAAGTTATCTTGAACAAGTGTGAAGGAAATTCTTTAAAATGTTATTAGGGGTAAAATGGTCATTTCACTCATAATTAGATGAAAAAGTGGGGAATGAAAAGAAGTAGAATAACATGGAGAAATTAATAAAAATGAGGGCATTCTTGTAATTGACTAAGGGACATAGATGGAATTTTTAGAAAGTATAAGGGTAAAATGGGAAGCTAATATATATTATTATGTAGTAATAAGAGTTTTAGGATTGAAACCCTAGCCACTCCACCTATTATTCACGCCACCTTCATCCCACATTCTCTTAATTTTTCTTCCACTAATTTCAAGGAAATTCATAGGATTTTGGCTAGATTTTGATAGATTTTCAATCCTAAGCATTCAAAGGTAAGATTCTTGCATCAAGATGTGAGATTAAATTTTAAAGGTTTGAATTCTTATGGTTTTATATGCTTAGGGTTTAAGAGGAAGGGGAATTCTACCAAAGAGAAATTATAGTGTTGGAATTGCTCAAATTCAAGGTAAGCAAATCCAACTCTAGCTTTGATTTGATCAATAGTTGTGTAGAGTAGTTTCTTGTATGTGGTATGTGTTTGGATGATGAGAATTATTGATTGAATTGATGTTGAGTGGTATGTAAATCTCATGGCTATGAGAAGTGATTTATTAGTATGTGATGAGTTGATAGAATTTTGGATGAAATATGGAAGGATGGATGTTGAGTGGTGGAGTGTAAATTTCGGCTAGGTTGACTGTTAGCGTAAGGGAGTTTTTGCTCCAATTTTGGTGCCTTGAGAGAGATGTGGAAGTGTAACCAATTTAGTGCTTGATTGTGCATGCAAGGTGTTTGATGAAATTTCAAAGAAAGTGCAAATATATGAGTATGTTAGATTATTACTTTGTTATAGAAATGTTGTTGGTAGAGAATACTAGTTCCATAATGATATCTTTATATGTCATAATGCATTCTTACATTTGAGCATTTGCATTTAGAAAGAATAGCAAAGAATGAGCATATTTACATGTGTGAGAAAATTAAAGGATAAAGAGAAAGAAAGAAAAGAAATTAATTGTAGAATCATTATCAAAAGAATATAATTAAAGAATAGTTCAAATCTGAAAATTTATTTAAAGAAATGTAAAAAGAGAAGAGAAGAGAATGTTGTTGCGATGGAGAACCCGTGAGTGACAGAGAAGAAGAATAGCCCCGCATGCATGCCGCCTTTAGTAAGTGGCCTAAGAATAAGAAAGAAGGATTTGTATAGTCCGTAAGAAGTGCATGTGGATGAGGACTGTACCCAAGAAAGAATTTAAGAATACACACACAGCCAAGGTTCCGAATCCATGCCTCAACCAAGTCCGGTCGGCAAAGAAAAGAATAGAAAAGAAAAGAAAGAAAAGAATAGAAAAGAAAAGAAAAGAAAGAATATAAAAGAAAAGAAAAGAAAGAAAGAAGAGACACGGAAAAAGAAAGAAAACAGAAAACAAATGAGAATAAGAAAACAGAAAAGAAAATGTATTGCTTAGAAAAGTTTAAACATTTGTGTATATGCATCATGCCATTTCTACTATTCCGAGTTAGTTTTCCTATTTGTGCTTACATATCGGTAAGTGAGAAACTAGAATCTTAGAAAGAGCAGAGAAGAATTGAGAAGTTTGGTGCAAGGAAAGAAAATCCAAAATCGGAGTAACGGAGAAAGAATAGAAGTATTGTGGGTTTATTTACTGAACAATTAGTGCTCACTCCGTTGATTTCATTGTTTTTGCATGTAGTAGATGAGATGCGGTCGGATGGAACGTCAAGTAGCAGAGGAGAAAGGCAACACTGTCTGACTGTATTTTTGAGTTATTTTTGTGACTTGTTACTTGATGTAGAGATTTGAAAGAAAAATTAGTTGTGGGCTCTCTATTTCATAGTTATATATATATTTTCTATAATATGTTTAGTGAGTTTTACTAATATTTTTCCAAGGAACTACTTGCTAGAAAGAATATTACAACTTTCAATAGGGTCGTTCAACACTATGATAGTCTTACCATATTATCTGTGTCCTGGTCAGAATAATACTGGGCCTACAGACGTTTCTAGAATGGCCACCATATGTGATCATAGGGTTCTCACTATCAAGATTTGAAACACTTGATACCCTCATCACGGTTCTACCATCTTAAGAACATATATCAATACATATAATATGATTTACGTGATATAGTAGAATATGCCTTTTATTGATAAATAAACATTTATTACAGAGTCAATTTTACAATAATTGATTGGCTCTAAGACACCTACTCTAACAGCAACACTTCGCCGAGTCATAGACCTAGTACAGCTCCATCAGGTCATTGAAATTGTCAAAGTGGTCTCTGGGGTCTCCTCTCCCGTCGAACTTACTCTCGGACACCCTGAATCCCTACGAAAATGGGGCCTAGCGAACCTCTTCTATGAAGGGGGAACTCACTATTTCTTCCACTACACCGTTCTGGCGGGCCCTTAGATCATCAAGCATTTTTTGCACGCGATCCAAATCTTCATTGTGGTTACCCTGGCTGACTCTATTCAACCTTACTTCGAGCAAGTGAGTTCACAAGTTCGTGGCTTGCGAAGCCCCTTCATTGCGCACATTGATGCGCGAAGTCAAGTCATGATGGCTAGGTTTATAGGTGTTATCATGCTCATCGGTGCATTGCTCGCGACGTCAGTTATAATCGAAATGTCGGTCATTGCTGGATTGGCGCACATGACTCGCCTCACAAGCTTGCGAGGATTGAGCCTACCTCAGGCGTGGGTTAAGACTAGCACGCTGACGTTGGGGTCTGAGCATCTTAGCGTTGACTGTTGCCTTCGCTCTCACCCAATGGTTGTTTCCTTTGCCGCCTCCCAGGGTTAGTCTGCCCATGGGATTCACGCTCGTGAGCAGAACGGAGTTTATGACAAAGAGGATACCAGTCGCCTCTCAATGTCAATGAACCAGACTGGCCACTGTTGAATTTATACATGTTAGAGAGGCATTGGCGAAGCGTGGCTGGTCGAGGTTCTAGGCAGTTGGTTGTTGATTTCTCAACTCAGCCACGTTTTGTTGCACCGTTGTGCAACCATTGTTCTGATCATCTCCACCAGTTGGCCGTTTTCGGGGTTGGACGTCCCTGGCCCCTGGTTATTCATGACATGCTGAGTTAGCGGCACAGGTGGTCAATGTCCAGTGGCGTCTTGCTGCACCTCCTAATGGGTGGTTTCCACATTTTCGTGGTTTCCAGTGGTGGTCTTCGATCTGGTACACACCATTGTGAGCCTGGATTGAGTTGGTTACTGTGGCTATTTGCCATAATTTCTTAGATGTACGCGAAGGCCCTCTTTTTATTGCCAAAACATTGATACGAAAATTCACACCAACTAGAGAGATCCGATTGACCTTGGTGGAATCGGAATGGATGTGGGCGTGATTACGGATAATCAGCGGTGGAAGAATAATAAAATGCAATAAAGTAAGTAACAATGAGATTTTTAAAGTGGTTCGGCAAGGTAAACTCTCGAGCCTACGTCCACTGTTCTTGTATTTGTTGTGAGAGCTTACAACAACAGTTCTATGGAAAATTTCTAACCCCTTTTTCATCATTTGAGAGGGTTTATATACAATATTTGTACAAAGGAAAGAGCGAAAATAAAGGGATTACAATTGATTTGAAATGTAACTTCGATATTCTCGCGATTGGGCGTTGTGATTGCATAGAGATTGCTATTAATCTGATCATTCCCGTAATATTTAGGATCTGAAGTTATTTGGGAATCGATTAAATGATCATTCAAATTGTTTGCGACTAGCTTGTGTTGGGCCGAGCAATATGTCAATGAGCTTATGTTGGGTCGGACAACCAGTAGAGTCGAACTGATTCTGAGTCGATCTAATACCTCGCAACTCACCGAGCTTGATGGAAAAATCACACACAACAGTCAAAGAATAATAAAATAACAGTGGATGTAGGATTCTCCTTAAGCATCTCGACCACTATAAAAAATCACTCTTGTCAACTTTTATTTATGTTTCTTCAAATATATATCATCTCAACACCATAATCAACTTTCATAATCATATCACGTGTAATTTCTAAGATCTTCTTAACACTTTACATATGTAAGGTAATTGATGTCAAAATCACGCATCATCATTAATTAAAGAATCTCTTTGAAAAACGGGGATTGCGAATGAGAGCCCATATATATATATATATAAGCTTTTATTTTTCAAATTTTTCATCTTTCAAATTTTTTTACCAAAGCCTCTTGTAAATTGACCTTTTCGCATGAAGTTTGAGACGCTGGCTGTAAAATAAAAAAATTATCCACAACTTGGAAAACGGTAGCCGAATTACCTAACAAAAGTCGAGCTTTACTTTCAGCAGCCAATCGTTTTATGCCACGAAAAAAACATGTTAGAAAACAGACAAAATCAGGTGATAGACCGAGATTCTCCAACATACAAAATTATATACGACTTTAAATCGTGTTTTTTTCATAACATAAACGACTAAACTTCAGCCTGGTGCCCACAACCGTCCTCTTTTTTCTTCTTTTCTGATTAACATGGAGTTGTCTTCCAAATATTGATAACTTTTTGGAACCAATTAATTCTTATTCAGGACCGACTCGTCAAATAGCTTTTGCTTTTTTTAGATGAATAGTTTGTTTATTTTGACTCAAGTTTTAACTTTTTCATATAAATTGTTAAAAATAAAAAATAAAACACTTTTTCATTAAGATTGGAGCTGAAAATTATGTTTCAAAAACCTTCAATGAAATTTGCATTTGAAGATTATTTTATATTTTCTATGTTTGAAAATAGTTAAATAGCTTTTGCTTTCTTTAGATTAATAGTTTGTAAATTTTGACTGAACTTTTACCTTTTTCAGATAAATTATATATAAAAAAAAAATTCATTAACAATGAATGTGAAAATTATGTTTCAAAAACCTTCAATGAATTTTACATTTTAAGATTCTTTATATTTCTTTTGTTTGAAAATAACTATTCGAAATTAAGATTCAAATACATCCATATAATAATTAAATTAAATCATGTATTTTTTTTTAGCACTTTGTGTAAATTAAACGCAATTTAAGTAAAAACAATGATTTTCTTTTGGCCTAAGTAATAAATTGGGGTTTACAAATAAATAGAAAAAAATGTCAATGTATTAAAATTTAAAGTAATTACAACTTCTTTTGTACAAAAATAGTATTTGAAAATATTTTTCACTAACAAAATATTTATTTTTTTGTTTAAATATTTGAAATACTTTTTATAAAATTTATATATTGAAATTAAATAGAATATGTTATTCCTAAAAAATATATATTTTTGGGTTCGATTCAATTACCTTTCGATCCTGTCTAAAGCCTTCAAAGTGCTGTTGATGAGTTTAAATGTCAACTTATAACACACGTGATTTTAAGGAGAGAAAAACTCCACGTGGAAGACGTGGAGAACAGTTGTAGAAAAGAAAACACGTTTTTCTTATGTTGAAAATTCAATATATTCCTCACTAGTGTAATTTTTCCTCGCGTCGCTTGCAACTCCGTTCTTTATGAAGAGACACAGCACAACGCCACAACCACCTCTCTCTCTCACGTTAATGGATAACAAAGACCACCATTCGTCATCTTCAACCCTCAAGAATCCACACCCACTATGCAATTTAGACACCGAGTCCTCACAAATCCACGTACAAACCGCCGCCCTGAAGCGAAAGGCCGGGCGAAAGAAGTTTCAGGAGACACGTCATCCCGTTTACAAAGGCGTTCGGCGTAGAAATGGAAAGTGGGTGTGCGAGCTTCGCGAGCCAAACAAGAAGACTCGTATATGGCTGGGGACTTTCTCACGCCCTGAAATGGCGGCTAGGGCTCATGATGCTGCAGTTTTGGCTCTTAGAGGTGAATCTGCTTTCTTAAATTTCCCAGAGACTGCACGTGCGTTGCCACGTGCAAAGTCAGACAACATTCAGGATATTCAATATGCTGCAATGGAGGCTGCGGGAGCATATGGTAATGAGAAGTCGTATTGTTCTTCATCTTCGTCATCATCGTGCGTGATGGAGAATTCTGAGGTTTATGTTGATGAAGAAGAGGTGTTTAATATGCCTGGTATAATTGATGGCATGGCGGAAGCTCTGATTCTTACACCGCCAGCTTTGAAGAAAGGGTTCAAATGGGATGATGTGGAGGATACTGTGGACTTGACTTTGTGGAGTGATTAATTCTGAAATGTTTTTGTGTTGACTTCAAACCCTATTTTGATGGTTATAACAATTATTATAGATGATTGTAAAAATAGTCTGAATGGACTACATCAATTACTCCAAGAACATCTTTATATGGGTCAATTTATATTTACACGCGTAGGTGAGTAATTGTAAAGAGCAACTATATTGAAATTTTAGTAAGCCTAATTAAGATCCAAAATGTCAATAAACAGGTGAAAAATCATATCTATCTATCTATCTATCTAATTAGGTTTAATTAAAAGAGTATATTTAACTTTGAAACATACATATATTTGGACCATTGCTTTTTTGTTGATATATATTTAAGAAAAACAACCTATGTTTTAACCGGTTCCAGCAAAACAAGCGCTCACCAAAAAATTAAACAGGTGACCAACCAGCCGGCCAATGAACGGCTATATTAAATAATTGTAATTTTAACCGGTGTGCTCATAACAGATGCACCTTTCAATTAATTAGGTGTGCCATTAACATAAAAAATAGAAATAACATGTACAGAGGGCTATTAAAAGAGTTAAAATAAAATATAAAATATAGTCGATTGCAATTCAGAGCCATAAGGTTTCATCATGAGTTCATGAACTGTGCCTCTTAGTCTTTGCGTTAAATTTTGTCCAACCTTGAGTTGTATTATTAGTTCATCTTTAAAGTCAGGGTTCAAAAAGATCCCTCCGCTCTTTGTTGACTGTCACATAGGAGTTATTTTCTAACCTACAAGAGTGATATTTGCCCCCTCAATTACAATATGCAATGAGGACCATAGTTTAAAACTTGGCTGGTTCAACCGGTTGAATTGGGACCCGTGATCAAGCTAGGTCAGTTCGACTAAAAAACCGGAATTTGCAAATAACCCAGTTTGAACCACGTTGGACCGGTTTTTTGTTACAAACCATCGGTCCAACCGATCGCCCTAGCAGTTGAACCGTTTTTTTATATTTTTTTATATGTTATGTTGATGTCAGAATGACGTCTCACGCTGACATCACGGTTCGATCGGCCAACTCGGTGACCTCCCGGTCACTCCCCGAGTCGGGTTTCAAAACCTTGATGAGACGATTGCTTGCTAACCACAAAACAGTTCACACATGTTTGACAATTTAAAAAGAAGCCAAGTAAGAACTTGATATTTTAACGCCCAACAGGGGTACATGATTTAAATCATGTTTTATACCCTAGTTATTTTTATTAAAGTTATTTTAAGAGAATATGAAGAAAATGCCTTAAACTTGTATTAAGGGTAAATGGTCTTTCACTCAAAATTAGTTGAAAAAGTGGGAGTGAAAAGGGGTAGAATTTCATAAAGAATACAATAAAATGAGGGCATTATGTAATTGACTATAGGACAATGATGGAATTTTTAAAAAGTATAGGGCAAAATGGCAAAGTGAGTTTATAAATAAGATGATAAGGGTTTGAAACCCTTATTTCCTTCATCCCACCGCCACACTATGTTAGTAACGGTCCCGTATACGCAGCGGAAACAAAAAAATAATAAACAGGATCTTTACATGAGCCAAGATCAGGGTATGATTTTACAATTTATATTAAATAACTCTGCATAAATATTCAACATGGTTAAGAGAAACAAACGCACGTTGAAGGCTCCTCCAATTGTCGACGAACATTTTGCTACCGATCCAAGTGTAGGATCGAACCTGCGTAGTCCACACGAAGACAATCTTAAAAGAACCAAAGAAGGATTTGCTAGATCCTCTTTGGCTTCAAGATAAGAAGAAGACAAATCAATTGAATTGATTTTAGGCAATGGTGTTACTGCCGTGGGAGAGGCAAAAATTGGGACTGCTGTGTGTTTTGTTTTACAAAGAAAAATTCATTCATTCAATCACACACCACACTTTTCCTTTTATATTTAAAACAATTTGCCCTAATCCCATACGGAATGCTTGGGCTCCAACCCAAACGCCCCATGTTGCCAAACACTCCAATTTGATTTATTTTAATTTCCATCATTATCTCAATATAAATCATTAATATATATTTTAAATATATATTTAAATAATATTAACATTAACAATATGATAATATTTAAATATGTGCGAACACACATTTAAACGTAATTCACTTATTTAATTTTTCTAACAAATTAAATAAGGCTACGACCTCAGCAAATTTAATTGCACTGTGAAATTACCAAAATACCCTTTCGCCTAAAAGCGAAAACGCCCTTCTTTCTTCTTGCATCTTAAATTGTCTTCTATGTGTGTGACCCTTAGGCTCCTCATCATATCGGCAGTGTATAGTATTGCGATTAACACCATTAATCGTCTCCTAATACACAACCAAGATTGGCCCTAGCAAGGCATCATGGCCACCCGATAGATTCGGATTCAGCAGTAGCTACTTCAACGATATGGTTACCGTGCAATCGTCCTTTCATCATACGTTATCTCGACGAACGAAGCATAGAAATAGTGTCAACCTTCGGTTACTCTCGATATTATTTATTCAGTTTCTGGACCAATGACCCGTATTACTGGATAGAGCAACAACTCAATCCCACTGTGGCCACAGTTTAGTCATTGCCATATACTGAATTGCGCCGTGAGATAACTTCTCCCTACCCGGGTGATAAATCCTCTGTCAATCCACCATAGTCTGTATACACTCCTTGTGCATGCCAATCACCACCGTATTGACACTCTGAAAGAACTGTGTTAGGCAGTGTCAAACTACACCAATCGGTGCACAGGCGCTCCGGTGATCTCATTCTAGGATCACATTTACCACCATTCGTGTAGAGGATTTGTTCCATAGACACTGGGTTACCATCCATATGGAATCCTCTGGTGGGTCAGTCCAGTGAACTTGCTGTGGTGTAATCGCCTACAACAAACACCCATGTGTTCACCAGGTTGTCACCAAACAACCTTGACAAGTGAGATCAGTCACTGCCTTTCGACAGGGTCGTTCAACACTATGATAGCCTACCGTATTATCTGTGCCCTTAGTCAGAATATTTGGGGCTACGGACTTCTAGAATGCCACCATATGTGCTCATAGGGTTCTCACTATCAAGATTGAAACACTTGATACCCTCGTCACGGCTCTACCATTCTAAGACATATATCAATACATATTGCAATAATAATGATTTACGCGATATAGAATAAAATGCCTTTTATTGATTAATGAACATTATTACAAAGAGTCAATTCTACAATAATTGATTGGCTCTAGGGCATCTACCTAACACACTACTCCCCCATTTTCTCTCAAATTTTCATTCAATACTCCAAGGATTTTGAGGGCTTTTGAGTGATTTTTATAGAGTTTGATTCAAGAATTCAAAAGGTAAGAATTCATGCTCTTTATCTAGGATTGATTTATGTAAAAGTTTGGTTCTTATGAGTTTATGCTAGGGTTAGAAGAAGTTTTGAATCCAACAAGAGTAAGAGCTTGTAGAGAAGACTCAAGCATAGGTAAGTAAATTCCACTCAAAATCCAACCAAGTAAAGTTTAAGAATTCAAGTGAGTAAAGATTTCTTTTAAGTATGAATATGTTATGGTTATTGAGAAATTGAGATAGATTGATGAGAATTATGCTTGTTGTTAGATATATTGAATATGAGAAGTGTATGTAATGGTTTGATGATGAGTTGTGTTGTTTTGAATGAGTTCAATGTTGATTTTATGGAGAGATTTCACCATGAGAAGGGTGGATTGTGTTGATAAATTTGATAGAAGTATGGATAGCTTTAGAAGAATTTGAGAGGAATATTTGAAGTGTGTTTTCTTTGCAGGATGTTGATGATTTAAGGAGTTGAACTCCAATTTTGAATGGTTAAGAAAGAAGTAGAATTATTAAAATAGAGTTTATATATGCACACATATGGTTTGATGAAATACCTAAGTGAAAGCCTAAGTGAAAACTGCCCTGTCACAGCCATGACCTTCTGAGTGATTTTTGGGCATCTTACAGATTTAACTGGATTGAGACCAAACATAAAGGCTGTAGCCCTGTCTCTAAGCTTTAAAACGAGACCAAACCAGCAATCCAATGTGTATAACTCAAGTTATGCCCTCTGAGTGTAACCTGTGCAAAATACTATCTTGATGCAACATTGCATTTGTGCATTTCATAGTGCCTTAAGTAAGAAATTTTAAGCGTGAACCATCCTTATACATTAATTGTGCATTGAGAAGTAGCTTGAGAAAGAGTAGAAACTTTGTGAATGACTACTCTAAGAGTAGAGAGAATGAGAAAAACACAAAGAGCGGGTTGGTGCTTTGTGAACTCCACCCCGCATGCCTCCGGTAAGATGATGCCATGACATTCAAGTAAGAAAGAATAAAGAGAGATGAGTAGAGTCACGAAGAGCGAATTGGTGCTTTGTGAACTCCACCCGGCCGTGCCTCGGGTAAGATGAGGTCGTGACTTACAATAGAAATTAATAAAAGAGAGCTGTGTGAAAGAGAAACAGAACAGAAAATGAATGAGACGAAAGTGTGTAGGAAAGAATTAAGAAAAAGAGTTACGGGGACAACGAGTAGAGGATTTACTTATGAGCATTATTTTTGTCACCCCGTTGTTTTTCTTTGTGTTTACAGGATCAAGGTGAGGACGCGTCGGATTGGCATCGGGAAGCGAGGAGCATAGCTACATTGTCCACTTTTTTTGATAACTTTTTGTAAAATGATATCTATTTGGTAATAAGAATGTTTATATGTACTAAAGAAAATTTTGGGCCCATCTATTTTTGTTGATATAAATGTATTTTACTTTATGTATTTCTATGAGTATCCTGTATAAGGAGTTTATAATTTTTTGGTATCAGCAAGAGATTTGGGATTTGACAGTGTACATTCTCATGGCCCCGATGTCCGATAACCGACTGTGTGATTAATTCTTTCCTTACTATAAGTGTTTCTCGAATTGATTAAATGTGGTTGTTTTATAGATGAGGCGTAGTAACCGAAAGCTGGTAAGGGTGTGATGAATGAGGGAGAACCTTCTAACCACCAGAAGCTACGCCCCCTCCCTTGGATGAAGCTGAGTTCGGGGTTTTACACCAAGTTATGGCAGAGAGCCAAGGGAGAGTTGGAACCCCCGTGCAGGTACCACCACCACTACTGTAAAGAGAACCACAGTACCCCCCCAGTACAGAATAGAATTGAACCAATTTATGATCTTCCCATCACATCAACTGTCGAGTTTAAGGGTACTACGACCCGGTAGCAGCAGAGGAATGGTTTAAGTCCGTAGAACATATAATAGCCTTATTTCCCATGACAGACCGGCAGAAAATCTGATATGCGAGTTCTTCTTTTAGGGTATTCCCAATTTGGTGGGAATTAATAGAAGATACCCATGATGTAGCAGTGATGACTTGGGAAGAATTCAGACAAGAGTTTGAGGCTGAGTACAGAATAGAGGACCGAGTTCATGAGAAGGTCCAAGAATTTATCAGTTTACAGCAGGGGTCTAGTACAGTGAAAAGTATTCATGAGATTTAATTCTTTGCCAGGTTTGCACCTGGAATAGTCAGTACTCCAGAATTGAGAAGATAAGTTTGTCTATGGGTTGAAGCCGAAGATAGCTCGTGATATAATGACGGTGCTGATCCCCCTCGAACTCATAGTGAGGCCTTAGCGACATGAGGGCGAATATTTGAGAACAAATCACCCCAGCAGGTCCCTCGATGGAGATCAAGTGAACCATCTCCTGCCCCCAGAGAGAAAGATTTGAAAGTGCAAGAACAGAGAAGTGAAGAATATGAAGAAGTTTTCAGCCGAAGAAGAACAGAAAAGATTGGCAGAATAAACGACCGAGACAGTGGAGTTTCTCCCATGTCCTAAATGTGGGAAAACCACCCAAGAAGTGTTTAAGGGACCAGAGGGTGTTGTTATAGGTGCCGAAAGCCAAGCACTTGATGAGAGATTGTAAAGCTCCTCTTCCCCACCGCATAGAGTTCTGGAGGACTACTATGCCAAGTGTTTACAGTGGCATAGGGTGAAGTAGAGGCCAGCACACAATTACTGGTCAGTTATATCCAAGCTATTCCTTATATGCCTTAATGATTCAGGAGCCACTCATTCTTTTATATCTTATGGGATGATAGAGAGGTAGGTTTGAAACCTACTAGAGTGACCCAACTCATTAAGATAGAGTTACCTATGGGTTAGTGTTGTGACCCATGAGATGCTGTCAGAAGAGTCCGTAGTGATCCATGGTCAGAGTTAGCGTTGATTTGATAGTGTTTGATATGCCCAACTTTGATGTGATTTTGGGTATGGATTCCTGGAGGTATGGAGTAGAAATTGACTGTCAGAAGAAGAAAGCGAGATTTAATCTTGATTAGTGAAGATAAGTTTAGTTTTGGAGAGGGCCATCAATTGAGTATGTTGATTGTAGTGTGAAGGCTAGAAAGATGTTAAGAAAAGGGTGTTCAGGTATATAGCTCATTTGGTGCAAAGTAGAGATGTCCCACACCAGAAGTGCAGAGTGTGCCAGTAGTCCGAATTTCCAGATGTATTTCCGGAAGACTTACCGGGTTTGCCTCCGAAAGAGAATGAGTTTAGTATTGAATTGGCACCCAGGACAGCGCTGTTTCTAGCCCCTTACCGAATGGCCCCCGCCAAGCTCCAGGAATTGAAAAAGCAACTCCAAGAGCTCCTAGATAAGGTTTTACCGACCAAGTCATTCTCCCTAAAGAGCCCAATTATGTTTGTGAAGAAGAAAATATGGGTCCCTACGGATGTGTATTGATTATAGAGAATTGAATAAGTGACAGTGAAGAAATAATACCCGCTACCTGTATTGATGAATTGTTCGATCAGTTGAAGGCGCCACAGTGTTCTCCAAAATTGTTTTGAGGCCAGGTACCATCACGTAAGAGTACCGAGCAAGATGTGCTAAGACTGCCTTCCGTACAAGGTATGGGCATTATGAGTTTGTAGTGATGCCATTTGGGTTACTAATGCCCCAGTGATATTTATGGACTTAATGAACAGGGTGTTCCATGTTGTCTAGATCGTTTATGTGGTATTTATTGATGACATCCTAGTTTATTCGAGTCAAGAAAGCATAAGGACACTTGAGATTTGTGGCTGCAATGTTGAGAGAAAGAAGTTGTATGCCAAGTTTTCTAAATGGGATTTCTGGCTTGATCAGGTGATATTTCTGGGCCATACTATTTCTAGTGAGGTATTTCAGTGGATCCTAGTAAAGTAAAGGCAACTCTAGAATGACAAAGGCCGAAGACAATAAAAGAGGTCAAAGTTTTAGGCCTAGCAGGTTACTACCGGCGATTTTAGCAGGGTTCGCCCAGTTGGCTAAACCATTGACAGCTCTTACCAAGTAGAGAACTCCTTTGCATGGTCAGAAGATGTGGGGAGAGCTTTCAGGAGTTGAAGAAGAGTTAACGACATCTCTATATTAGTGTTACCGCAGGAGGGTGTAGATTATGACTTTATACAGATGCCCCACTGCAAGGACTTGGTGCTGTGTTAATGCAGTTGTAGGGTGATACCATATGCTTCTCGCAATTGAAAGAGTACGAGACAAGATACCCTATGCATGATTTAAGTGGGCAGCCGTGGTCTTCGCATAAAGATTTGGGGCATTACCTTTATGGTGCCAAGAGTAATATCACACCGACACTAAGAGTTTAAGTATTTTTTACTCAGAGGAGTTGAATATGAGACTAAGATGGTTAGACTGGTTAGATTATGAGTATAGATTAGTATCAGTCGGGGAAGATGAGAAGCAAAATGTCTATTTACCCCTTAATGTCTAGTCTTTTATACTTATTTGCTGCCTAAATATCCTCATTATTATTCTATTTTGATTTAGGATCAAATGGAGGCATTAATTGCAAAAGGAATTAATTGAGTGAATTCGGACAGTTTCGACGTCGTTTCGTAATCTGGGCATAACTCTCTCATCCAAGCTCCGATTGAGATGATTCAAAATTATGTGGAACCTGAGAAGAGATCTACAACTTTATGTTTTGAGTTTGGAGAGATACTCACTGCATCAAGGTTGTAATCGGGCTGAAGTTGAGTATCTGCATTGGATTGTTCTGGAACATTCTGCCTTGTCATGCATTCAAATGGCAGATTTTTATTGGAGATTTGAAGACCTATTGCACGAAAATTACAGCTGGACACACTATTTTCCTATTTTGTATTAAGACTTTATTTTTTTCAATTACTCAGATTAGGATAAAGGTTATCTGGGATTTTAGAAATTTTTAAGAGATTTAGATTGAGTAGAATTAGAATTGAATTAGATATTTTTAAGGAGATCAGATTAGGTTGGGAGACACCACGCCTCTCTCTTCTCTTCTCTGGAATTTTTCTTTCTTTTTGAGTTTTTGTTTATGGCCATGAGAGGCTAATTTTTATATGGTCGAAGGAAATGGAGGCCTCGGAATCAATAAATCTGTGAGATCTATCTGTTTTTAGTGTTCAATTTTATGCTTTGAGTATGATGTTCTTCTATGCTTTTTTAATGATTGTTTCATTTAATTTCTAGGAGGCCTACTATGTTATTATTTGTTACAACTACTGCTAAGTTAGATATCAAACCATAATTGTTTGATCCTCTAACTTGTAAAGCAATTAGGTTATTAATTTGCTGCGTCAGGAATTAGTAATCTTAAAAGGAACACTCCTAATTAAATGGAACCGCTTGAGTTTTGGTTGTTTAGCTTCATCGATCTCTCTAGTTCTTAAGGCTGCCACTATATAAATCTTTAGCGCTTGTCTAGGGTTGTTGTAGTAAGTTAATTAGATCGTTTGTTTCCTATTATTACAACTAAGGAGGATAGGAAAATAGTTCCAACGGTGAATATTCAGTATGAATTATTTAATTTTGCATCAATGATCGTTGTAGATTCCGATGTGATGTTACTGAGACCAAGTTTCATTATATTAATTGATTTCGTTTGAATTGTTTTTGCTAAGATTGTTTTCTGTTTTACTCAAAACCCCTCAGCCTTATTCACATCATCGAAAATTCGGCTAGACACTCTTCGTGGGATCGACCCTTGCTTACCCTATTTACAGTTCAGTAGTTAGGTTAGGAAGGTTTTTAATCTTGGTTGCCTATGACAGCACAGCGAAAGCTAATGTAGTAGCCGACGCTCTGAGCAGGAAAGCTTATTTGTCTCGACCACAAGACAGAAAGAGTTAATAAAAGAGTTATGTAGGAGCAGATTGAGGTCATACCAGGAAAAATTGCCAGATTAGAGGTTCAGTCTACCTTACTAGAGAAATTAAAGAAAAGCAGTTAATTGATGATGGTGTCAGAAACAGTTCGCAAGTGCGAGGGCAAGACATCAGTTTAGATTGTTGGATGATGTTCTCTGTTTTAGGAGTCGGTTGTGTTCCTCAATGATGAGTTGAGAAGAATCCTGGCAGAGGCTCATGATACACCGTACACTGCTCATCCTTGACCAAGGATGTATCAAGATTTAAAGGAGGCTATTGGTGGCCAGGGATAAGAAATATTGCAGCATTTGTAGCTAAATGCCTGACTTGTCAGCAAGTGAAAGCAGAACACCAAGGCCATCAGGGTTGCTTCAGCCACTTAGTATTCCTGAATGGAAATGGGAGAGTATTTCGATGGATTTTATTCAGGTCTCCCTAGAGTGCAAAAAGGATACAAGCTATATGGGTGATAGACAGATGACAAAATCAGCCCATTTTCTTCCTGGAAATGAGAGTACCACTTCGGATCAATTAGCCCAGATGTATATTAAAGAAAGAGTGAGACTTCATGGTGTACCCAAGACATAGTATCAGATAGAGATTCCAGATTTGTCTCACTTTCTAGATGAGTTTACGAGGAATTTGGGTACCATATTGGCTTTTAGTACTGCCTATCATCCTCAGACAAATGGCCACCAAAAATGTAATAACCTCCTTTATACTAAGATACTTATAGAAATACATAAGTAAAATACATTTATATCAACAAAGTAATGGGCCCAAAATTTTCTTTTAGTACATATAAACATTTTACAAAAAGTTATCAAAAAAAGTGGACAGTGTAGCTATTGGTCCTCGCTTGCCGAAGCCAATCCGACCGCGTTCTCATCTAGATCCGTAACACAAAGAAAAACAACGGGGTGACACAAAAATAATGCTCAGTAAGTAAATCCTCTCCTCGCTTCCCCGTAACTCTTTTTCTTAATTCTTTCCTTACACCTTCTCGTCTCATTTATTTTCTCTCTCTGTTTCTTTTCACATAGCTCTCTTTTTATTAATTTCTATTGTAAGTCACGACCTCATCTTACCGGGCACGGCCGGGTGGAGTTCACAAAGCACTACCCGCTCTTCGTAACTCTACTCATTCCCTTTTATTCTTTCTCACTTGAATGTCATGGCCTCATCTTACTAGAGGCACGGCCGGTGGAGTTCACAAAGCACCAACCCACTCTTCGTGACTGCCGAGTGGAGTTCACAAAGCACCAACCCGCTCTTTGTGTTTTTCTCATTCTCTCTACTCTTAGAGTAGTTCATTCACAAAGTTTTTCACTCTTTTCTCAAGCTACTTCTCCATGCACAATTAATGTATAAGGATGGTTCATGCTTAAAATTTCTTACTTAAGGCACTTATGAAATGCACAAATGCACTGTTGCTTCAAGATAGTCATTCTGCATAGGTCACGCTCAAGGAAACATAACTTGAGTTATACACATCGGATTGCTACTGTTTTAGTCTCGTTTTAAAGATTAGAGACGGACTACACTTTATTTTTTGTTCTCAACCCAGTTCAATCTTTAAAATGCCCAAACATCACTCAAAAGGTCACAGCTGTGCCAGGCAACCATGGGAACATGTTCTCACTTAGGCATTTCATCAAACATTACTTGTGCATAAACAAACCCTAATTACCTATCATTCAATTTTTTTCTCAACCATCCAAATAGAGAAAATCTCTCTTGTAGCATCACCATACCTACGGACAACAACTCCCAAAATTTCCTCCAATTCTTCATTTTCAACCCATCATCAAACCTCACATACACTTTTCATATTCAAGTATATCCAACAACAACATAATTCATCATCAATCTATCTCAATTTCCATAACCATAACATATGCATACTTAAAGAAATCTCTACTCACTTGAATTCTTAACTTTAACTGAGTTGGATTTTGAGTGGAATTTACTTCCTATGCTTGAGTCTTCTCTACTAAGCTCTCTACTCTTGTTGATTCAAAACTTCTTCTAACCCTAAGCTAAACTTCTAAGACCACACTTTTACACAATAAAATCATAGATAAGAGCATGAATTCTTACCGTTTGAAGTCTTGAATCAAAACCCTATTAAAATCACTCAAAAGCCCCAAAATCCTTGGAGGAATGATGAAAATTTGAGAGAAAATGAGGGAGTAGTGTGGCGGTGAATGAGGAAATAAAGTTACAACCCTTATCATCTTATTTTATAAACTCACTTTCCCATTTTGCCCTTACACTTTTTTGAAATTCCATCCTTGTTCTGTAGTCATTACCATATGCCCTCATTTTTTATGCATTCTTTATGAATTCTACCTCTTTTCACTCCCCACTTTTCACTAATTTTGAGTGAAAAGACCATTTTACCCTTAATACAAGTTTAAGGCATTTTCATCATATTCTCTTAAATAACTTTAACAAAAATTAACTAAGGGCTATAAACAAATTTAAATCATGTACCTCCATGTTGGGCGTTACAATTCCCCCCCCCCCCCCCCCCCCCCTTAAGAGAATTTCGTCCCCGAAATTCAAACGAACAACTCGTAACGGTTCTGCATGTCTTGCTCTGTCTCCCATGTAGCTTCTTCAACTTATGATTTCTCCAAAGGACTTTCACTAAAGGATACTTTTGTCCGAGCTCTTTATTTTTCTGTCCAAAAATAGTACTGGTTGCTCCTCATACACAAGATTCTCTTCTAAGTCTACGTCCTCTATGCTCAGAATATGGGGGGTCACTTATATACTTGCAAAGCATCGAGACATGAAATACATTGTAACTCTTTCCATATTGGGTGGTAGCGCTAATCTGTAGGCCACCTTTCCTACTCGCTGTAACACCTCAAATGGACACCATGAATCTCGATGCTAATTTTCCTTTATTACCAAAACACATCACCCGTTTGTAGGGGAAACTTTCAGAAAAACTTTGTCACTCACTTCAAACTCAACTTCCTTTCTTTTCAAATCAGCATAGCTTTTCTGCCTATCCTAGGCTTGTTTCTCTGCTTCTGATCAGCTTTACATCTCTATCATTTTCTGAGTCATTTCTGCCCCAGAGCTATATCAACTCATCTCTCTCGCCCATCTCATCCCAATGCAGTGGAGATCTACACCGTCTACCTACAAGCCTCATAGGAGCCATCTTAATTATAGACTGGTAGTTGTTATTATAAGCAAACTCCACCAAGGGTAACATCTCAGCCAGGATACTTTATAATTCATACAGCATACTCTAACATGTCCCAAGCACTTGATTTGTACTCACTTGAATCAAATGCTTGAGGACATGTTAGAGTATGCTGTATGGATTATAAAGTATCCTGGCATGAGAGGTTACCCTTGGTGGAGTTTGCTTATAATAACAGCTACCAGTCTACATTAAGATGGCTCCTTATGAGGCTTGTATGGTAGACGTGTAGACTCCACTGCATTGGGATGAGATGGGCGAGAGAGATGAGTTGAATATCGTCTCGGGCCAGAAATGACTCAGAAATGATAGAAGATGTAAAGCTGATCAGAAGCAGAAGAAACAAGCCTAGGATAGGCAAAAGCTATGCTGATTTGAAAAGAAAGGAAGTTGATTTTGAAGTGGGTGACAAGTTTTCCTGAAAGTTTCCCCTCACAACGGGTGATGCTTTTGGTAATAAAGGAAAATTAGCACCGAATTCATTGGTCCATTGATGTTTTACAGCGAGTAGGAAAGGTGGCCTACAGATTAGCACTACCACCCAATATGGACAGAGTTCACAATGTATTTCATGTCTCAATGCTTCCAAGTATATAGTGATCCCTCCCATATCTGAACATAGAGGGTAGACTTAGAAAGAATCTTGTGTATGAGGAGCAACCAGTACAGATTTTGGACAAAAAATTAAAGAGCTCCGGAACAAGAGTATTCCTTTAATGAAATCCTCTGGAGAAATCATAAAGTTGAAGAAGCTACATGGGAGACAGAGCAAGACATGCAGAACCATTACCCGAGCTGTTCGTTGAATTTCGGGACGAATTCTTTTAGGGGGGGGGGGGGGAGAATTGTAACGCCCAACATGGAGGTACATGATTTAAATTATGTTTTATAGCCCTTAGTTATTTGTTAAAGTTATTTTAAGAGAATATGATGAAAATGCCTTATTAATGAAGAAGATAAGGATTTAGCTAAGTGATTTACACTGTAGGAAACTCAAGCTTCACTACTGTTGACTGGGTGTCTATTCTTTTTTTTTTTTTTTTAAATAAGTTTATATTATTAGGAGTTACACAAGGCATTGAGTTTTCATCTTAGAAGAGTTTGTTGTCAATTTTCAAAAGTCTGTTATTCTGTATATGACCACTGTTCACACACTGTAGCACATTTTGTAATTGTTTTTTTTTTTCTTGATTTTGTCCTTGAGCTGTGTACTCTATATATAAGTGTTGTAATAGATCAAAGATTAATCAAGCATTGAGGGGTTATTTTTGCACTTCAGTTTCTCTTGTTATGGTATCAAAGCCAATCCAACACACGCCACAAAATGGCTATTTTTCTTCATCTTTTCTAATTGTCCAAATGGCCTTGAGAAAATGAACAACTCTATGTCTCAAGTTGTGCTGTCTACATGTTTGTAACTATCTCACCGAAGCTAATGAATTATGAAATTACAAATTTTGCAGTCACAGTTCTTTTTGTCGTTGGATAACATGATCTTGAAACGTCTTATAGGTCTCATTCCATATCCTTGTCCTTTTGTTTCTATCAAGATTGACCATTGTTCTGACTAATCAAATGTTAAACAAAAACCAATCTTGAATATCATGTGTGGAAAGGAGTTGATAAAGCTCTAGTTTGTTAGCCCTAGCTTCAATTACAAATCAATGCTCGGTCATGTTTCTAAGTGTATCAAAATGAATGATTTCTATATTTCTTGAATGATTGTACAAAGTGGGATTAATTTATAGTCAAAATGAAATGAAAAATGACAGATATCTTCTAAATTAAGCTAACAATCTACTATTAAGAGCTGAAATATCTCCTACCCTAAATTAATAGTTGAAAAAACTCCTAAAAGGATACGTAATCCCAAAATAATTACACCAGATTTCACGGGTTTCAACACTCCCCCTCAAGTTGGATCGTAAATTCCAACTTGCAAATCAAATCATCGAAGTTTTGCCGAAAAAGCCCTTTGGTGAAGGTATCTGTAGTTTGCTCCTTCTAGAACATAGGTCGTACAAATGATTCCATCTTCAACTTTTTACTAACGAAATGTTTGTCCACTTCTACATGCTTGGTCCTATCATGTTGAACTAGATTGAGAGAATGTTGATGGCTGCTTTGCTATCACAGTACAGTTTGACTGAATATTTTATTATGATCTAAGTTCTTCCAAGAGTTTCCTTAGCCACAAAACTTCACATATCCCTTGTGCAACTGGTCGAAACTCAGCTTCACACTGCTTATAGCCACTACATTATGTTTCTTGCTTCTCCAAGTTACTAAGTTTCCAAATACAAAGGTGCAATACTCGATGGTAGATCTTCTATCTTCTATGAACCAACCCAATCCGCATCAATAAAGACTTCTACTTCTTCTTGCATTCTTCTTAAAGAATAATCCTTTACTCGAGGAGCCCTTAAGTATCTGAGAATCTTGTACACAGCTTCTAAGTGAGCTTCCTTTGGTGAATGCATATGTTGACTTACCACACTGACTGCAAATGCAATGTCAGGTCAGTATGGGATAGGTATATAAGCTCCCAACTAGTCTCTGATATTTTCTCTTCCCTGGTTTTTTGATATCTTCTGTTCTTTTTCCTGCTTCAATCGGTGTTCACTCAATTTACACCCAAGCATGTCGGTCTTGGTAAGAAGATCAAGGACATATTTTCATTGAGAAACACTAATACCTTCTTTTGATCTAGCAACGCCATTCCTAAGAAATATCGTATTTGTCCCAAGTCTTTACTTCAAACTCTGTGGATAGGTTTTCTTCAGTCTCTCCATTTCTACTATATTATCCCCAGTTAGGTTTATGTCATCGACATAGACAATTAAGATTGTCTTCTTCCCATCTCCAGTTGCTGGAAAAACATATGTAGATCTTGCCCTTGGTGATATCCTTATTCTTTATCACCTTGTGAATCTATCAAACCATGCTCTTGGTGATTGTTTGAGATCGTAAAGGACTTCTTGAGTTACACACCCGTTTTCTTCACCCCCTTTACAAAAAACCTGGTGGTATTGTCATAAAGACTTCTTCTTCTAATTTTCACTCAGAAATGCATTCTTTATGTCAAGTTACTAAAGGGCCAATCCAAATTGCTGCTTAAGACAAGAGAACCCTAACTGTATTCAGCTTTGCCACAAGTCAAACGTCTCTGTGTAATCAATTCCATAGATTTCTATATCCCTTTGCAACCAGGCACTTTATAACTTCTTCATCCCATCAACCTTGCATTTAATAGTAAACACCCCTATTAGCCAATGGTTTCTTCCCTTTGGTATCAACCACCTCTCAAGTTTCATTCTTTTTTCGGTGCCCGCGTTTCTCCATTACTGCCTCTCTCCATTTGGAAATTTTCAGCCTCCTAAATATCTTTGAAACTCTGTACTATCAAGGTTAGAGGTGAAAGCATGAAACTTAATAAACAGAGTATTATATGATACGAATCTTGAAACAGGATGGAAAACATGACCAAGGTGTTTCTAGGGGCAATAGGTAAATCAAGAGACTTAGAATTACCTGGTTTGGGAGGAGACTCGTGAGTATTCAGATCTATCACTGGTTTCTCTCTTGGTGCTTCATGTGTGAGATTCTCCCTATTCCTCAAGTTTGACCTCTTTGAATAAACAATTGGCTCTTTGTCATTTTATTTTCCTACACCTCCCCCAAGTTCAAGTTTTCTTCTGTAGATGTATATTAAAATGAGATGGTGTGACAAGCTCAGGCTAAGTGTTTGGGCTAAGCTTGGAAAAGAGAGATCAAGTCTAAAACAATCTTCACTCAATTCTCCCTCTAAAGAGAGGGCTTTTGGAAGTAAGGAGTGTTTTCAAAAAAAATGTAACATCGAGGCTAACAAATACCTTTTTGGTAGATGGATCATAGCACTTGTAACCTTTTTTAGTAGGGAATAACCATGAAACACACTTAGTAGCTCTAGGACTTAACTTGGTAAAATGTTAAGAGTGAATGTGAACAAAAGCAATACAATCAAACACTTTTAAGTAGATTAGAGCTGAGGCGAAGGTAGAAAAATGTCTGGAGTTTCTAAGAGGTGTCTCGAAAAAGAACACGGCTAGGCATTCTATTGATGAGATAGATAGATGTCAAAATGGCATCCCCCCTAACATTTTGTGGCATGTTTGTAGTAAACATAAAGGCCCGAGCAACTTCAAGAGATGTCCATTTGCATTCGCAACCCCGTTTTGTTGAGGAGTATCGACACACGAACTTTGGTGGATTATCCCATGTTTTTAAGATAATTTCCTTAGATAGTGTTAAATATTTTGTACCATTATCAATACAAGATTTGGATTTGTGTTCGAACACGAAGTGGAAATTAATAAATACAGTACGAACATCAACTTTCAACAGATTAACCCAACAAACCCAAGTTGATCATCAATAAATGTAACAAACCATTTTTGCGGTTGTGATTAGGAATATGAGAAGTCCCCATTAGTTACTATGAATCACGGTAAACAATTTGGGGTTTATATTGAGATTTAGAAAAAGTACATTGATGTTTCGCAAATTCACATATTTCACTTGAAAATTAAATATCTTCTATCGAGAAAGTGGAAGGCAATAAATGTTTAAATATTGAAAATTAAGATGACCCATTCTAAATGTCTAACAAAATTTCACTATCCCTAGAAACAAATACAGAATCACAAATTGCAATTTGACATTGTTCACTCACTTGGCCTCCTTAAAATAGTAGAGTCCCCACCACACTTTAGCACTGCCAATCGTCTTCCCTGATGATAGGTCCGGAAAACACAATAAAAGGAAAAGAATTTAGCTGAACATTTGACTTTTTTTAGCTGGCTAATGGACAATAAATTATAGGAAAAATTTGGGACATGAAGACATACTCAAGGGTTATAGAATCAGTGATTCGAATACTCCCTTTCCTACGACAAATGAAGTGAGCCATCTGCATTCTAAATTTAAGATTACCAACACAAGGTGAGTCCGCGGAGAACAAATGGTAAGCATCAGTCAGTGATCTGAAGCACTGGAGTTAATAATCGAAGGGATTTTAGTGCGAGAAGTAGTACTTAAGGCACTCAAAAATTACCTTTTTGGCTAACAAAGCGAGGAAACATTGTGGAAACTAACCCAAAGTTGGAGGCTGGAGAAAATTTTGTAGAGTTGCTCTAGCTGCTTAGGACTAAATGCTCTGCTTGAAGTGGAATTTTTCCAATTCACCTCTTAAGATTTCTCAGCCTATTATCAATCGCAACTAGATAGCCAGGATTCTATTATTCTGCCTTGTTTCCAATCGCAGGCTTCCCATGTATTTCCCAACAAGTATCCTTCTGTGTCTAGAAGCCCATAAGTCATTAGGGCAAAAATTTCAGCCCGTAGGCTCACTATTAGCATTATCCTTCATCATCACTCTCCTCCTACTTCTTCTCTTGTCACTTCCAAAATCATTTCGTAAAATGAGATGGGGTCGCCGATAGAGAATATTTCCCCTTACATCACCCAAATCTCGATTGAACCCAGCGAGAAATTCAAACACCCGCTCATTCTTGAGATTCTTCTTCTACCTAGTGCTATCCCCTGAGCATCCCCATTCTTCTTCAAACTGAAATCAAGTTCCTGCTAAAGGGATATCATTGTTAGAGTAGTGCCCTAGAGCCATCATTATTGTAGGATTGACTCTTTGTAATAATGTTCATTGATCAATAAAAGGCATTTTATTCTATATCGCGTAAATCTATGTATGTATTGATATATGTCCTTAGAATGTAGAACCGTGACGAGGGTATCAAGTGTTTCAAATCTTGATAATAGAAACCCTATGAGCACATATGTGGCCATTCTAGAAATCCATAGCCCTAGTATTATTCTGAAGTAAAGGCACAGATATTACGGTAAGGCTATCATAGTGTTGAACGACCCTGTCGAAAGGTAGCGACTGATCTCACTTGTCAAGGTTGTTTGGTGACAACCTGGTGCAAACACTAGGTGCTTGTTGTAGGCAAGTTCACTGGACCGACCCACCAGACGATTCCATATGGATGGTACCCCCAGTGTCTATGGAACAAATCCGCTAACGAATGGTGGTGCATGTGATTCCTTAGACTTGAGATCACCGGAGCACCTTGTGCACCGATTGGTGTAGTTTGACACTAGCCCAACGCAGTTCTATTCAAAGTTGTGAAAGAGTATGAGACAAGATACCCTACGCATGACTTAAAGTTGGCAGCCGTGGTCTTTGCATTAAAGATTTGGAGGCATTACCTTTATGGGGCCAAGAGTAACATTTACACTGATTATAAGAGTTTAAAGTATTTCTTTACTCAAAAGGAGCTGAACATGAGACAGAGAAGGTGGTTAGAGCTGGTTAAGGATTATGAGTGTGAGATCAAGTATCAACCAGGGAAAGCCAACGTAGTAGCTGATGCCTTGAGTAGAAAAGCTTATTTGTCCCAGCTCACTACGCAGAAAGAGTTGATAGAAGAGTTTTGCAGAGAGCAAATCGAAGTGATTCCGGGAAAGATTGCCATGTTAGAGATTCAGTCTACTTTATTGGAGGAAATTAGAGAAAAACAAGTGGCTGATGAGTGGTGTCAGAAAGTAGTGTAGCAAGTGCTTGAGGGCAAGACAGTGGAGTTCCACGTAGTTGATGGTGTCCTCTATTTCAGAAACCGGTTGTGCATTCCTCCGAATAATGAGTTGAAAAAGAGAATTCTTTTAGAGGCTCATGACACACCGTACACTACTCATCCTGGAGCAACCAAGATGTACCAAGATGTAAAGAGAGGCTATTGGTGGCCAGGTATGAAGAAAGACATAGCAGAGTTTGTAGCTAAATGTCTAATATGTCAACAGGTGAAAGCAGAACACCAAAGGCCGTCAGGATTGCTTCAGCCACTTAGTATTCCGGAATGGAAATGGGAGAGTATTTCAATGGATTTCATCACAGGTCTCCCTAGGGTACAGAGAGGTTATAATGCTATATGAGTGATTGTGGATAGATTAACTAAGTCCGCCCATTTCCTTCCAGTAAAGGAGAGTACCACCTCGGATCAGTTGGCTCAAATTTATGTGAAAGAGATAGTCAGGTTGCATGGTATACCCAAGATCATAGTGTCAGACAGGGATTCCAAATTTGTTTCAGCTTTTTGGGTGAGTTTACAGAGGAATTTGGGTACTCGTTTGGCATTCAGTACTGCCTATCATCCTCAGACAGATGGCCAAACACAGAGAACAAATCAGGTGCTTGAGGATATGCTGAGAGCTTGCTGTATGGATTATAGAATGTCCTGGCATGAAATGTTACCATTGGTGGAGTTTGCCTACAACAACAGTTATCAGTCTACGATTAAGATGGCGCCTTACGAGGCTTTGTATGGTAGACGATGCAGGTCTCCACTACATTGGGATGAGATCGGTGAAAAAGATGAGTTACGTACCGCTCTTAGGCCAGAGATGACTCAGAAGATGATAGAGGATGTAAGATTAATCAGGAACAGAATGAAACAAGCCCAAGATCGACAGAAAAGTTATGCCGATTTAAAGAGGAAAGAAGTGGAATTTCAAGTGGGTGATAAAGTATTTCTGAGAGTTTCCCCTTACAAGCGAGTAATACGCTTCGGGAGCAAAGGGAAGTTAGCACCGAGATTCATAGGTCCATTTGAAATATTGCAACGAGTGGGTAAAGTTGCCTACAGATTGGCACTTCCACCTAGTATGGACAAGGTGCATGATGTGTTCCATGTCTCATTGCTACGAAAGTATGTAAGTGATCCCTCCCATATTCTGAGTGTAGAGGATGTTGAGTTAACAGAGAACCTTGTGTATGAGGAACGTCTAGTACAAATTCTAGATCGAAGGATTAAAGAACTCCGAAACAAGAGTATTCCGCTAGTGAAGATCCTTGGGAGGAATCACAAGGTAGAAGAAGCGACATGGGAGGTAGAACGAGACATGCAAATTCGCATTCCGGAGTTATTCATGTGAATTTCGAGGACGAAATTCTTTTAAGGGGGGGACAATTGTAACGCCCCGCTTGAGGTACGTAGTTAAGATTTGCTGTATTCTTTGGTTTGGTTTTAATTGAGTTTGTATGTTGAGTTGGTTGAATGTTTGCTTTGAAATTAGTTGAGTTTTGAGGACTCTTAGAAGTTCAGTCTTCGTCGAGGCGAAGAATAGTCTTCGCCGCGGCGACGTTGGCTTGAGTAAGGCGGTGTCGACTCTGTAACTTTTTGCCGAGGTGACGGAAGTTTCTTCGCCGCGGCGACGAGCCAGTTGAAAAGTTTCTTGAGTTTTCTAGAGAATTCTTCCTTTGGGGCATAATGACCATTCTACCCCTAATTAGTAGGAATAGTGGGGAGTAAAATGTAAGGGAATTAAGTTGAGAATGTGTTGGTAATAAGGGTGTATTTGCAAATAATCAAAGGATATGGATGGAATTTCCAAGGAAGAGCAAGGGCAAAATGGGAAATGATGGTTATAATATGAGTTAAAAAGAGTTAAAGTGTACATCTCCAGTTGGCTGGAAAAACATATGTAGATCTTAGCCCTTGGTGATATCCTTATTCTTTATCACCTTGTGAATCTATCAACCATGCTCTTGGTGATTGTTTGAGATCGTAAAGGACTTCTTGAGTTACACACCCGTTTTCTTCACCCCCTTTACAAAAAACCTGGTGGTATTGTCATAAAGACTTCTTCTTCTAATTTTCACTCAGAAATGCATTCTTTATGTCAAGTTACTAAAGGGCCAATCCAAATTGCTGCTTAAGACAGAGAACCCTAACTGTATTCAGCTTTGCCACAAGTCAAACAGTCTCTGTGTAATCAATTCCATAGATTTCTATATCCCTTTGCAACCAGGCACTTTATAACTTCTTCATCCCATCAACCTTGCATTTAATAGTAAACACCCCTATTAGCCAATGGTTTCTTCCCTTTGGTATCAACCACCTCTCAAGTTTCATTCTTTTTTCGGTGCCCGCGTTTCTCCATTACTGCCTCTCTCCATTTGGAAATTTTCAGCCTCCTAAATATCTTTGAAACTCTGTACTATCAAGGTTAGAGGTGAAAGCATGAAACTTAATAAACAGAGTATTATATGATACGAATCTTGAAACAGGATGGAAAACATGACCAAGGTGTTTCTAGGGGCAATAGGTAAATCAAGAGACTTAGAATTACCTGGTTTGGGAGGAGACTCGTGAGTATTCAGATCTATCACTGTTTCTCTCTTGGTGCTTCATGTGTGAGATTCTCCCTATTCCTCAAGTTTGACCTCTTTGAATAAACAATTGGCTCTTTGTCATTTATTTTCCTACACCTCCCCAGAGTTCAAGTTTTCTTCTGTAGATGTATATTAAAATGAGATGGTGTGACAAGCTCAGGCTAAGTGTTTGGGCTAAGCTTGGAAAAGAGAGATCAAGTCTAAAACAATCTTCACTCAAATTCTCCCTCTAAAGAGAGGGCTTTTGGAAGTAAGGAGTGTTTTCAAAAAAAATGTAACATCGAGGCTAACAAATACCTTTTTGGTAGATGGATCATAGCACTTGTAACCTTTTTTAGTAGGGAATAACCATGAAACACACTTAGTAGCTCTAGGCTTAACTTGGTAAAATGTTAAGAGTGAATGTGAACAAAAGCAATACAATCAAACCTTTTAAGTAGATTAGAGCTGAGGCGAAGGTAGAAAAATGTCTGGAGTTTCTAAGAGGTGTCTCGAAAAAGAACACGGCTAGGCATTCTATTGATGAGATAGATAGATGTCAAAATGGCATCCCCCTAACATTTTGTGGCATGTTTGTAGTAAACATAAAGGCCCGAGCAACTTCAAGAGATGTCCATTTGTCATTCGCAACCCCGTTTTGTTGAGGAGTATCGACACACGAACTTTGGTGGATTATCCCATGTTTTTAAGATAATTTCCTTAGATAGTGTTAAATATTTTGTACCATTATCAATACAAGATTTGGATTTGTGTTCGAACACGAAGTGGAAATTAATAAATACAGTACGAACATCAACTTTCAACAGATTAACCCAACAAACCCAAGTTGATCATCAATAAATGTAACAAACCATTTTTGCGGTTGTGATTAGGAATATGAGAAGTCCCATTAGTTACTATGAATCACGGTAAACAATTTGGGGTTTATATTGAGATTTAGAAAAAGTACATTGTGTTTCGCAAATTCACATATTTCACTTGAAAATTAAATATCTTCTATCGAGAAAGTGGAAGGCAATAAATGTTTAAATATTGAAAATTAAGATGACCCATTCTAAATGTCTAACAAAATTTCACTATCCCTAGAAACAAATACAGAATCACAAATTGCAATTTGACATTGTTCACTCACTTGGCCTCCTAAAATAGTAGAGTCCCCACCACACTTTAGCACTGCCAATCGTCTTCCCTGATGATAGGTCCGGAAAACACAATAAAAGGAAAAGAATTTAGCTGAACATTTGACTTTTTTTAGCTGGCTAATGGACAATAAATTATAGGAAAAATTTGGGACATGAAACATACTCAAGGGTTATAGAATCAGTGATTCGAATACTCCCTTTCCTACGACAAATGAAGTGAGCCATCTGCATTCTAAATTTAAGATTACCAACACAAGGTGAGTACCGCGGAGAACAAATGGTAAGCATCAGTCAGTGATCTGAAGCACTGGAGTTAATAATCGAAGGGATTTTAGTGCGAGAAGTAGTACTTAAGGCACTCAAAAATTACCTTTTTGGCTAACAAAGCGAGGAAACATTGTGTGAAACTAACCCAAAGTTGGAGGCTGGAGAAAATTTTGTAGAGTTGCTCTAGCTGCTTAGGACTAAATGCTCTGCTTGAAGTGGAATTTTTCCAATTCACCTCTTAAGATTTCTCAGCCTAATTATCAATCGCAACTAGATAGCCAGGATTCTATTATTCTGCCTTGTTTCCAATCGCAGGCTTCCCATGTATTTCCCAACAAGTATCCTTCTGTGTCTAGAAGCCCATAAGTCATTAGGGCAAAAATTTCAGCCCGTAGGCTCACTATTAGCATTATCCTTCATCATCACTCTCCTCCTACTTCTTCTCTTGTCACTTCCAAAATCATTTCGTAAAATGAGATGGGGTCGCCGATAGAGAATATTTCCCCTTACATCACCCAAATCTCGATTGAACCCAGCGAGAAATTCAAACACCCGCTCATTCTTGAGATTCTTCTTCTACCTAGTGCTATCCCCTGAGCATCCCCATTCTTCTTCAAACTGAAATCAAGTTCCTGCTAAAGGGATATCATTGTTAGAGTAGGTGCCCTAGAGCCATCATTATTGTAGGATTGACTCTTGTAATAATGTTCATTGATCAATAAAAGGCATTTTATTCTATATCGCGTAAATCTATGTATGTATTGATATATGTCCTTAGAATGTAGAACCGTGACGAGGGTATCAAGTGTTTCAAATCTTGATAATAGAAACCCTATGAGCACATATGTGGCCATTCTAGAAATCCATAGCCCTAGTATTATTCTGAAGTAAAGGCACAGATATACGGTAAGGCTATCATAGTGTTGAACGACCCTGTCGAAAGGTAGCGACTGATCTCACTTGTCAAGGTTGTTTGGTGACAACCTGGTGCAAACACTAGGTGCTTGTTGTAGGCAAGTTCACTGGACCGACCCACCAGACGATTCCATATGGATGGTACCCCAGTGTCTATGGAACAAATCCGCTTGTCAATTTTCAAAAGTCTGTTATTCTGTATATGACCACTGTTCACACACTGTAGCACATTTTGTAATTGTTTTTTTTTTTCTTGATTTTGTGCCTTGAGCTGTGGTACTCTATTATATTTAAGTGTTGTAACAGATCAAAGATTAATCAAGCATTGAGGGGTTATTTTTGCACTTCAGTTTCTCTTGTTATGGTATCAAAGCCAATCCAACACACGCCACAAAATGGCTGATTTTTCTTCATCTTTTTCTAATTGTCCAAATGGCCTTGAGAAAATGAACAACTATATGTCTCGAGTTGTGCTGTCTACATGTTTGTAGACTGTCTCACCGAAGCTAATGAATTATGAAAATTACAAATTTTGCAAGTCACAAGTGTCGTTGGATAACATGATCTTGAAAATCGTCTTATAGGTCTCATTCCATATCCTTGTCCTTTTGTTTCTATCAAGATTGATCCATTGTTCTGACTAATCAAATGTTAAACAAAAACCTAATCTTGAATATCATGTGTGGAAAGGAGTTGATAAAGCTCTAGTTTGTTAGCCCTTAGCTTCAATTACAAATCAATGCTCGGTCATGTTTCTAAGTGTAATCAGAATGAATGATTTCTATATTTCTTGAATGAATTGTACAAGAAGTGGGATTAATTTATAGTACAAAATGAAAATGAAAAATGAACAGATATCTTCTAAATTAAGCTAACAATCTACTAAATTAAGAGCTGAAATATCTCCTACCCTAAATTAATAGTTGAAAAAAACTCCTAAAAGGATATCGTAATCCCAAAATAATTACACCAGATTTCACGGGATTTCAACACTCCCCCTCAAGTTGGATCGTAAATATCCAACTTGCAAATCAAATCATCGAAGTTTTGCCGAAAAAGCCCTTTGGTGAAGGTATCTGTAGTTTGCTCCTTCATAGAACATAGGTCGTACAAATGATTCCATCTTCAACTTTTTACTTAACGAAATGTTTGTCCACTTCTACATGCTTGGTCCTATCATGTTGAACTAGATTGAGAGAAATGTTGATGGCTGCTTTGCTATCACAGTACAGTTTGACTGAATATTTTATTATGATCTAAAGTTCTTCCAAGAGTTTCCTTAGCCACAAAACTTCACATATCCCTTGTGCAACTGGTCGAAACTCAGCTTCAACACTGCTTATAGCCACTACATTATGTTTCTTGCTTCTCCAAGTTACTAAGTTTCCAAATACAAAGGTGCAATACTCGATGGTAGATCTTCTATCTTCTATCGAACCAACCCAATCCGCATCAATAAAGACTTCTACTTCCTTGCTTGCATTCTTCTTAAAGAATAATCCTTTACTCGAGGAGCCCTTAAGGTATCTGAGAATCTTGTACACAGCTTCTAAGTGAGCTTCCTTTGGTGAATGCATATGTTGACTTACCACACTGACTGCAAATGCAATGTCAGGTCTAGTATGGGATAGGTATATAAGCTTCCCAACTAGTCTCTGATATTTGTCTCTTTCCACTGGTTTTTTGATATCTTCTGTTCTTTTTCCTGCTTCAATCGGTGTGTCACTCAATTTACACCCAAGCATGTCGGTCTTGGTAAGAAGATCAAGGACATATTTTCATTGAGAAACACTAATACCTTCTTTTGATCTAGCAACGTCCATTCCTAAGAAATATCGTATTTGTCCCAAGTCTTTTACTTCAAACTCTGTGGATAGAGTTTTCTTCAGTCTCTCCATTTCTACTATATTATCCCCAGTTAGGTTTATGTCATCGACATAGACAATTAAGATTGTCTTCTTCCCATCTCCAGTTTGCTGGAAAAACATAGTATGATCTTATTGCCCTGGTGATATCCTTGATTCTTTATCACCTTGTGAATCTATCAACCATGCCTCTTGGTGATTGTTTGAGATCGAAAGGGACTTCTTGAGTTCACACCCGTTTTCTTCACCCCCTTTACAAAAAACCTGGTGGTATTGTCATAAAGACTTCTTCTTCTAATTTTCCCCTCAGAAATGCATTCTTTATGTCAAGTTACTAAAGAGGCCAATCCAAAATTGCGGCTTAAGACAAGAGAACCCTAACTGTATTCAGCTTGCCACAATACAAACGTCTCTGTGTAATCAATTCCATAGATTTCTATAAATCCCTTTGCAACCAGGCAGCTTATCCATTCTATCATCCCATCAACCTTGCATTTAATAGTAAACACCCCTATTAGCCAATTGGTTTCTTCCCTTTTGGTAAACAACCACCTCTCAAGTTTCATTCTTTTTTCGGTGCCCGCGTTTCTTCCATTACTGCCTCTCTCCATTTGGAAATTTTCAAGGCCTCCTAATATTCTTTGGAAACTCTGTACTATCAAGGTTAGAGGTGAAAGCATGAAACTTAATAAACAGAGTATTATATATACGAATCTTGAAACAGGATGAAGAGTACATGACCAAGGTTGTTTTCTAAGGGCATAGGTAAATCAAGAGACTTAGAATTACCTGGTTGGGAGGAGACTCGTGAGTATTCAGATCTATCACTGGTTCTGTCTCTCTGGTGCTTCATGTGTGAGATTCTCCCTATTCCTCAAGTTTGACCTCTTTGAATAAACAATTGGCTCTTTGTCATTTTATTTTCCTACACCTCCCCAGAGTTCAAGTTTTCTTCTGTAGATGGTATATTAAAATGAGATGGTGTGACAAGCTCAGGCTAAGTGTTGGGGCTAAGCTTGGAAAGAGAGAGATCAAAGTCTAAAAAACAATCTTCACTCAAATTCTCCCTCTAAAGAGGGCTTTTGGAAGTAAGAGTGTTTTCAAAAAAAATGAACATCGAGGCTAACAAATACCTTTTTGGTAGATGGATCTAGCACTTGTAACCTTTTTTAGTAGGGGAAACCAATGAAACACACTTAGTAGCTCTAGGATCTAACTTGGTAAAATGTTAGAGTGAATGTGAACAAAAGCAATACAATCAAACCTTTTAGAGATAGATTAGAGCTGAGGCAGAGGTAGGAAAATGTCTGGAGTTTCTAAAGAGGTGTCTCGAAAAAAGAACACGGCTAGGCTTCTATTGATGAGATAGAGATGTCAAAATGGCATCCCCCCATAACATTTGTGGCATGTTTGTAGTAAACATAAAGGCCCGAGCACTTCAAGGAGATGTCCATTTTTGCATTCGACAACCCCGTTTTGTTGAGGAGTATCGACACACGAACTTGGTGGATTATCCCAGTTTTTTTAAGATAATTTCCTTATAGTGTTGAAATATTTTGTACCATTATCAATACGAAGGATTTGGATTTGTGTTCGAATCACGAAGTGGAAATTAATAAATACAGTACAACATCAACTTTCAACAGATAACCCAAAACCCAAGTTGATCATCATAAATGTAACAAACCATTTGTGCGGTTGTATTAGGAATATGAGAAGGTCCCCTTAGTTACTATGAATCACGGTAAACAATTGGGGTTTATATTGAGATTTAGAAAAAGAGGTACATTGATGTTTCGCAAATTCACATATTTCACATTGAAATTAATATCTTCTTATTCGAGAAAGTGAAGGCAATAAATGTTTAAATATTGAAAATTAAGATGACCCATCTAAATGTCATAACAAAATTTCACTATCCCTAGAACAAATACGAATCCACAATTGCAATTGACATTGTTCACTCACATTGGCTCCTTAAAATAGTAGAGTCCCTCACACACTTTAGCACTGCCAATCGTCTTCCCTGATGATAGGTCCTGGAAAACACAATAAAGGAAAAGAATTTAGCTGAACAATTTAAACTTTTTGTTAGCTGGCTATGGCACATAAATTATAGGAAAATTTGGGACGAAGAACATACTCAAGGGTTATAGATCAGTGATTCGAATACTCCCTTTTCCTACGACAAATGAGAGAGCCATCTCAATTCTAAATTTAAGATACCACACAAGGTGAGTACGCGGAGAACAAATGGTAAGCATCATCATGTGATCTGAAGCACTGGAGTTAATAATCGAAGGGATTTTAGTGCGAGAGTAGTACTTAAGGCACTCAAAAAATTACCTTTTTTGGCTAACAAAGCAGAGAACATTTGTGGAAACTAACCCAAAGGTTGGAGGCTGGAGAAAATTTTGTAGAGTTGCTCTAGCTGCTTAGGACTAATGCTCTGCTTGAAGTGGATTTTCCAATTCACCTCTTAAGATTTCTCAGCCTAATTATCATTCGCAACTAGATAGCCAGGATTTCTATTATTCTGCCTTGGTTTCCAATCAGCAGGCTTCCCATGATTTCCCAACAAGTATCCTTCGTGTGTCTAGAAGCCATAAGTCATTAGGGCAAAAATTTCAGGCCCAGTAGGCTCACATTAGCATTATCCTTCATCATCACTCTCCTCCTACTTTCTTCTCTTGTCACTTCCAAAATCATTTCGTAAAATAAAGGATGGGGTCGCCGATAGAGATATTCTCCCTTCACACCCAAATCTCGATTGAACCCAGCGAGAAATTCAAACACCCCTCATTCTTGAGATTCTTCTTCTACCTATGCTATCCCCTGAGCATCCCCATTCTTCTTCAAACTGAAATCAAGTTCCTGCTGGTATCATTGTTAGAGTAGGTGCCCTAGAGCCAATCAATTATTGTAGGATTACTCTTTGTAATAATGTTCATTGATCAATAAAAGGCATTTTATTCTATATCGCGTAAATCATTATGTATGTATTGATATATGTCCTTAGAATGGTAGAACCGTGACGAGGGTATCAAGTGTTTCAAATCTTGATAATGAAACCCTATGAGCACATATGGTGGCCATTCTAAATGTCCATAGCCCTAGTTTATCTGAATAAAGGCACAGATAATACGGTAAGGCTATCATAGTGTTGAACGACCCTGTCGAAAGTTAGCGACTGATCTCACTTGTCAAGGTTGTTTGGTGACAACCTGGTGCAACACATAGGTGCTTGTTGTAGGCAAGTTCACTGGACCGACCCACCAGACGATTCCATATGGATGGTAACCCCAGTGTCTATGGAACAAATCCGCTAACGAATGGTGGTGCTGTGATCCTTAGACTTGAGATCACCGGAGCACCTTGTGCACCGATTGGTAGTTTGACACTAGCCCAACGCAGTTCTATTCAAAGTTTGAAAGAGTATGAGACAAGATACCCTACGCATGACTTAAAGTTGGCAGCCGGTGTCTTTGCATTAAGATTTGGAGGCATTACCTTTATGGGGCCAAGAGTAACATTACACTGATTATAAGAGTTTAAAGTATTTCTTTACTCAAAAGGAGCTGAACATGAGCAGAGAAGGTGGTTAGAGCTGGTTAAGGATTATGAGTGTGAGATCAAGTATCAACCAGGGAAGCCACGTAGTAGCTGATGCCTTGAGTAGAAAAGCTTATTTGTCCCAGCTCACTACGCAGAAAGGTTGATAGAAGAGTTTTGCAGAGAGCAATCGAAGTGATTCCGGGAAAGATTGCCATGTTAGAGATTCAGTCTACTTTATTGGAGGATTAGAGAAAAACAAGTGCTGATGAGTGGTGTCAGAAAGTAGTGTAGCAAGTTGTGAGGGCAAGACAGTGGAGTTCACGTAGTTGATGGTGTCCTCTATTTCAGAACGGTTGTGCATTCCTCCGAATAATGAGTTGAAAAAGAGAATCTTTTAGAGGCTCATGACACACCGTACACTACTCATCCTGGAGCAACCAAGATGTACCAAGATGTAAAGAGAGGCTATTGGTGGCCAGGTATGAAGAAAGACATAGCAGAGTTTGTAGCTAAATGTCTAATATGTTCAACAGGTGAAAGCAGAACACCAAAGGCCGTCAGGATTGCTTCAGCCACTTAGTATTCCGAATGGAAATGGGAGAGTATTTCAATGGATTTCATCACAGGTCTCCCTAGGGTACAGAGAGGTTATAATGCTATATGAGTGATTGTGGATAGATTAACTAAGTCCGCCCATTTTCTTCCAGTAAAGGAGAGTACCACCTCGGATCAGTTGCTCAAATTTATGTGAAAGAGATAGTCAGGTTGCATGGTATACCCAAGATCATAGTGTCGACAGGGATTCCAAATTTGTTTCAGCTTTTTGGGTGAGTTTACAGAGATTTGGTACTCGTTTGGCTTCAGTACTGCCTATCATCCTCAGACAGATGGCCAAACACAGAACAAATCAGGTGCTTGAGGATATGCTGAGAGCTTGCTGTATGGATTATAGAATGTCCTGGCATGAAATGTTACCATTGGTGGAGTTTGCCTACAACAAACATTATCAGTCTACGATTAAGATGGCCCTTACGAGGCTTTGTATGGTAGACGATGCAGGTCTCCACTACATTGGGATGAGATCGGTGAAAAAGATGAGTTACGTACCGCTCTTAGGCCAGAGATGACTCAGAAGATGATGAGGATGTAAGATTAATCAGGAACAGAATGAAACAAGCCCAAGATCGACAGAAAAGTTATGCCGATTTAAAGAGGAAAGAAGTGGAATTTCAAGTGGGTGATAAAGTATTTCTGAGAGTTTCCCTTACAAGCGAGTAATACGCTTCGGGAGCAAAGGGAAGTTGCACCGAGATTCATAGTCCATTTGAAATATTGCAACGAGTGGGTAAAGTTGCCTACAGATTGGCACTTCCACCTAGTATGGACAAGGTGCATGATGTGTTCCATGTCTCATTGCTACGAAATGTAGGTAAGTGATCCCTCCCATATTCTGAGTGTAGAGGATGTTGAGTTAACAGAGAACCTTGTGTGGAGGAACGTCTAGTACAAATTCTAGATCGAAGGATTAAAAACTCCGAAACAAGAGTATTCCGCTAGTGAAGATCCTTGGGAGGAATCACAAGGTAGAAGAAGCGACATGGGAGGTAGAACGAGACATGCAAATTCGCATTCCGAGTTATTCATGTGAATTTCGAGGACGAAATTCTTTTAAGGGGGGACAATTGTAACGCCCCTCTTGAGGTACGTAGTTAAGATTTGCTGTATTCTTTGGTTTGGTTTTAATTGAGTTTGTATGTTGAGTTGGTTGAATGTTTGCTTTGAAATTAGTTGAGTTTTGAGGACTCTTAGAAGTTCAGTCTTCGTCGAGGCGAAGATAGTCTTCGCCGCGGCGACGTTGGCTTAGTAAGGCGGTGTCGACTCTGTAACTTTTTGCCGAGGTGACGGAAGTTTCTTCGCCGCGGCGACGAGCCAGTTGAAAAGTTTCTTGAGTTTTCTAGAGAATTCTTCCTTTGGGGCATAATACCATTCTACCTAATTAGTAGGAATAGTGGGGAGTAAAATGTAAGGGAATTAAGTTGAGAATGTGTTGGTAATAAGGGTGTATTTGCAAATAATCAAGAGATATGGATGGAATTTCCAAGGAAGAGCAAGGGCAAAATGGGAAATGTGGTTATAATATGAGTTAAAAAGTTTAAAGTGTAGAGAAACCCTTTATTCTTCATTTCCACCGCCATAACCATTCTCTAACTTCTCTCAATTCTCCATCCAATCTTCAAGATTTCCAGGACTTTTTGAGTAGTTTTGAGTAGATTTTAATCTAAAGCATCCTAAGGTAAGGATTCTGCTTTAGATGAGAGTTTTAGTATGTTTTGGTTAAAGTCTTATGTTGTTTGTTGTTGTTAAAGTTGTAGAGAGAAATCAAGCTACCAAAGGAAAGGAAAAGTGTTAGAGAAGCTATTCCCTCACAAGGTAAGTAAATCCAACCAAGTTGAGTTTTGAATAAGCTTTTGAGTAAGATTGTGTATGTATATGTATGTATGATGCTTGCTGAGAAATTGAGAAGTTATGAGTATTTATCCATGTTGATATGAATTTAATTGAGTTATGAGAAGTGTTGTGATTGCATAATGATGAGTTGAGTTTGAGTTAAAGTTGGAGGAGTTGTGTATGAATATTTTTGGGAGTGTTTTCTTTGGTAGGAATTATGGTTGTATGAGTGGGTTTTCCTCCCATTTTGGATGATTAAGAGAAGAGTAGAGTTATAGATAAGTAGAGCTTTGGATGCACATGAGTTGTTTGAGGAAATGCCTAAGTGAAATCTGCCCTGTCACAGCCGTAACTTTCTAATGAATTTTGGGCATCTTACGGATTAACTGGGCTGAGACCAAAACAGAAAAGTTGTAGCCCTGTTTTTAAGCTTTAAAACGAGACCAAAATCGTAGCAATCCGATGTTTAAACGCAAGTTATGGCCTTTTTAGTGTGACCTGTGCAGAATGACTGTTTTGACGAAATCTGTATTTGGCATTTCATTAGTGCATTAGTGGCATGACTATCCATACACATTGTTTATGCACTTAAGAAGTAGCTTGAGACACAGTAGAGAATGTGAGTATAAGCTACTTTAAGAGTAAAGAGAGAGAAGAGAGAATGAGCACTAGAGAACGAAGAGAAAAGAGAATAGAGTAGGTATGCGATGGGAAACCCGTGAGTATGGGTAGAGTTTCCTCCATGTACGCCGCATTGAGAGAGCGGCATGAGCATGAGAGAGAGAAAAGTGGTGTAGCCCGTGAGAGTGCATGCGATAGGGCTATACCCGAGAGTACCCGAGAGAGAGATTATATACTCCACATGGCCAAGGGTTCCGAATCCATGCATAACCGAGCCGATCGGCTAAAATGAGTAGAAGTCTAGAGTGGGAGCGAGTCCCGCCGTGCCTCGGTAAGATGAGGCCGTGACTACTAAAGAGAGTTAGTAAAAGAGTTAGAGAAAGAGAAAGTAGTGAGAAGTATAAAGAGAGAATAAATGAGAACTATAAGGAAAGAATTAGAGAGAGATGTTACGGGAATGTGCGTAGAGGATTTACTTACTGAGCATTAGTTGTGCTCACCCCGTTGTTTTTCATGTTTTGCAGGATCTAGGTGAGGACACGGTCGGATGGGCATCGACAAGAGAAGGGAAATGGCTACACTGTCCACCCTGTTTTGATGTTTTGTACATGATACAACTTTTTGTATTTAAAGAATGTATATATTTAATAAAAGAAAAATTTGGGCCCAACCTTTTTATGCTATTTTATTATGTACATGTTTTATGAGTATTTGAGTAGAAAGAGGCTATTACAAAAATTCCAACCCCCTTTTTCTCTCTTCCCACGCCAGTTTGCCTTATTGGTTGAATCAAATATTATTTGATTCCTTCTTGGTTCTTAAGACTAAAGAGAATCTAGCAAATCCCTCTTTAGTTCCTTAGGTTTATCTTCGTGTGGACTACATTGGTTCGATCCTACTCTTGGGTCAGTAGCGAAACCCGTTCAGAGACAAGTTGGAAGAGCCTCCAAACGTGCATATGATTTCTTAACTCTAGACTGAATTTTCTGCAGATTCTAATATAATGTATAAACTGTAAATTTGTGCCTTGATCTTGGTTCTAAGGAACAATCCATGCTGTAAATAATTTTGTTTTCTGCTACCATGTATGATCATTTCCTAATAGTGGTATCAGTGTCTAGGGTACCAGATTTTACAGTTTTTATGAATGGTTGACTACATGTATTTGATTGATAACATACTGCCTTGATGAATCTGCACAAAATCTGCCATGAAAGCATGTTTTAAGAAATCAATTAATTGATTAATTTATTTTGTTGATGATCTGTAATTTTGGAATATATTGGGTCATGGATTTTTGTTGAAATCAGTAGCTAAGATTGATTGTAAAATCCGTTTGGCATATTTTTGGTGGCTGGTTGAACTGATCTAATGCTACAGATCAGTGTACGCTCACCATGGCGATATGACCCATCGTCGCGGCGTGCGTTGTTTGGTGTACTCGCTGATTGCAAAATCAGCGCTCGTCGAGGCGATATAACCCATTGTCGCGGCGATCGTCCTTAACACGATCGCTGATTGAATATCAGCACTCACCGCGGTGATATAACTCATCGCCGTGGTAATCGCAGTCTAAGGTGCGCGCTGACTAAAATCAGTGCTTGCCGCGGCGATCGTACGTGGTGCATGTACGCAATGCAAATCAGTGCACGTTGCGGCGATCTAATCCACCGCCGCAGCGAGCACACTTTCGAGTGTGTAAAGGCCAAAGTGAAAAGTTTCAAAACTTTTTGACCAAATGTGGATCTGCAGATTGTCAGGGGGTAATTAATGATTCACCCATCCAATTCAAAAATTGATTGTTTTTTAAATGTATGCCATGTACTTATTTGTATATTGCATGGTGCCCGGTACATGAGCCTTAGACCTATGGTGAATGTTTTAAAATTTTTGGGTATGTATGGTTGTAATTTATTAAATAGGGCCTGCGTCTCCTACCTTTCTCCCCTTCTCGATGTAATTTGTATAATTAGGCTGAGAAATCTCAAGATAATAATCTGGTGAGACATTAAATAACAAACCCTCAATTAAAGTATATTAAGTCGCGTATGCCTTCCAACACCATGATTTTAATCAAACCACTGTTCGTCAGAACCTTGTTCGCCAAAGCGAAGGGTACACTTCTACTAGGGGAGGTTAAAATTCATTGAAGTTTTCCTTAATGGTGATGGATCGACTTAAAATGACGGTTTTGCTTGTTCGCCAAAGCGAAAGTTGATAAACGCGTCATAGGCATAGTAGAGAAGTACACATATTATGCTCTGATACCATGTAATCAGAATGAATGAAATAAGAATGAATGATTTTGTATTTCTTGAATGAATTGTAAAAGAATTGGGGTTAATTTGTAATACACAGTGAGAATGAAAAAGGAACACTAAAATAAATTTTTAATTTAGGGACACATTCAATTTCATCCCAAAATGGTCATTTTAGGGGACGAAATTGTAATTTCATCATAAAATGCTTAGCAATCAATTTCCAACCCATACCAACCATGGATTTCGCTAGTCATATGGAGGGCAGGATGAAATAATATGGAAGAAAATCATTCTGAGACGAAATTTATTATTTTTGGATGAAAAATTTTGTCACTAGAAACCTTTTTTCTCTAGGAGGAAATTTTTTGTCGCTAATTGTACAAAATTTGGAAAACTTATTAGGGACGAAATATGATTTTGTCCTTGATTGTAAAAAATACATTTCTAGGGACGAAATTTGGAAAACTAATTAGGGAGGAAATATTATTAGTTCTAGGTAAATGTAAAAACACCCAATTCCTTTTCTATTGCATTTGAAACAAAACCTAGACTTGCTTGCAAGTGAATTTCGATCTCTTGCTCTGAAATTGATTGAAACCCCAGATAAAAAATTTAGGTGGCGAATGAGGATTGGCTGATAATGGTAGGAAGGCGTGGCGGGTACCTTTGAGGATCCCGACATGCTCTAGACAAGCCGTCGTTTTCCTTTTTCTCTTCATTTCGCTCTTCGCTTCACCTCTACAACTGAATCAGGTTTCTTATTAGCATTTTTGTCATTCTATTGTTTGAAGAAAAAAGAGCTGGAGGCTGAGCTTGTCAGTGTTACGGGGACGGCTAGGCCAACTCAGAAGATCGGGTCAGTGCTTTCTTGTGAATAAGTATTTATGTGTTATCACAAGATAAACTTGTTTTTGTAGGATGCCTTCAGACCCTTTTTGCTGATGTTCTGGTTATGCTTTATCTTTTTTATACTCTTGTTTGAGCTCTTCCTTATTTTACACACGTAGTAGCTCTAGGATCTAACTTGGTAAGATGTGAGAGTGAACATGAACAAAAGCAATACAATCAAACTTTTAGAGATAGTTAGAGCTGAGCGAGAGGTAAGAAAAATGTATGGAGTTTCTGAAGAGGTGTCTCAAAGAAAGAACACGGCTAGGCATTCTATGTGAGATAGGTAGATGTCAAAATGGCACCCAGAACATTTTGTGGCATGTTTGTAGTAACATAAAGGCCCGAAAACTTCAAGGAGATGTCCATTTTTGCATTCAACAACCCTGTTTTGTTGAGGAGTGTCAACACATGAACTTTGGTGGATTATCCATGTTTTTAAGATAATTTCCTTAGATAGTGTTGAAATATTTTGTACCATTATCAATACGAGGATTTGGATTTGTGTTTGAATCACAGAGTGGAAATTAATAAATACAGCATGAACATCAACTTTCAACAAATAACCCAACAAACCCAAGTATGATCATCAATAAATGTAACAAACCATTTTGTGCGGTTATGATTAGGAATGTGAGAAGGTCCCGTAAGTTACTATGAATCATGGTAAACATTTGGGGTTTATTGAGATTAAAAAAGAGGTACATTGATGCTTCGCTAATTCACATTTCACATGAAAATTAAATATTTTTATTCGAGAAAGTGGAAGGCAAAAATGTTTAAATATTGAAAATAAGATGACCCATTCTAAAATGTCATAACAAAATTTCACTATCCCTAGAAACAGATCAGAATCACAAATTGCAATTTGACATTGTTCCTCACATTGGCTCTCAAAATAGTAGAGTCCCTCACACACTTTAGCACTGCCAATCATCTTCCCTGGTGATAGGTCCTGGAAAACACAATAAAAGGAAAAGAATTTAGTGAACAATTTGAACTTTTTGTTAGCTGGCTAATGGACAATAAATTATAGGACAAATTTGGGACATGGAGAACATACTCAAGGGTTATAGAATTAGTGATTCGGATACTCCTTTTCCTAACAAATGAGAGTGAGCCATCTGCAATTCTAAAGTAAGATTACCACACAAGGTGAGTACGCGGAGAACAAATGGTAAGCATCGTCAGTGATCTGAAGCACCGGAGTCAATAATCCAAGGGATTTTGTGCAAAAAGTGGTACTTAAGGCACTCAAAAATTACCTTTTTGGGCTAACAAAGTAGAGGAAACATTTGTGGAAACTGACCAAAAGGTTGGAGGCTAGAGAAAATTGTAGAGTTGCTCTAGCTGCTTAGGATTAAATGCTTTACTTGAAGTGGAATTTTTCCATTCACCTCTTGAGATTTCTCAGCCTAATTATCAATCGCAACTTGATAGCCAGGATTTCTATTATTCTGCCTTGGTTTCCAATCAGCGGCTTCCCATGTATTCCAACAAGTATCCTCGTGTGTCTGAAGCCCATAAGTCATTAGGGTAAAATTTCAGGCCGAGTAGGCTCACTATTAGCATTATCCTTCATCACATCTCCTCATTCTTTCTTGTCACTTCTGAAATCATTTCGCGAAATAAAGGAAGGGGTGGCGACTGAGAATTGTCCCCTTACATCGCCAAATCTCGATGAACCCAGCGAGAAATTCAAACACCGCTCATTTCAAGATTCTTCTTGTACCTAGCGCTATCCCGCGCATTCCCATTCTTCTTCGAAACTGAAATCAAGTTCTGCTAGCGGACATCATTTCCATGTACTAGTCAGTGACTTCTCTCTCTCTTGCTTGATTTGCCACAATTGAGTCTTGATCTCAAAGATATTGGTGAATTTTCACCATCAGAATTGTGTGTAACGGCATCCCAAACTTGTTTCACTGTGTAAGGAAGAGATACGTCTTTCGCATGGAGGGCTTCATGAAGTTGACGAGCAAGAGGTCACCATTGAGTTCTTTGATTTCCATTGTGCAGAGAGGCGGCGTGTGTTGGCTTCTTCATCTCACCGGTAAGGTAGCCCAACTTTCTTTGGCATCGACCACGAGTTTATTGACTAAACCCATTCGCAATAATTCCTCCCACTAAATTCCACCATGATTTGAAAAGATGAATTATCTCTTCCAATTGAATCATGGTGGAGATTACCTCTATCTCGTCTCAAAAGTTTTAGAGATCTCTAATTCTTTGTTAATGGGAGGTTACACTATTGATTGCTAGGTTGAAAAATCGTTTAGCTAGAAAATCTACTCAAAAGCCCTCAAATTCCTTGGAGAAGTGAATGAAAATTTGAGAGAAAATGGAGGAGAAGAGTGGCGGTGGAATGAAGGAAATAAAGGTTACAAACCCTTATCATCTTATTTTACAAATATGCTTTCCCATTTTGCCCTTACACTTTTTTGGAAATTCCATCCTTGTCCCTTAGTCAATTACCATAATGCCCTCATTTTTATTGTATTCTTTATGAAATTCTATCTCTTTTCACTCCCCACAATTTTAACTAATTTTGATTGAAAAGACTATTTTACCCTTAATCAAGTTTAAGGCATTTTCTTTATATTCTCTTAAAATAATTCTAACAAAAATTAACTAAGGGATATAAAACTTAATTTAAATCATGTACCTCCATGTTGGGCGTTACACAACTTGCAAATGAAATCATTGAAGTTTTGCCGAAAAAGCCCTTCGGTGAAGATATCTGTAGTTTGCTCCTTCATAGGAACATAGGTTGTACAAATGATTCCATCTTCAACTTTTTACTTAATGAAACGTTTGTCCACTTCTACATGGTTGGTCCTGTCATGTTGAACTGGATTGAGAGAAATGTTGATGGCTGCTTTTTTATCACAGTACAGTTTGACTGAATATTTTATTATGATCTGAAGTTCTTCCAAGAGTTTCCTTAGCCACAAAACTTCACATATCCCTTGAGCAATTACTCGAAACTCAACTTCAACACTGTTTATAGCCACTACATTATGTTTCTTGCTTCCCCAAGTTACTAAGTTTCCAAATACAAAGGTGCAATACCCGATGGTAGATCTTCTATCTTCTGTCGAACCAACCCAATCCGCATCGGTAAAGACTTCTACTTCCTTGCTTGCATTCTTCTTAAAGAATAATCCTCTACTCGAGAAGCCCTTAAGGTATCTAAGAATCTTGTACATAGCTTCTAAGTGAGCTTCCTTTGGTGAATGCATATCTTGACTTACCACACTGACTGCAAATGCAATGTCAGGTCTAGTATGGGATAGGTATATAAGCTTCCCAACTAGTCTCTGATATCTGTCTCTTTCCACTAGTTTTCTGACAGCGTCTGTTCTTTTTCTTGCTTCGATCGGTGTGTCACTCAATTTGTACCCAAGCATGCCGGTCTCAGTAAGAAGATCAAGGACATATTTTCATTGAGAAACACTAATACCTATTTTTGATCTAGCAACGTCCATTCCTAAGAAATATCGTATTTGTCCCAAGTCTTTTACTTCAAACTCTTTGGCTAGAGTTTTCTTCAGTCTCTCCATTTCTACTATATTATCCCCAGTTAGGTTTATGTCATCGACATAGACAATTAAGATTGTCTTCTTCCTATCTCCAGTTTGCTGGAAAAACATAGTATGATCATATTGCCCTTGGTGATATCCTTGATTCTTTATCACCTTTGCGAATCTATCAAACCATGCTCTTGGTGATTGTTTGAGATCGTAAAGGGACTTCTTGAGTTACACACCCGGTTTTCTTCACCCCCTTTACAAAAAACCTGGTGGTATTGTCATAAAGACTTCTTCTTCTAATTTTCCACTCAGAAATGCATTCTTTATGTCAAGTTACTAAAGAGGCCAATCCAAAATTGCTGCTAAAGACAAGAGAACCCTAACTGTATTCAACTTTGCCACAAGTACAAACGTCTCTATGTAATCAATTCCATAGATTTCTATAAATCCCTTTGCAACCAGGCAAGCTTTATAACATTCTATCATCCCATCAACCTTGCATTTAATAGTAAACACCCACTATTAGCCAACTGGTTTCTTCCCTTTTGGTAAATCGGCCACCTCTCAAGTTTCACTTTTTTTTTCAGTGCCCGAGTTTCTTCCATTACTGCCTCTCTCCATTTGGGAAGTTCAAGGCATCCTGAATATTCTTTGAAACTCTGTACTATCAAGGTTAGAGGTGAAAGCATGAAACTTAATAAACAGAGTATTATATGATACGAATCTTGAAATAGGATGAAGAGTACATGACCAAGGTTGTTTTCTAAGTGCAATAGGTAAATCAAGAGACTTAGAATTACCTGGTTTGGGAGGAGACTCGTGAGTATTCGGATCTACCACTGGTTCTGACTCTCTTGGTGTTTCATGTGTGAGATTCTCCCTATTCCTCAAGTTTGACCTCCTTGAATAAACAATTGGCTCCTTGTCATTTTGTTCCCCCAGAGTTCAAGTTTTCTTCTGTAGATGGTATATTAAAATTAGATGGTATATTAAAATGAGATGGTGTGACAAGCTCAAGCTGAGTGTTTAGGTCAGATTTAGTGTTTGGGCTAAGCTTGGAAAGAGAGAGATCAAAGTCCAAAAAACAATCTTCACTCAAATTCTCCCTCTAAAGAGAAGGCTTTTGGAAGTAAGGAGTGTTTTAAAAAAAAAAATGTAACTTCGAGGCTAGCAAATACCTTTTTGGTAGATGGATCATAGCACTTGTAGCCTTTTTTAGTAGGGGAATAACCAATGAAAACACACGTAGTAGCTCTAGGATCTAACTTGGTAAGATGTTGAGAGTGAACATGAACAAAAGCAATACAATCAAACACTTTTAGAGATAGATTAGAGCTGAAGCGAGAGGTAAGAAAAATGTATGGAGTTTCTGAAGAGGTGTCTCAAAAGAAAGAACACGGCTAGGCATTCTATTGATGAGATAGGTAGATGTCAAAATGGCATCCCCCCAGAACATTTTGTGGCATGTTTGTAGTAAACATAAAGGCCCGAACAACTTCAAGGAGATGTCCATTTTTGCATTCAACAACCCTGTTTTGTTGAGGAGTGTCAACACATGAACTTTGGTGGATTATCCCATGTTTTTGAAGATAATTTCCTTAGATAGTGTTGAAATATTTTGTACCATTATCAATACGAAGGATTTGGATTTGTGTTTGAATCACAGAGTGGAAATTAATAAATACAGCATGAACATCAACTTTCAACAAATTAACCCAACAAACCCAAGTATGATCATCAATAAATGTAACAAACCATTTTGTGCGGTTATGATTAGGAATGTGAGAAGGTCCCCGTAAGTTACTATGAATCATGGTAAACAGTTTGGACGGTTTATATTGAGACTTAAAAAAGAGGTACATTGATGCTTCGCTAATTCACATATTTCACATTGAAAATTAAATATCTTTTTATTCGAGAAAGTGGAAGGCAATAAATGTTTAAATATTGAAAATTAAGATGACCCATTCTAAAATGTCATAACAAAATTTCACTATCCCTAGAAACAGATGCAGAATCACAAATTGCAATTTGACATTGTTCGCTCACATTGGCCTCCTCAAAATAGTAGAGTCCCTCACACACTTTAGCACTGCCAATCATCTTCCCTGGTGATAGGTCCTGGAAAACACAATAAAAGGAAAAGAATTTAGTAGAACAATTTGAACTTTTTGTTAGCTGGCTAATGGACAATAAATTATAGGACAAATTTGGGACATGGAGAACATACTCAAGGGTTATAGAATTAGTGATTCGGATACTCCCTTTTCCTACAACAAATGAGAGTGAGCCATCTGCAATTCTAAATGTAAGATTACCAGCACAAGGTGAGTACGCGGAGAACAAATGGTAAGCATCGGTCATGTGATCTGAAGCACCGGAGTCAATAATCCAAGGGATTTTAGTTCAAAAAGTGGTACTTAAGGCACTCAAAAAATTACCTTTTTGGGCTAACAAAGCAGAGGAAACATTTGTGGAAACTGACCAAAAGGTTGGAGGCTAGAGAAAATTTTGTAGAGTTGCTCTAGCTGCTTAGGATTAAATGCTTTACTTGAAGTGGAATTTTTCCAATTCACCTCTTAAGATTTCTCAGCCTAATTATCAATCGCAACTTGATAGCCAGGATTTCTATTATTCTGCCTTGGTTTCCAATCAGCAGGCTTCCCATGTATTTCCCAACAAGTATCCTTCGTGTGTCTAGAAGCCCATAAGTCATTAGGGCAAAAATTTCAGGCCCAGTAGGCTCACTATTAGCATTATCCTTCATCATCACTCTCCTCCTACTTTCTTCTCTTGTCACTTCCAAAATCATTTCGTAAAATAAAGGATGGGGTCGCCGATAGAGAATATTTCCCCTTACATCACCCAAATCTCGATTGAACCCAGCGAGAAATTCAAACACCCGCTCATTCTCAAGATTCTTCTTGTACCTAGCGCTATCCCCTGAGCATTCCCATTCTTCTTCGAAACTGAAATCAAGTTCCTGCTAGACGGACATCATTTCCATGTACTAGTCAGTGACTTCTCTCTCTTCTTGCTTGATTTGCCACAATTGAGTCTTGATCTCAAAGATATTGGATGAATTTTCACCATCAGAATATGTGTCTGTAACGGCATCCCAAACTTGTTTCACTGTTGTAAGGAAGAGATACGTCTTTCGCATGGAGGGCTTCATGAAGTTGACGAGCCAAGAGGTCACCATTGAGTTCTTTGATTTCCATTGTTGCAGAGAGGCGGCGTTGGTTGGCTTCTTCATCTCACCGGTAAGGTAGCCCAACTTTCTTTTGGCATCGACCACGAGTTTTATTGACTAAACCCATTCGCAATAATTCCTCCCACTAAATTGCTCCACCATGATTTGAAAAGATGAATTATCTCTTCCAATTGAACTCATGGTGGAGATTACCTCTATCTCGTTCTCAAAAGTTTTAGAGATCTCTAATTCTTTGTTAATGGGAGGTTACACTATTGATTGCTAGGTTTAGAAAAATCGTAGCTCTGATACCATGTAATCAGAATGAATGATTTTGTATTTCTTGAATGAATTGTACAAGAATTGGGGTTAATTTATAATACACAATGAGAATGAAAAAGGAACACTAAAATAAATTTTTAATTTAGGGACAAATTCAGTTTCATCCCAGAATGGTCATTTTACGAGACGAAATTGTAATTTCCTCAAAAAATGCTTAGCAGTCAATTTCCAACCCATGCCAACAATTGATTTCGCTAGTCATATGGAGGGAAGGATGAAATAATATGGAAGGAAATCATTCTGAGATGAAATTTATTATTTTTGGATGAAAAATTTTGTAACTAGAAACCTTTTTTTTTTCTGGGATGAAATTTTTTGTCGCTAATTGTACAAAATTTGGAAAACTTATTGGGGACGAAATATGATTTTGTCCTTGATTGTAAAAAATACATTTCTAGGGACGAAATTAGGAAAACTAATTAAGGAGGAAGTATTATTAGTTCTAGGTAAATGTAAAAACACCCAATTCCTTTTCTATTGCATTTGAAACAAAACCCAGACTTGCTTGCAAGTGAATTTCTATCTCTTGCTCTGAAATTTATTGAAACCCCAGATAAAAAATTTAGGTAAAAAATTTAGGTGGCAAATGAGGATTGGCTGATAATGGTAGGAAGGCGTGGCAGGTACCTTTGAGGATCCCGACATGCTCTAAACAGGCCGTCATTTTCCTTTTCTCTTCATTTCGCTCTTCGCTTCACCTCTACAACTGAATCAGGTTTCTTATTAGCATTTCTGTCATTCTATTGTTTGAAGAAAAAAGAGCTGGAGGTTGAGCTTGTCAGTGTTACGGGGACAGCTAGGCCAACGAGAAAGATCAGGTCAATGCTTTCTTGTGAAGAAGTATTTATGTGTTATCACAAGATAAACTTGTTTTTGTAGGATGCCTTCAGACCCTTTTTGCTGATGTTCTGGTCATGCTTTATCTTTTTTATACGCTTGTTTGAGCTCTTCCCTATTTTTGGTATTGTGCTATCTGTAGATAAAAGTTATAGCATCAACTTCATAATGTAACACACATGTATATATTTAGTGTTCTCCCTTTTCAAAAAAGAAATTTCCTTGTTTTTCAATTTTGTCAATTACCTAGAGCTACATGCATCCAAGCCCATGTGCTGGTGTGATGTGCTGTTTTCAAGTCCACTAAATACTGAATTTGTAATTTTTGTGAGCCAGGAGTTCAGTTGGGTTTTGTTAATGTTCAATTGTCTTCTTTTATTTGTAAATTAATGTCTACCAATCTGTATTAAAACCGTTTTGTCCAAGATGTGTAGGACCCAGGATGTTTTGTCCAAGATGTCCAAGATGTTTTAAGGCAGAACCCAGGATGTTAGTTAGCCTAGAGTGTAATTCATCTTGTTGATCAAACAAAGTTGGTGGTATTTCACTACAAGAAATTTAACATTTAGGGACGAAGTCAGTTTTATCCCAAAATGGTTATCTTAGGGGACGAAATTATAATTTCGTCACAAAATGTTTAGCAATCAATCTCCACCCGCGCCAACAATGCCATTTAGAGGGAAGGATCAAAATAATATGGAGGGAAATCATTCTGGGACAAAATTTATTATTTATGGACAAAAAAATTCGTAGCTAAACACCTTCTTTTCTGGGACGAAATTTTTTGTCTCTAATTGTATACAATTTGGAAAACTTATTAGGGACGAAATATGATTTTGTCCTTGATTGTAAAAATACATTTTTAGGGACAAACTTTATTAGTTTTGGATGAAAAATTTTGTAGCTAAAACTTTTTTCTTTTGGGACGAAATGTTTTTGTCTCTAATTGTACAAAATTTGAAAAACTTATTAGAGACGAAATATGATTTTATCATAGATTGTGAAAAATAATTTTTTGGGGACGAATTTTGGAACTCATGGTCATCCTAGAATTGTCATTTTAGGGGACAAAATTGTAATTTTGTCACAAAATTCTTAGGGTTCAATCTGGAGGGAAGGATGAAATAATATGGAGGGAAATCATTTTGGTACGAAAGTTATTATTTCTGGATGAAAAATTGTGTAGCTAAAACCCTGTTTGTTCTGGAACGACATTTTTCGTCTCTAATTGTACAAAATTTGGAAACTTATTAGGGACGAAATATGATTTTGTTCTCGATTGTGAAAAATGCATTTTTAGGGAAGAAATTTGGAAAACTAATGAGGGAGGAAATATTATTAATTCTAGGTAATAGGGGTGTTCAAAACCGGTTTGGTTAGCTGGTTTCCATATTCTCCCAAACTGGTAACCAAACCGAAAATTTGGTTTTTTTATTTTCTTTGAATTGAAATCGAACTGGTTTTTCAGATAACTGAAAATTCGACTCGATTACCAGTTCGATTCGGTTTCTACATTTTTTTTAACACCGCTACTAAGTAAATGTAAAAACACTCAATTCCTTTTCTATTTCATTTGAAACAAAACTCAAACTTGCTTGCTGGTGAATCTCGATCTCCTGCTCTGAAATTGATTGAAACCCAAGACAAAAAACTGAAAATTAAGTGCAAATGGCGAATGAGGATCAGTTGAAAATGGCAGGAAGGCGTGGTGGGTACCTTTAAGGATCATAACATGCTCTAACACGCCATCGTTTTCCTCTTTCTCTTCATTTTGCTCTTTGCTTCAATACTAACAAAAAAATTACCCACAGCAACACTGAACAATAACACTTTTTGAAAATATGTTACTAATACGTATCTATGGTAGCATTTCTTGTGAAAATGTTATAAATATAATTTTGATAAGTAACACTTCATATTTTTATAACTCATTATCTATCAATTGTTGGATATGATTAAACCACCCCTAGGTGATCGAATGGGGTGATAGGGACTCTTACGTGCATTAATCAAGAGGTCTTGAGTTTGATTTCTCTCGATTGCTAATAGAGATGACCACGTGAAGGTTTACGCAATCGTTAACTTTATGACCCCGAAGGATTAGTCGAAGTGTGCATAAGTTGGTCTAGACACACTCGATTATCAAAAGAAAATATAATAATAATAACAAGCTAGCTTATATTAATTATAGTGAAAAATGAACTTATAGTGAAAAAGAACAGTTTATTTATCCTTATTTCTATATTATCAAAATAATTTAAAATGCACAGTTTACACTACCGTATCAACAAATCACTAATTAAAGGAGACATTCATGTTCTTAATAATAATACCATTTTTAACCCAAAAAAAAAAAAAAAAAAAATATCTAAATAAACGTAAAAATTAAATCATTTTATTAATTAAAAGAAGGAAAGAATTGTAGAAAAAGAAAACATCAGCTGCCTTCTCCAACGTTCTTTGTTGTTCTTCACTTTTTCATTTTCCAGACGCACACATTTTTATCACTTGTAATCAAGCCTATCAGATTCTTCTGCTTTCCTCAAATCACAAGGTGCCTTCTAACTATCATCATTCTTCCGTCATAATTCTTTTTTATTTGTCTTGAATTGGGCCTTAATTTTGTTCTTATTTAAAGCATTTACGTCTACTTTTGTCTTGATTATTTGTGAATTTTCAGCCTTAAGTTTTCCTCTCCGTTAAATCATAGGGTTTATTTAAAGTTTAGAATGTTTATATATCTACTTGATTAGTAAATGGTTTATCAAAATTAAGGCTTTGTTAGTTCAGATTGTTGATTCGAGTTTCAACTCTTTATTAGGTTATTATATGCTTCTAAATGAGCAATCTTTTGTTGGAATTATTTTGGTGCTAGTGATGTGATGTGGGTTTTACTAATTTATTTACATGAGCCAACAGGGCTGAGACTTGTAAATGAATTAAGAGAAAGTGTATAGTTATATTAGAGAGGTACAAGATTGTTGAGTGAGTATAGATAGAGTAGGTGGGTAAGAGAGTATTAATGGGAATTAGAAGAGTAATAGTGGGAGTATAGTTGTTTCCAAGTACAACTATAATGAAGCAAACAAGGAATAAAAAGAAATAACAAATTAAAAAGAGGAAAAAGAAAACAGTTAGAGGTTGGGCAGTTGTTGCGGCAGCATAAATTGGGAGAAGCAACTCACCAACGTCTTTAATTTTTTTGGTCAAAAAGATAGAAAGTTAATAGATTTTTGTCAGTAAGTGTTTTTAAGAAGTGGGACATGATCTAGATCAAGTTCTTGTAGCAATTTTGTCCCTTTAGATTTTGCTTCAGGAATATGCCACTTTCTGTATTTTAAGTCTTTTCTTAATAATCCCACATATTCTCTTTGTCTCACTTTAAGTATTTTTTTTATATATTTCTTTAACATCCAAATCTACATCTACGATGAGGTTTATGTTTAAGTCTAGCTGTTCTATGTTCTTAACAGACATCTTTGGCATTTATCAGAGGGACTGTAGCTAGCTACCGAAACATAAATAAATAAATAGCTTTTCTGATTCAGTTGTATATGACATATATGGTCATTGAAAATTAACATATCTTACATATAATAATTATAGCAATTGTAATTCCGCAGTGATCAACGGCAGCGATTTGACTTCCATTTCACATACCTGACTTTTTTAGTTTTGTCCGACGGCTCTTTAGCTCGCACGACCCATTCTGGCGGCTGTCCACCTTTTTTAGTCTTTGGTTAGGTGAGTTCTTAATCTTTATTTTTCATACTTGTTGTGACATGTACTTTATTATAGAAGATGGTTTCAGTTTTACGCCGCTGCTCTAAGGCCAAGGGAAAATTTGCAACTAGTCCTTCTCATGCATCAAATAGTGGTACAACTATTTCACTCAATTCAGTTGAAGATGTTCCTCTGATTGTCTCTTCGCAAGATGAACAATTTCAGCCTTCTCCTCCCATTGCTCCTTCTATCACATTATCTCATTCAGAGGATGTCACTCTTCCTACTACAGGTTTGGGCTCTCATTAAATTTCTTAAAATGTCGGTCTTCCTTATACGTTTTCATTACATAGTATAAGTCTTTTTACTACTAATGATAAATTTCATTTTTATCACAATAGATTTCACCTCAACCAAAGTGAAAAGTGGTCGCACACGAGGGAAAGGCCTAAGTAAAATGAACAAATCCTTTGGTAAGAAGTTGAAAGTGCATGTTGATTTGATCAAATGGAAGGATATGGAGGTTCATGATTTCAACCTTGCACTGGATAACTTAGACGTAAGTGTATTCATTATTTATTGTTTTTTATTGGGAACAATAATTCTATTTTCTTTTACTTGATATGATTTGAGAAATAGACACATATTAGGTTATTTAATCATTCTTTATTAGATGTACTATTCATTAATAGAGACATAGTTACATATTTGGCTTATTGGATCACTATATAGAGTCACCTAATGGGTATTACATATTATACATAGAGTTTCATATGTTCTTATTCTTTCAACAAGCAACATGCATACTTGTTTTCTTTCTTTCAACAATGACAATTGTCTATAGTAATAAAGTGTAACCAATTATTTGTTTAGCTCCACATGGAAATTGAAGACATAGGTGATGAAGCAATACAAGAGAAGATTGAGCAATTGTTGAAGAATCGATCTAGGAATGCACGGTATAAGTTGCACAAACATTTTAAGAAACTTACAACACTTGAGGAGGCACAAAGAAACAAGACAAAAGAAAATGGTTTGACTCAAGATAATTGGAATTTACTTTGCAAATATTGGTCTGATCCTAATGTGAAGGTATAAAATCTTATAGTTGTGAAAAAATCTTATAGTTGCAAATATTGATTATTAGACCAATAATCAATACAAGGAATTTACGAGATTCACTATTTTACCGGGTTTGTCTAATGTAGGCAAAATGTGAAAAAAATGTTGAGAATCGAACAAAGAATACTATGCCACATAACCAAGGATCTGTGGCTTTAGTGGTGGTCCGCAATGAGATTGTAGGTACTCTAAATAGCCTTCATTTTTAACTTGGATTCTTTTCGTTAGTTTAGTACAAACATAAATATAAATCAAATTTGATTAGTCATATAAATTCAGTTATTTGGAATTTGAAATTGTATTGTTACCAATTTGGATGTACATGAAATCAGGAGGAGAAGGAGCTTAATGGGGAGGAATGTGATCGAATTAGCTTTTTTAAATTCACTCATTTCAAAGAAGGAAAGGGTTGGATGCCCCCAAAAGCTGAGGCAAAATATGTAAGTGAAATTAATTAGTATTCAATTGATTGTATGTAACAACGTTGTGTTTACTTACGATGATTGGCATTGTTTAACTTAATTTGATGTTTATATTGAATGTCCTAAAATGTGGAATGAAATGATAGAATTGAAGGAAAAAAGCTCATTAGATGACAAGCCATTAACTACAGATGAAATTTGTGATCAAGTGCTTGGAACTCAATCAGGATATATTAAGGGACTTGGGTATGGTCCAAAGCCTAAGAAAAAAGCAGGACCAAGTCTTCAAATTAAGAGACTTGCAGATGCTCTTAAAGAATCTGAAGATAGATTTAGAGAATCAGAGAAGAGAAATCTCAAGTATCAAGAGAAAGTAGATGAACTAACCTTACGCTTAGAATGACAAGAAAAGATGTTTGAGATGTGGCTTGCCCCTAGAAATCATCCACTTGCTCCTTGAAGGTAAAAATCATTAGCAATATGTCTCCCTAATGTTTTATGTTAACTTTATCTTACAAACTTTAGACAAATATATAGTTGAGTAATTGTTAATAATGATTGTTGCAGACTTGTTTGACATGCGTATACCTAGACGTCCATCAGCTTTAGCAATTCGCTTTTTTGCTTCTTTTGACATGCAGCTACTATATGAGTGGTACCTTTTTTGACATCCAAGTAGTGAAGAAAATAGTATATATTTTGACATCCAACTAACAAAGAAAGTGTAGTTATTTTATACTATTGGCTGATACATTCTATACTTTTTGTTTATATGTTAGTTTCAGTTGGATGTGTTTATGATACTATTGGCTTATATATATATAATATTTTGTTATTACTTGGTTATTTGTTGATTTGTAGTAGTATCAATTTGATATTAAGTAATATTTTTCACTTAGTTAAAAAGATGTTTCATATGAATTTTTTGACTTTGAGAATCAATACATTTGTTAATTTTCAATCAGGAATAAATTCTCATTGTAATTCATCATAAAAGAAAGGACGGAATTTTTAGTCCCTAAATATTGACAGGGATGAAAATTTTTGTCCCCAATTCACCACACCATCAAGGACGAAAATCTTCATCCCCAATTCACTATAGCCTGAGGGAAAGAAATTTTCGTCCCTAATTCACCATTCCATAAAGGACGAAAATCTATGTGCCCAATTCACCACACCATCTAGGATGAAAATTTTCGTCCCTAATTTGCCACACAGACAATGACCAAAAAAATGTCCCTAATTATCTACCCAATCAAGGACGAAAAAAATTTTTCCTCAATTGTGCATTTTTTGGGGACGAAATGACATTATTTGGGACAAATAGTTATTCTTTGTGGACGAAAAATTTTGTCACAAAATAAATAATCTTTAGTGACAAAATTGTATTTCGTCCCCAATGGCGTGGCTTTGGGGACGATTCGTTTTTCCGTGGGCATGCAACGTGGCTTTGGGGACGATTTGGTCTCTCGTCCCACATTACTTTTAAGGACGAATATTCCACTTTCTGTGACAAAAATTTCCGTCCCTAAATGTTAAATTTCTTGTAGTGTTTGTATGATAGTAGCATTGTTATATGTATTTTGTATAACATGTCCTTGTATCCTATTGTGTTACTTGAATTTAAAATTGATTGAGGAGATCCAGCTAGTCAGTTTTACCATACATGTGGTGGAATCAATTTACATATAATTTTAGACCTGAACAAGATAAGGAGCCAGAACAGGAGACTGTGTCTGAAAATGTGGGTCCTGGTGCTCCCGAAGAGTCTGCAGCTAAGGGTATGTCGTTTTCATTGAGGGACTATGGAGTATGGAATTTATGATCTTGTTATTTTTTAACAGTGTTGCTATTGTGATAGTGTTCATTTTATTTGTGTTTCTATAACCTATGTTTTTTATATTTGGGCATTGGCTTGATCATTAAATTGGTGGTTCTTATATTCGCTACTTGTGGGTTTGCATCGAGGCTATGAGATTTGGGGTTTATGCTACATGCTAGTTGTGAGTGATAAACAAGTCCATGAAATAAGTCCTAATTTTTCAATACAATATAATTATTCTTTATTACTTATTTGTTTTATTATCTTTATTTTGTTTTTTTATCTTGCAGGTTTGACTGAAAAAATATTATTTGCTAGAATTACTTGCATTATTCAAGGTATTTTCCAATTAAATTTGTTTAAGATTAGTGTCTTCTTGGTATTGAATTTGGCATTCTGGTTTGAACTGGAACTTTACTATTAGTGTAACTTTATTTGATTAATGTAAGATTTTGATTTAGTTTAGTATTTAAAAAATCACAGGCTGCAATCCAACCCATCCAACCCAATTACTAAATACACCCAACCCAACCCAACCCAACCCAGCCCAGCCCAATATATTTACTAAATACACTTAATTAAAAAAAAAAAAAAAAAAAAAGAGCTAATTACACCCAACCCAGCCCAATAGGTTCTGAAGTTTTCAATGAATTCACAAACAAATAATATTATTTATGCATTGAATGAAGTAATCTGATCATTGAAAATTAACATATCTTACATACATTAATTATAGCAATTGTAATTCCATAGTGATCATCGGCGACGGTTTGACTTCCATCTCTCATACCTGACCTTTTCAGTTCTGTCCAAGGACTCTTTCGCTTCCACTACCCATTCTAGCGGTTGTCCACCTTTTTTAGTCTTTGGTTAGGTGAGTTCTTAATCATTATTTTTCATACTTGTTTATCTCTAAATTTAGTTGATGTAATTATTTTGGTAAGTGGTTATATTTTGGTCACCTTCTAGTTATTAAATCATGGATAAGACTTAGATGAAGGGGAAAAAAAATGGTCAAAAAGATATGTGGAATGAGTATGATCTTTTTTGAAATTTGTGGAGAACAACTTAGGTGGCAAATGTGATATTAGATGTCTATGTATAGATTGTCTGAATTTGTACATCCAAAGGCAATGTTGTTTGCGATCACCTACTTATTCGAGGGATAGACACCGACTACACTAGATGGATCTATCATGGCGAGCTCTCTAATTAATTTTGATATTGGTTCTCCTTCTCATCCTAATGGTTGTGATGATGAGGACTATCATGGAACACCTAATAATGAGGGAGAGGATGATGGGATCCAGGAGATGTTAAATGACTTTGAGAATTTAAGAGATCATTGTATGGGAAGTGGTCCTCGTGGTGATGTTCATAGTGAGGCAGCAGGGCATTCATGTACGAGTTTTGAAAAGTTGTTGAGGGAAGGTCAACATGAGTTGTATCCAGGTTTTTCAAATTTCACAACATTGTCATTCATAGTAAAGTTGCTTCATTTGAAGGTGTATAACAAATGAAGCAATAAATCATTTGACATATTGCTTAGTTTACTTAAACAAGTGCAACCAATCGATGAGAAACTTCCAAAATCTTATTACGAAGCAAAAAACATGTTGCTGATTTGGGTTTAGGATATATCTCTATACATGCATGCAAGTATGATTGTGTCTTATTTTGGAAAGATTATAAGCGTTATCAATATTGTCCTAAGTGTGGTACTTCTAGATGGAAAATAGATGATGGGAAAGGCAAAAAAATTCCTCATAAAATTTTGCAATACTTCCCCTTGAAGTCGAGGCTTCAAAGGTTGTTTATATCAAGAAAACAGCTATAGAAATGAGGTGACATAAAGATGGAAGAGTAGATGATGAAATTTTGAGACATCCAGGTGATTCTCAGGTATGGAAAGATTTAGATAGGGATTTCCCATGGTTTGCACAAAACTCTCAAAATGTATGTCTTGGTCTAACAACCGAGGATTCAATCCATTTGGAAATATCACTATTAAAAAAACTTCATCCTTAATAGAACAATTTGACAGATTTTCTTGACAGTTCTCAAAACTGTTAAGAATTTTAATTCTTGACATTTCTAAACTATCAAGAATTTGAAATATTGACATTTTGGATAATTCTTGATAGTTATTAACCGCCAAGAATTTGGAAAAAATTAAATTTTATAAAAAAAAAATTTGACAGTTGTAGTCTCGATCCTTAACAATTTTTTTAACTGTTTCACTAAAGAAAAAGTTTCTTGCCCATTTTTCATTCTCTCTGCTGTAAATTATTTTCCCATTTTTCTTCTCCACGTCTCTCTGAGCTTTTGTCTTTGATTCTTCATTCTCACCTTAAATCCTTCTCTGATCTGCTTCGTTCTCACCCGATTATAAGATTAGCGCTGGCCTTCAAGTCCGTGACTTCAGCCACTCGTCAGTTCGTCATTCTTCAAGCTCTTTTTGTGCCGCCTTCAGCTGTGCTAGTGCCGCCTGCCGCTCACTCTATTTGTGTTCGGTCTTCATCATCACAACGTCTTTGAAGCTCATTCAGGTAATCTTCATCTTTGCTTCTTTTAGTTTAGAAGACCGAAATTTGGCCATAGAGTTTTTGTGTTATTTTGTTCTCTTCTGGACTTTTGGGTAGTTTTCGATTTTGTGTGTGTTTTGGAGATGTTGTATTGACACCGTGTGCTCACCGTTTATGCCGTGAGTGTCTCCTGGCAAGTTGGAGAACTCCTACTTCTGGTTTATGTTCTATTTGCAGGTACAATCTAGTAGCTTCAAGTACTTTGACTTGTATCATGTTGCCTTTTTCATTCCTTTCCCCTAGTCCTTTTGTTTTGTACTCGTTGGAGCTTTCTCATTAGGAATTTTTCTGGTCATACATTCTCAGGTAATGTGTTTTCACCTTATTGCAGGAAAGCCATCACTAGGCAAGACCTTATTACAGCCCCGACTGATAGTTGTTTCACGGTTGATGTTGAGAAAGTTAGGTGGAATCATCTAAAATTGTTGTTCTTTTGAAAGAACTTAAAAATCTTCGCAAATCAGGCTCCAAGAGCATTATACTTAGCCAGTGGACTACCTTTCTGGACCTCTTGCAGATTCCTCTTTCTCGGTAATACATTTAGCTGCCTAAAATTTTAAGAGTATATCAGTTGTGTGAGCACTAGCCCTTGATTAGAACCTCTTTTACACAATTTGGCTCATTCACTATTTAGAGAACAATCTTGCTATCCATTTATTAACTTCTCATCGCTGGATACTCTTAAGCAAATGATTTGTCAGATGCATTTATGTTGTTAAATCTTCATGAAGTTGATATTGGGCATGATGGTTGTTTAGGATATGAAACTGTCAGAGATCTTTTAGAATGCTTTTATGTGAGTGTTTTCCTGTAATGTTCTGGTTGAATGTCTTGGCTTTGTTATACTTTATCATGGAAGTCTCAATAATGCTATTTGGTAATGAATATTTATTTACTGCTGCATTAAATGTAACAGTGTTGTGAAGTTTTCTGCTCTAGAAATCTTGCACACCTGGAATTATATTAATCTATTTCTTGTTTTCTTTACAGGAATAATATTACATTTCTTCGCTTGGATGGAACTTATGTGATGTGAGAACAAATAAAAAACGATAAGCTTTAGGTTGGGACCATGCTTACAGATATATTTTAATTTTTTGTTGAAGGGCAATATCAGGCTTTCGTAATATTTTAAGGAGATTATCATATCTTTTAAAAAACCTAGCTCACTTTAATTAAGTATAAGGGTACTTTAATATTTGCACCAAATGAATAAAATCTTCAATAGTCGTGGTCTGTTAAATGAACCTTTTTTATGAGTTTGAGAACTTGGGATCTGTTTTCTCGCAAGTTTTTTAAACAATTGACCCTTAAATGATAACACTCCTAGACTTGTTTATGTATATTCAAAGCCTGTGATAGTTTGAGGCCCAAGTGTTTGTGAGGCCTTTACTGGCCCCTTCTGTTGGAAGTACAACAAATTTTCTCCCTTCTTCCTATTCAAAATGCTTCCGAAATTATTTGAATTGCTCAACATGATTGATGAACCAACGTTCATGTTTCTGCAGGATCCATGGTGGAATCCAGCTGTGGAGCAGCAAGCTGTCATGTGCATTCATTGTATTGGACAAACCAAGAGTCTCTGTCATTCATTTCCTATCACATGTAAAATTTCTTTTTAAGCCCCTAATAATAATGTTTTGGTTCATTAAAACTAAACTCTTGTACGATTTTATTGATATTTTTCCCTTTCATAGACCTAAGGCAAAACCGTATATTTTAGGTCTTGTAATTTCTCCTAGCCAGTTTGGTTTGGTTTGATAGATTTATAGAGTAAGATAGATTACTGGACCTGGCTTGAACCTTTTACATTATCACCAAAAAGTTTGTTCAGCTGTATTTTTAGATACAGTGGAAGGTATTGGACATGAGCCAAATTTTGCTGTAATATAATTTATGGCTGTATTATGGATAGAATGGATGAATAGATATTTTGTACGTTTTCTCTCTTTGTAATCCTTAACGTTTGAATTGGTGTATTGATTGCAATGTAATATTCATGTGGTTAATTATTCTTCTCAAATAATGCAAAATGGTAGCTGGATTGTCCCATCAACGGCTATTACTCAATGTTGATAATCGTCCCTGTAATGTTGTCAAAAGATAGAATTAATAGCAATTGAATTCTCTCGATGTTGGTTGTCCATTACATACCGAAACTGGTTCAATTTCTTTTCAAGTTGTGTCTTCCTCGAGAAGCCAATTTATGTCTAACTCTGTCCGCTAATTTTGTAAATGGAACATAGATTAATATATTAATTGTACATGTCATATACATAATTAATATAATAATGCTAATTAACCACATATTTCTTGCCTCCTTGTGTCATTTTTCTAGTTAGCCTACTAGCTAAAGTAAACAAAATTCATTTGAAGAGACTTGTCATCTTCCAATTTTCCCCATTAACACCAAGCTCCTCTGATAATTCATCCATCAATAATCCAAAGATGGCAAATTCAATCTCAAATGCCGTTTCTCCCACCTGCTCATCAATTTTTTTCCAACCATCAACTTCTCTTCTAAGGTCTTGTTCCACCATCATGTCAATGGTGTTTGATTCCACTTCTTTCCATGACTCCAACCTTCTGCAAACCCTTTTCGCTATTACTTCTCTGTCCACACAACAATTCTGTTCTCGTTCTTCCTCCGCAATTAAATCTGTCACCAGTCTCTTCATGTCTTCAGGAATTCGACGTACATTATTGAAGCTGAATTCTGTGAATACTTGTTTGACAAATCCATCAACATTTTTTTCGCCTTCCCATGACTCTAATTCACAATCTTCATATTCCTCTGCTTCATCTGTGTTATAGATATCATGGTCATTTTCATCCTCATCTTGTTCCAACATTCTTTTCTCGAGTTCGATAGGGTCCAGCTCTGCGAGTTTCTCAAACCTACGAAGCTTGTGCAATAGTTGCTGCTTCGTTCCTGTAAATATAACAAACAGAAGAAGAAAATAAATCACTATAAGTATGAGCATGATGTTTAACTACAAACTTTAATGATGCAGATCTTCACTGGAATATACAAACAAAGGTTTTAGATGCAACTCAAATCGTCTCACATTAAAGCGCATATAATCTGAACTAAATAAATTCGTATTTTGAAGCTTAGTTTTCAGTCTCAGTTCAATTCACCAGTCCTCGGCTTGCACTCCAAGATTTAATTTTTATTTCAATGGGTTCCACAAAATTCAAGATTCTGTCCAGATGAGCAAAGATAGAAAGGGACTGTGACAACTAATTATGGGACAATAAGGACTCATCAATTCTTTTAGCTTTAGGGAATACGTGAATCAGAATTCAATCCAAAGTCCAAACTGCGCAATCCTAATAACTACAAGAAGAGGAAATTCAAATCAATAAAGAATATGAAAGAAAGTAGACATCATTGTAAGGGAACTCGAAGAAGTACAATACAATAATGGATATTTAATACATCTACTGGATAATATTTCAGCTCTTTTGCCCTTAATGGACCCAGTAAAGTGGTCACTTTACAATAAAAAAAATATAAAATATAAAAGTTTAATTTAACTTGGGTGGGCAGTCCAGTAAATTGAAGGGTACTAGCAGAGTTAAGAGAGACCCCCCAACTTCAAAGTTAGTGGGCCATATATGAAGAACCTTCATATCAAGATGTGCAACAATCCCACACTCACTTTAATTTTTTATTAATTATTTTATGATAAAAGTCAAAAGATGAATGGAAGATGTGTCTTGATTTAACAACTAATAAGATCATCCGACCATAACAAGCAGTAACTATGTTAAACAAACACAAGTATGCTGAAGAAGTTATATTAAGCATATTGATAAAGACACCACAACCAACAAGCAAAGAGTACAAAAGTAATATGTTTGTGATTGTAACATACTTTGTACAAGAGCATAGCTGCATTCCAGATCAAAATGGTCATCATCTTCATCTTCATCTTCATCTTCATCTTCATCTTCATCTTCATTTCCTTCATCGTCATCCTCGAATGGAGGATCCAATACCGATACAGGACTGCATTGTTCCTTCTCTTCTTCCTCCTCTGCTCCCACTTGGAATTTCTTTAACACCTCTATCTCCTGATCATGATTAATCTCTTTGTCCTATTAAACATTTATTACATACTTCGATTAAGACATTTCTCCAAATGTGGGAATATAATTATAATTATAATAACAAACCATGATTAACACATTATTATAAATGGGGTTGTTGAATTAGTTAAGAATGAGTCTCATATGCCATATTCATAGTTTGTTGCATTGTTGACTTTTCTTCAAATTATCATAAAAACTACAACCGAATTTTGCAATTTACTCTTGAAAGAAATCAACAGAAAAAACAAAATCGTTTTGTCTTTATTGAGAAAATTATTTCGCTAAACACTGTTTAAAAAAAAGATTTGCATGGCAGAGACATGATCAGAACTACACTAATAAACATAAAAGAAACGATGGAGACAAACGAGCAAATGACTTGTATAACCCTCTAAAGAAGTAGTACATCTGGCACAAATTGGGTAATAAACTTAGGGCATATTTGTCATTTAATACAGACATTCCGGCCGAATTTGCAGAAAGAAAGTGACCGTATTGCCGACAATTCAAACATGACAAACTCAGTCAGCTGGCTCACGAGTTCACTGGTTAATAATGAAAATTAATAACAATTAATAATTAATAATATAAATACAATGATTAGACAAGACATAAAATGACAAACCTCTCTTATGTGGGTGTGGCGACAAGGGGATGTAGCCGGCGACGTAAATTCCGGTGTCCGGCGACCGGAGGAAGGACTTCTTTGAAGCACAAAACGAAAAGGGCTTTCGCAGAAGTGCTTCTCACAAGAAGCAAAATCTATGTTTTCTTTCTCACAAACAAATTCAATCTCTTTTTCAAAATCCTCAGACAGATCACTACTACAGGAGGTCTCTAAATCCAAATCTAAAGACTTGTTTTCTTCATTGCTTTCAGACCAAACAGCACTGTTGGTTCTCCCATTTGTTCTTATCTCAAAAGCACTTATCTCTAAAGCACTTATCTCTAAAGCACTTTTCTCCTCCACACGCATCATTTGTTCTTTAACTTGCTCATTCTTCGAATCCCACTTCAAAATATCCCTCACTGAGAGCTTATCACCATCACAAGAGCTTTCACGCTTTCTCGTTCGATTTCTATGCGTAAGTTTTTTCTTTATGGACCCAAATAAACCAACACTATTGTTTTTGTTTTGAGTTTTTTGTTTCTGAATCCTAAGAGCTGCTTCAAGAAGCAAAGCAGCGGTTCTCGCCGGTATGTGAAGAAAGATTTTATTAGGACTTCTACAAGGGCTTTTAGCCGGAGATGGAAATTCAAAGAGTGGAGATTTTCTAGGGTCTGGTGAGTCATGAAAGGAGAAAAAGCAAGCATTTTTGCAAAAATTTGTAGAAATTTTCGATGTTTGTGAGATGGGTTTACGTTTCTTAAGCTGCAACTGAGTATTTGGCGATCGTCCTTTGAGTTGGCAACGCCTGTCAGCAATGTAGTTCTTGAGTTGGAACGGTTCTTGATCTTCTTGTAGAAGCTGGTGTAAGTGTTTCTGTGCCATCATCACAAAAAATACAACAAATAAAACAAAGCTTCAATTTTTTCTCTTTTTTTTTTTTTTTTTTTACCAAGGAGATAAAAATCTAAGCACCATGAAAGACGACGACGTTGAAGAGGTTTCAACTTCAAAATGAAAATGTATTGCAAAATGAGAAGAGAAGAGAAGATTTAATTTTAAAGGAGATGNGCGACCCGAGGAAGGACTTCTTTGAAGCACAAAACGAAAAGGGCTTTCGCAGAAGTGCTTCTCACAAGAAGCAAAATCTATGTTTTCTTTCTCACAAACAAATTCAATCTCTTTTTCAAAATCCTCAGACAGATCACTACTACAGGAGGTCTCTAAATCCAAATCTAAAGACTTGTTTTCTTCATTGCTTTCAGACCAAACAGCACTGTTGGTTCTCCCATTTGTTCTTATCTCAAAAGCACTTATCTCTAAAGCACTTATCTCTAAAGCACTTTTCTCCTCCACACGCATCATTTGTTCTTTAACTTGCTCATTCTTCGAATCCCACTTCAAAATATCCCTCACTGAGAGCTTATCACCATCACAAGAGCTTTCACGCTTTCTCGTTCGATTTCTATGCGTAAGTTTTTTCTTTATGGACCCAAATAAACCAACACTATTGTTTTTGTTTTGAGTTTTTTGTTTCTGAATCCTAAGAGCTGCTTCAAGAAGCAAAGCAGCGGTTCTCGCCGGTATGTGAAGAAAGATTTTATTAGGACTTCTACAAGGGCTTTTAGCCGGAGATGGAAATTCAAAGAGTGGAGATTTTCTAGGGTCTGGTGAGTCATGAAAGGAGAAAAAGCAAGCATTTTTGCAAAAATTTGTAGAAATTTTCGATGTTTGTGAGATGGGTTTACGTTTCTTAAGCTGCAACTGAGTATTTGGCGATCGTCCTTTGAGTTGGCAACGCCTGTCAGCAATGTAGTTCTTGAGTTGGAACGGTTCTTGATCTTCTTGTAGAAGCTGGTGTAAGTGCTTCTGTGCCATCATCACAAAAAATACAACAAATAAAACAAAGCTTCAATTTTTTCTCTTTTTTTTTTTTTTTTTTTACCAAGGAGATAAAAATCTAAGCACCATGAAAGACGACGACGTTGAAGAGGTTTCAACTTCAAAATGAAAATGTATTGCAAAATGAGAAGAGAAGAGAAGATTTAATTTTAAAGGAGATGTAGTTGGAGAGTGAGAGAGAGAGAGAGAGAGTAAAAGAAAATTGAAGGGAAGGAATGAGGAGAGTTCCTGATTCAAATCTGAGGGATTAGAAAATCGAGGCAAACTGGTGATCAGTGATCAACATCTAGGTATATATAATCTCTAGAATAATGAACACAACTACGAGTTAAAAATACTTGGCTGCCACGTGTACATGTCTACTGTTTATACTTTATACTCAACTGAACTTGTATTGCAAAATTATTGTACCGTCCCCTTAGATTAAGGGTCGGGGTTACAGTTACACTAGGAGATTTTTACAAGCTACAAAGTAATAACTACTAATATTTCACAATTTTGTTTGTTCAAGTTTATTTTTTACCATATTTTTAGTTAGGACATAATTTTTTTCAAATTTCTGGAATAAGAGGACAAAAATTACAAATTATTTAATTCAAAGACATTTAACGATGATTTATTATAAAAAGCTTATATGTCCCGACCTTTTTTTCTATTTTTTAAACTAAATTTAATTTTTAAATTAAAAGGGTAAAAAGCACCCAAACAAATTTTAACAAAATCGAAAAATTTAAAATTAGAAGAAAATTTAATAGAAATGAAAATAAAACTAAGAATATATCTTAAAAATGCTTAAATTTTATTATTTTTTATTTTTTACTTTTTTAGAAATTTTAATTTATCTTTTAAAAAGAAATAACGTAAATTTATATAACCACCATTTTATCTTTATATAAAATTAAATCTAAGTGTAATTAATTGTTTAGTGCCTCTTAACTGAAAGATTTATAACTTTTATCTTTCCATTAAAAGTTTTTAATAAAATTTATCTACACAGAATTCTTTTAAATAAATAGCAAATTGCATAGGGGGAAATTAAAGAAAACAGAGAGGTGGAGTAACAGGATTGGCGAGAACTGCGCTGCTTGGCTGTAACAAGAGCATCTTTCCACGTAGTCCACATCTTTCCCGAGATTTTGAGAACCATTCGTCCACGATTGGCTCGTTTTCATCGTGCCCATTTATTATTTACTCTACCACCTGCTTTTTTTTATTTTATTGTTTAAGTAAATTGTACGTACTCTCATGTTATGCTGTAACCATCTTTTCATTTTTTATTAATCAAATCTTTATTCACCCGGACAGTAATTATTAGAGGAATCTATGTTACTTCTCTATTAGGTTGATGAATTTGACCGATTAAATTTGATTTTTATCTTTTTGAAATAGGTTCTTCCCATAGATATATATTTGGAGAATTGGAGTAAATAAACTTATAATGTAATAAAAAATAAAATTGACATAGTATTATTGTTGGTATTATAATTCGTAGAAGATAGGTGCGAAATTATGTAATCTCTATTTTTTTTATTATTATTATTCTTGGTTAAAATTAAGTAGATTATCTTATAATGACTCCTTCAATTGAGTATTAAAGTGATATATACCTTATTAATATATCTCATATTTGTGTATACAAGAGTTAAAAGTCCAAAAAACTTGCTAATTATTGTTTATCCTTGATTTCTATTTTATAAATAATTTTAAAAACAATTTTCACATAATTTGTTTAAAATTACAAATAATTTAATTGCTTTTCCTGATACTGTAGCTTAATTATCATTCAAGACTTTATTTTATACAGAATATTTTCTCTAGCATATTTAAGCAATGACAAATAACCTATAGATTATCTAAATATAATTTCATCAAACTTCCAATGCAATCAATAGGATGAAGAATCTTTACTATTTTTTTCTTTTTTTTTTTTTTTTTTTGAATTTCGCTTAATTAAAATTATTAGAATATAATAAATCTTTCCAAAGTTTAAACTCATGATAGGTTTTCTAAAATTTCAAAATTTATCCAAAAAAAATAATATAATGTTTCCCCTCATTAAATCCATATTGATAAGAATGATAAAATTGACCCTTGTGTTAAAGATTTAGGAGAGAGAGCTAATGGTAATGGTGGAGGCAACTTTACATAAAGTTGTACACTTTTTCTAATCGGAGAATAATAGGTATAGCTATTTAAAATGAATCGATTATTTCTTTTTAACAATGGCAAAAATTGATGCCCATTACAGAAAAAATAACACTTTCCAGCTGTACATTAAAAATATCACACACATTATAATTCTTTTCTACTTAATCCCATTTAAGCTGCCTTAAACACCCATTATTTCCCATCAATTCTAAGTAATTTAAATGGTATATTTTTTATAAATTAAAAGCCAGTTGGATCACACCGCAGATGAAAGCTGGTACAAACGCAAGAATAGTATTATTTTGTTTTTCACCCATGCACAATATGAAGCGTTGACGTTGTCATAGTAATGTCCAATCTGAAAATATCGTACAATTCACTAATTATCGCGCGATAAAATAAATAAAAAGTGAAGGAGGAACAAACGCAAAACGACAACGAATAAAAGACCACGCGTGCAACTAAGTTACAGTCTTACAGAGATTGACCCGTTTTTTTGACGCTCCTCTTCACTCAGCCTTTAATTCATAAATCAACTTTTTTATTTTATTAAATTGCCTATTAATTTTGTAATGTAACCATCAGGCTGTCGTTTTAAAAAAACCTGCGATGCGTGAGTGTGTGTGCGTATTGCGTAAGAGCGTTCTGCGGCGTCGTACCGGATTTTTACCTGACAGGTCCATTTCACAAATCAACTTTAATTTAAAGTTAGATATTATTTCAGTCTTTTTTATATTTTGTACTTTTACTTAGCAAGATCTTCTGTGACCCACCAGATTTTAACAATCAAGGGAGCTCTTTTTTTTTTTTAATCTTTTTTCTCTGAAAAATAATTAAAATTGATTCGTTAAATAAAACTTTAAAAATGAATTTTTAGAAGTCAGATTGATTATTTCACATTCATTGTGTAAAAAGATACAAATACTTGGGAAATAGTAATTTAAGAAAAAAGTTACTAGAAAATTTATATTTCTTCTGTATTTCTAATTCAAATATATTTTACTAAAATTAAAATGTAATTTTTATTAATGTCAGTAAATCTATTCAATTTTGGATTACAATAAATGAGTGGTTCTAATTTTAAGTTACAACATCTCCGTTATGTAATAAAAATTCACCTCGAAAAGGATATATGTTAAAATGTTAAAATGTTTTAACCATTGGAAAAATAATTTCATTTAATGGTTTATCAATTTTTATTTGAAATATATCTAAAAGTATAATAAATTTATTAGAGTATAAGGGATAATTAAGAATTTTTTCCATTTATTTTTTCCCTTACAGGCACGCATGCTCCTTTAAGATGTCGTGAAGTGCTTTATTTTCAAATTTAGAAACATTTTTACACATATTTCTTGTCTAATAAATAAAAAATAATTTACATATTGTTACTTAAGTTTGAATCTAAATATCATTATTATTTCTTTTACTCCAATTCTCAAAAGTACTCTTATATACTGTAATTATAATATTTACATCTATACTCATAATCTGAAATATTGTTATGGTTGTTGTTTTTGTTACGTTATTATAATTATTTTAATAATCATTATTATTACATCATTATTTCTATTATTACGACTATTGTTGTTGTAATTTTTTTTTTTTTCAAATGATAGGAGATGTCTAGACCAACTTACGCAAACTTCAACTAATCCCTTAGAATCCTAAAATTACTAGCTAGGTAAGAGCTTCAGTGTCTACCCTTATTAGCAACCGTGAGAACTCGAACTCAAGAGACCATGTTATATTATCTCCTTACTCTTTTTACCTTCAAGGAGACTCAAACTTGTTAGATCATGTTAGATCTTATTTTTGCTCTTTTACTATTAAAAGAATTCAAACTTGGGAGACCATGTTAGATCATCATTTACTCTTTTACCATCAAGCTACCCAATGGTGGTTAATTATTATTGTTGTAGTTAGCAATTAATTTTTTAAAAATATATTTTAGTAGTGTGAATTTTACTGTTTATTTATCTATTTTTTTATGCTAATTCCCAATCAATTGATTTTTTAAAAAAGAATAAACAAAAAAAATCATGTATACAATTGGAGAAATTTAAAAGTTACTCAAATGATAAAATTCACCTCAACAACACATAGCTTTGCATATTACACTCATATGTAGACATTATAAAAGAAAAAAACTATATATTATTTAGATTAATACATTTAACCTAAGATGAAAGAAATAACTATTAACTAATTCTTTATTGGGACTTGATAAAGCTAATTTAATATTTCTTGAATATCCTTTATATTTCCATTTAACAAAATAAAAAGCAGAATAATAAATGAGTTATTTGTAGCTGTATATATGTTCTAAATATGGCAATAATATACACTATCATTTACTTGGTAGGCCACACAATTTGTCAAATTAGGACTTGGAATTTTAAATTCATGAGTACCTAATTTAACTATTCTTCATGCTCAAACAAACCACTTATTATGAGCCACATTTTTAGAAGGAAAAAAAAATATAAATAAAGGGATCTACATTAATTATAGTAATTCAAGGTAAAAAATAAACTACTAAAATCAATGGCAAATAATTTTAATCTAGGGTACAGCTGTCACTAGTAAGTTTTTATTATTATATCTCCCGTCAACAACTCGTAGCTTTACCAAACTCAATTCACTCAAAGGCGGCAAACTATAAAACTTCACCATGCCTTGAATGTTGCAGAAACTACAAAAGCTAGAAATTCCTATTATTATTTAATATAAATATTTTTTAATTATCTATTCATCATAAAATTCTAAATTCAAATTTTGTATGCGCGATTTTGACACCAATCAAATGCATGTGTGAAATACTGAACAGACCCAGAAAACACACGTGAATATGAAAATAAGAGTAAATACAATGGAAAACAGTGTTTAAAGTGGTTCGGATGCTAAGGAAGCGAATCCTACGTCTACTGATTTTTGTATTAATGATAGAAGTCAAGTCGCCTTAGCGGACTGATTTACAAATGATTGTACAAGAGAGAGAATGCTATATATTTTTTAGAGAGAGTAGCTCCTCCCATAAATAAGAGAGGAACTCTCAATTTATAGTTGGATGGATTAAGGTTATCATTACTAAATCTGTGAGTTGGTAGAATTATCCGTGCAAATCCTTCTCTATGTCACATTACCCACCTTTCAGAGTGATTTATGCGATTTGGTGCAGGGATTGGACACTTGGAATCACTATGGCTTTTGGCTGGTTTGGCGCGCACCCACTTTACTGACATGAGTATGCTGCTCAGGTCACCACGCAACATGACTGCTTCTAACTGGCTATGGGCCTACCCAAGCTCTGACCTTTTATGCTGACTGAATCTTGCGTCAACCCTATATTTTTTAGGCATAACAGAAGTCCCCTAATTTTTAAGGTTTGAGAATCGAACATTAGAAACTACAAATGTCTTGATCTGATGTGTTTGAAGAGATGTTGGCCAATCCGCCCTGATTGTAAAAGAAATCGTGAGGACATCTTCCCATAAGCGACCTAGGATGATCCGCGACCTTAGGATCAACGATCTGGTCACGATTACAGTGGACGTAAGATTCGCTTCCTTAGTATCCGAACCACTTTGAATACTGTTTTTCATTGCATTTACTCTCATTTTCATATTCACGTGTGTTCTCCAAGCTTGTTCAGCATTTCACACGTGTGTTTGGTTGGTGTCAAAATCATGCATCAACACAAATATTCCAAAATTGATTAGTAAAAAATACGAATATGTAAACGTAATTGAAATATATGTATTTTAACATCAATTTTATTAAAATTAGGTAACAAAAAGAGTTTTAAATAATAAAATAGATTTTATCATTTTAGTAACGGAGAACAGGTATTGCAAAAAGATTTGAAAGGGAATCACTAATCTGGAAACTTTTTCTTCGACGTGGAGCATTGATGTGCGTAACAATTCCTTCTTTGGCTAATTAAACATGAAAATTAACGACATGGGTAATTGTAAAAAGTCAAGTGAAAAAAAAAATAACACAATGCATGCTTACTTTTAGCAGGCTCAAGAATCCTAAAAACGACAACGAAATTGCCGACAAATCAATGTAAACAACTGTTGGTTCTTTGCATATCCATTGTCGTTTTACATCTTATTTTGATATTTCAATGTGTGGGAGTAAGGCCAAGTTTCTAATTATAAACTATTCATTCACATTGAATAATTAAACATTTAAATTAGCACAGTGGTCTCTTAGATTCTTCATAATGTTCTTAACAATTATCTTCATTTTAATACATTGAGAATCTTCGGCATCATGGACTTGCATTTTTGTTTTTGTTTGATATATATATATATATATATAAAAGTTTATCTTCCACCAATAATATTCTTTTGGTTAAGTGGGAGAGGACTGGATCAAGCTACCACTTTGAATAATTGGGGATTATTTAGATACCATATAATAAAATAAAGTATATTGAAATTCCAGTAATCTCTCTTGAGATTTAGTGAAAATAAATATAATATTTATTATGTATCTCAAAATTAATAGCAAACATCATCTAGAATCATAATTTATTTTTATTCTATTTATAAAAAATATAGTAACATTATACTTCGAGAAATGTCTTTGTTTATTTTTCAAAGTTAAAGAATTTTCATATGATTAATATTAAACTTCAGAAAAGATTAATTAAAAATTTCATTAGGAAATTTTTGGTTTCTAAAGTTTAAGGTGGATCAATTTATAACAAATTTAAAATAACGTTTTAAAACGAATATAGAAAACAGAAATAAAATCTCAGACATTCATATTTACAAAATTTCTTATCATAGTAAATACTACCGTGATGGCATCAAAATATCATCTGAATTACAGTTTTAATACAACATGTTTATTTTTCTTGTAGTGAATGTATTCTTAAATAATTGTATTAAAGAATAAAAATACATTTGGAAAAATAGAATAAAAAAATTATTTTAAAAAAATAATAAAACTATTTCAGCCTAATTTAATACTATTCTTTTATTTTAAAATAAAACACTAATAACCTTTTTTCTTTAAAAATAAAATATAAAAATAGTGCACTTAACTTAACTTTCCTTCTCAATATTTGTTCTTGATAAAGCGAATGCTACGGCTACAGTTGGTCTTAATTTATTGATGCCAATGATGAATGACATAGTCCTTCCTCTGAATTTATTACTGCGAATAATGGAGTTGCAAACTTTTCAATATAATAATTATTAAATTTTATCTTAAAGGAAGTTGCTCAATAATGTTGGTTCATCACAATTTATTATATAAATGTTATCTTCGATTTTAATAAGGGAGAATGTGTATGTAATCATCCCAAAAGATGTTTGAGAAAACATTATATTAGACTTTGATGATTAGTAATCATGAGTTACATAGATAATTTAGTAAAACATTCTCCTAAGCATATTGACATGAAATCCTCAAATTAATACCCTCCATCAATTTTCTAATTGTTTTATCTTCACATAATGATAGCTTTAGGCCGCAACATTTCATTCATAGTTGTGTGTCTCATGTTTATATCTTCTGTGAATAATGTTGATGCGTGATTTAGGCACCAACCAATTGACACGTACGTAACGTTGATTGGACAAGGAACGCACGTGAATATAGATTATCAATACGAAATAAATGCAATGAGAGCTTTTAAAGTGGTTCGGATGCTAAGGTAGCAAGTCCTACATCCACTGATTTGTATTGATATGATGGGTCAGGTCGCTAAAGCGGACTGACTTACAAATGATTGAAAAGTAAATACACAGCTTTTTTAGAGAGAGAGAGTTTTTATGTAAAATTATCGAATCCCCTTAATGAAGGGGTCGTCCTCTTCTTATACCCAGTTGAATGTGCGTAGTCATCACTAAATCCTTGGGTTGGTGTGATTGTCAGGACCTAATCTGATTTTACGTCCCATTGCCCATTTCCCAAGCTGATTTCACGCGATTTGGAGCAGGGGAGCGGACACGTGGGAGCTCCAGGGCGCTTGACAGGCTTGACGTGCGCTTACCGTTCTGACGGGAGCAGGCCACTTTTCGCCACGCGACTCCACGTCAGCCCTCGGTTTCCCAGGCATAACAGGAGTCCCCTAGTTTTTAAGGTGTGAGAATCGAACCTTGGAAACTAAGTCATGCCGCGATTTGAGGTCCTAGTAGTTTCGATCCGAATGGAAGGAGCTCGGGACAGGACCTTTTGTGAACACAACCTCGCACAAGTCTTACCCAAATGACCTGACAATCATCATTTTAGCGACCTGGATTAGTCGGACGCTCTTTTCTGTGCCTTGGAAAGATTCAATGAACCCGTATACACGCTGTCAGATGCTCTGCACGTGCTGCAGTGTGTCAAGTACATTAAATGCGTGGTGTACTGACCAGATGTCGTTTTGACAGTCTTAACTGCGCGACGCATATGAAACGATGACCCTCATTACGGCATTTAATGCGACGTCGGGCGCATTAAATGCGGGGAGAGAGAGAAGGCTGTCGTTTCGGTTTCGAGAAGTGGTAACCGTCGATTCGCAATCCATATAAAACCTCGCATTTTTCAGATGAGGCCACCAAAACCCTTTTCGTTTCCAGTGATAAGCCTTTGCAAACCGGAAGTTCTTCTTTTCCGATCGGCGTTTCTCAGGCATCTAAAACAGGTTTCGGCCTTGGTCACGCATCCCAGAAGGTGAGATCCCTTTTCTCCTACCCCTTCCCCCCCCCCCCCCTTTTTTTTTGTTTGTTTGGTTGGTGGGCAACGGCGTTGAGTCTCCTGGTGTTTCACTAGAGGCGCGCCACTGTTACCGGACTTGAGCCGTGGGTGGCGGCTCGAGTTACTATTAGGGTTTTAGGAATTTGTCCCATGCCGCCGCACGGGACAAAATGCGAAGGCTAAAATGACCGTGTTTGTCAGTGTTGCAGACTCTGGAATGGAACCGTCAACGTCCAGACCCCAGGAAGCGGCCAGCTCATCCTCGCGGGACGTTCCCAAGGACGCATCCCTTGATGTCTTCTCGGTTCTCACCCAAGAAGAGCTTAATAGGATAAAAAAGCAGTTTGACGTCCGCACGGAGGTGTTCCTCGACCACACCAGTGTTAGTAAACGATCCCGTATACGCAGCGGAAACGAAAAATATAATATAACAGGATCGTTTACATGAGCCAAGATCAAGGGTATGATTTTACAATTTATATTAAATAAAATCTGCATAAACATTCAACATGAGTTAAGAGAAACAAACGCATGTTGAAGGCTCCTCCAAATTTGTCGACGAACGTTTTGCTACCGATCCAAGTGTACGATCGAACCTGCATAGTCCACACGAAGACAATCTTAAAAGAACCAAAGAGGGATTTGCTAGATCCTCTTTGGCTTCAAGATTAAGAAGAAGACAAAATCAATTGAATTGATTTCAGGCTCAAGATGTTACTGCCGTGGGAGAAGCAAAAGGGCTGCTGTGTGTATTTTGGTTTTACAAAGAAAAAACTTATTAATTCAAAATCACACACTTTTCCTTTTATATTTAAAAACAATTTGCCCTAATCCCATACGGAATAGGCTTGGGCTCCAACCCAAACGCCCCATGTTGCCAAACACTCCCAATTTGATTTATTTTAATTTCCATCATTATCTCAATTAAAATCAATTAATATATATATTTAAATATATATTAACATTTAACAATAATGATAATATATTTAAATATGTGCGAACACACATTTAAACGTAATTTCACTTATTTAATTTTTCTAACAAATTAAATAAAGGCTACGACCTCAGCAAATTTAATTGCACTGTGAAATTACCAAAATACCCTTTCGCCTTAAAAGACGAAAACGCCCTTCTTTCTTCTTGCATCTTAAATTGTCTTCTATGTGTGTGACCCTTAGGCTCCTCATCATATCGGCAGTGTATAGTATTGCGATTAACACCAATTAATCGTCTCACTAATACACAGACCAAGATTGGCCCCTAGCAAGGCATCATGGCCACCCGATAGATTCGGATTCAGCAAAGTAGCTACCTGTCAACGATATGGTTACCGTGCAATTCGATCCTTTCATCATACGTTATCTCGACGAGACGAAGGCATAGAAATAGTGTCAACCTTCGGTTACTCTCGATATTATTTATTCAGTTTCTGGACCAATGACCCGTATTATAAACTGGATAGAGCAACAACTCAATCCCACTGTGGCCACAGTTTTAGTGTCATTGCCATATACTGAATTGCGCCGTGAGATAACTTTCTCCCGTACCCGGGAGTGATGAATCCTCTGTCAATCCACCATAGTCTTGATACACTCCTTGATGCAGCCAATCACCACCGTATTGACAGCTCTGAAAAGAACTGCGTTAGGCTAGTGTCAAACTACACCAATCGGTGCACAAGGCGCTCCGGTGATCTCAAGTCTAAGGATCACATGCACCACCATTCGTTAGAGGATTTGTTCCATAGACACTGGGGTTACCATCCATATGGAATCCTCTGGTGGGTCAGTCCAGTGAACTTGCTGTGGTGTAATCGCCTACAACAAACACCCATGTGTTGCACCAGGTTGTCACCAAACAACCTTGACAAGTGAGATCAGTCACTGCCTTTCGACAGGGTCGTTCAACACTATGATAGCCTTACCGTATTATCTGTGCCCTTAGTTCAGAATAATACTGGGGCTACGGACGTTTCTAGAATGGCCACCATATGTGCTCATAGGGTTCTCACTATCAAGATTTGAAACACTTGATACCCTCGTCACGACTCTACCATTCTAAGGACATATATCAATACATATTGCAATAATAATGATTTACGCGATATAGAATAAAAATGCCTTTTATTGATTAATGAACATTATTACAAAGAGTCAATTCTACAATAATTGATTGGCTCTAGGGCATCTACTCTAACAACCAGGTCGTCACGGCGCCCTTCCGATGGCCTTGCCGCGATCTCCGAAGAGATCTTCAAGGGTGGGGGGATGATTCCCTTCCATCCTTTCATCAGGTCGGTCCTAGATCACTTCGGGATCGCACCGATGCAACTCACACCAAACGCATATGTCATCGCCGTCGCTATGTACATCGCGTGCTGCGAAAGCGGCTTGGGCGAGCCAACGGCGGTGGAGCTCGGCGTCGCCTATTAGCTTAAAAAGAGTAGGGACAAGGATTCATATTACTTATCCCGGTGACCTACCATCGCCGAGGGGATACATAGCTATCCCAGCAATGCGGGGGCCTACGAGACGAAATTCTTCTTTTTCTGCTATGACGGCTACTGCCGCTTTTAGACACCAAGTAGGTTATTCCTTGCTAGGCATATTATCTGTTCGCATGCTCTATAATAACGACCTACTTTCTTCTTTTGCAGTTAATAGAACGACCAGCCAAGACCTGCTCGACGACCCGGATAGGCTCGTGTCTTTTGGAGTACTAGACGAGGAAAGCCGGGACGCGAGGAAGCTTGTGACAACCGCGAACTTGCGGAAGTACGGTTTTATCAGTAATAGCGCGTCTTTAGAACCCTTGGAAGGTAAGTTACATTGTTTTCCGTCCTGGTCGCGGAGCAGTTTTGTTTACTAACGCACTTGCATGTAAAAACTATGCCCCCGAAGGAGTCCGAGCAGCCCCACCGAGCACCGTTCGTCTTCCCTCGATCGAGGAGAGAGCGAGCGGCCGAAGCTGCTCGTCCTATTCTGGCACAACCGGTACGAACTGTCGCGCCTTCACAACCCCGTCCGGTGCAAGAAGCGACCAGGACAGAACAGGTCGCTCAGGCACCACCTGCTCGCCCAAGGCGGAAGGCTCCGGCTCAGAGGTCAAAGAAGAGGAAGCAGATTCAGGCCGACGAGTCGGAGACCGAATCTGAAGAAGAACCCTTGAGGTTGCGGCGAGACTCAAGGAGGTCGGGCAAGGAACCCATGAGCGAGGCGATCGCTGCCGATAAGGCGAAGGACGCACCAGTGCTGGACTCGTTGGGGAGCCTGCCCGAGTACCTGCAGCCGATAGTCTATTCTCTGCTCGAGTGTGGACTATCGGAGTCTTACGATGAGTTCGCTGACACGGACGACGACCTGATGACCATGTCGTTCCAGCATCTAAGCAAGGTAAACGAGCTGTTCTTAAAATTCCGTTATAGTTCATTTCTAACCATTTCTTGCTCGCAGGCTTTGCTTGCGATGAGGATGTCTATGGAGAAGACTCGGTTGGGGGACACGAAGGGGTCCATCGACCTAAAGGAGGAGGTCGCGAAGCTCAAGAAAAGCCTGGAGTCCGTCGAAGCTGAAAGAACGCAAGCATTCGAAGCGGCGAACAGGTATCTGAGCCAAAAGGATGCTGCTTTACGAACTGTGGACTTCCAGAAGGCAGAGCTTGAGCGGCGTGCGGAGGAAGTGAAGGAACTTCAAAGGACGACCGCCAGGCTCTCCAAGGAGGTCGGAGAGAACGACCAGGAGATCCAGACGACCTCCATACGGGCCCAGCAAGCTGAACAGGAAAGGGAGGCCTCCGAACAGGAGAAGCAAGCTCTTGAGGCCGAACTCCAGGAGAGTCGGGAAAAGATCGCTTCACTGACTGAAGAAATGCGGAATCAGTCAGAGGAGCTGGAGGAAAAGGCCGTCGATTGGGCGATCAGGTCTATTTATTCCCTCCGATTAAGAAACCCAGATATGGACATTTCCGACCTCCCGGAGGGGTGGCGAGAGACTTTGCGGATTATGGCGGAGGAAGACGATCAGGCAGCAGCGGCCACCCGACGATCCGACCAGGCAGGGGGTTCTGGTTCTGCTTCGAAGGATCCCCCCGACCAGCCGTAGTGTCACGAGTCTTGACTCTATTGTAATTGGGTCCAACTTTTGCTTGTACATAAATGAAGATACATTTTGTTTTCAATTGCAATTCGCTTTTTCATACATAAGTTCAATTTACAATTCAGATTTACATAGATAATTACATGCAAATTCTTACACGCAAACAGAACACATGCGAACTGTTTCAAGCGGACAAAGTATACTTTAAAGAGAACAAAAACTGAGAGCTGAGCTTGGGATTACTGATAGTATGGCCGGAGGTGCTCGGCATTCCAAGGTCGGGGTATTTTGGATCCGTTCAATCTTTTGAGATGGTAAGTCCCTGGTCTGATCACCTTGTTGACCCGGTACGGACCTTCCCAGTTAGGTCCTAGTACCCCCGCACTTGGCTCTCTGGTCCCAATGAGGACTTCCTTTAGCACAAGGTCCCCGACCTGGAAGTCTCTTCGGTTGACCTTTGAGTCGAAAAACCTCTTTGTACATTGCTGGTAGGCTGCTATCCTTAGCGAAGCCTTGTTGTGGTGCTCTTCAACGAGATCCAAACTTGCCCTCGTAAGTGCTTCGTTTTCGACTTCATTGTACAAGTCCCTCCGAAGAGAACTAGTCCCCACCTCTACAGGGATCATCGCTTCGCAGCCATAGGCTAGCGAAAAAGGGGTTTTCGAGGTGAAGGTTCTTGGAGTTGTCCTGTACGCCCATAAGACTTCGGGGAGATCGTCAGCCCAATTTCCCTTGGCCGCCCCGAGCTTGGCCTTTAGGGTGTGCTTGATGGTCTTGTTGACTGCTTCAACTTGGCCGTTCGCTTGCGGTCTGGCGACTGAGGCGAATTTTTTATGGATGCCTAGCTCGTCACAGAACTGCTTGAACTCCTCGTTATCGAATTGCTTTCCATTATCCGAGATAAAGGTGTGAGGAATTCCATAGCGGCACACTATGCTCTTAAAAACGAAGTCTTTCAGCTTTCTGGTCGTGATCGCGGCTAGCGGTTCAGCTTCCACCCATTTTGTGAAATAATCTACCGCGACCACGGCATATTTGACCCCTCCCCTTCCAACTGGCATGGGACCGATAAGGTCGATCCCCCACATGGAGAATGGCCAGGGGCTAGACATCGTTATCAGCTCGTGCGAAGGGGCTCGCGGAATATTCACGAACCGCTGGCACTTGTCACATTTCTTAACAAAACTGTGTGCATCCTCTTGGATCCGGGGCCAATAATATCCCTGACGAACAATCTTGTTCGCGAGAGATCGAGCAGCCGTATGGTTACCGCAGATCCCTTCATGAATTTCCTCATGATGTAGTCTGCTTCTTCACTGGTTACACATTGGAGGAGAGGCGCACTGAATCCTCTCCTATAAAGCTGGTCCCCGATGAGTGTGTAACGAGCAGATCTTACTCGCAGGACCCTTGCCTCGACCTTGTCGCTTGGCAAGGTCCCATCCTTGAGGTACTAAATAATGGGAGTCATCCAGGAATCTGGTTGGGTCACGTTTACGGCCTGTTTGTTCGAGCTGATAGTTGAAGCATCGACGAAACGAACAGGAATGTTGTCTGGAGCCTCTGAGTCCAACGACGAGGCTATCTTTGCCAAGGCGTCCGCTATAGAGTTGGTATCTCTAGGGATCTGAGTGATTTCAAAGTGCTTAAACGACCCTAAAACGGTCTTAGCCTCTTTCAGGTAGCGGACCATGTTCTCTTCCTTGGCTTGGTATTCCCCTAGAATTTGGTTGACGACCAGCATAGAGTCGACGTAAATGTTGATCGAGGTTGCACCCATTTCCTTGGCAAGCTGCAACCCAGTGAGCAGGGCTTCATACTCTACCTCATTGTTGGCCGCCTTAAACCCGAACCGCAGAATACCATGAATTCGAGCCCCCTCGGGGCTTCCAAGGAGAAGACCCGCACCAGCTCTTTTTCTGTTTGATGACCCGTCGACGTAGAGGTTCCAGGTCGATAGGTTCTGAATACTTTCTTGCACGACTTCGCTAGGCTGTTGCTCGCTTGGGAGATAGGAAAATTCCGAGATGAAGTCTGCAACAACCTGCCCTTTAATGGTTGACCTGGGCTTGTACTTCAGGTCGAACTGGCTCAATTCCATGGCCCATTTGAGCAGCTTACCTAAGGCTTCTGGTTTCTGGAGGACCTGCCTGAGGGGGTAATTAGTCATTACGTTGATTGTACGGGCATGGAAGTAAGGTCGCAGTTTTCTGGACGCGATCAGCAGAGCAAGGGCTAGTTGCTCCATTTCTGGATACCGCGTCTCGGCATCCGACAGGCGCTTGCTCGCATAGCACACTGGCCATTGCGTCTTTTCCTCTTCCCGTACCCGAGCTGTACTGATCGCGAACGGGGATACGGACAGGTAGATGAGCAGGATTTCCTGCGGAAGAGGCTTAGAGAGGAGAGGTGGCTTTCCAAGGTGTTCTTTTATACTTTGGAACGCCTGTTCGCATTCGGGAGTCCATTCGAATTTCTTGTTGGCCTTCAGGACATTGAAAAATGGTAAGCAGCGGTTAGTTAATCTCGATATGAAGCGACTAAGTGCCGCTATCCGCCCGTTTAGACTCATGACCTGCTTTTTGCTGGTCGGGCTCTCCATATCGAGCAGAGCTTGAATCTTCTCGGGGTTTATTTCTATGCCCCGCTGATTAACCATATACCCTAGGAACTTTCCCGACGATACCCCGAACGAACACTTGAGAGGGTTCAGCTTCATTCTGTAGAGTCGGAGCATGTCAAACATCTCAGCGAGATGCGTGATATGTTCTGAGGCGACTTAGGATTTGACCAGCATGTCGTCCACATAGACCTCCATTGTCCTCCCGATCTGGTCGGAGAACATTCGGTTGACCAACCTCAGATAGGTCGCGCCCGCATTCTTGAAGCCGAAAGGCATGACTTTGTAACAGTATAGCCCCCAGTCCGTGATGAAGGATGTATGCTCCTCGTCTGGCCCATACATCGGGATCTGATTGTATCCCAAGTACGCATCCATGAAGCTTAGCAGCTCGTGCCCCGAGGTGGCATCAACGAGCTGATCGATTCTCGGCAGAGGGAAGCTGTCTTTTGGGCAAGCCTTGTTGAGGTCGCTGAAGTCAACGCAGGTCCGCCACTTGCCATTTGGCTTCTTTACCAGGAACGGGTTGGTAACCTAGGTCGGGTAGAGAGCCTTGCGAATGGATCCATTTTGGAGGAGATTCTCCACTTCTAATTTTAGCGCGGCGTACCGCTCCGGATCCATTGCTCTTCTTTTCTGGCGAACAGGTTTGGCTTCACTGCTGACGTTTAATGCATGGCAAATAGTGTCCGGACTGATCCCGACCATATCTGCATGCGACCAGGCGAACACGTCAATGTTCTCCTTTAAGAAGCTTACCAGCTCGGAAGCGAGCTGAGGGTTGAGATAGCTTCCAATTCTTAACACTCGGCTCGACTCTTTTGGATCGACCGAAACTTCGGACAGATCCTCAATCGGGCCGCTAGGGGAGATTTCCTGGATTCGCGGGTCTATGTTATCCTCCGCTGGACCAGGCTGTGGCTCGATCCGGCTGATCGCCATAGCCTGGCGGGGCATACATCGCGAAATGCCATTTCCCTTATCTGCCATCTGTACCGCTTTTACATAGCATTCGCGAGATGCACTTTGCGATCCGCTTACTTCCCCGATCCCCGTTGGAGTGGGGAACTTCATCTTGAAGTGATAAATGGAAGTAACTGCTTTGAAGGTTCTCAGCAGAGGTCGCCCCAAGATCCCATTAAAGGCCGATGGGCAGTCCACGACCAAAAATTCGGTAACTCTAGTCACCTCGTCGTAGTCGCCGAGCGTGACTGGTAGCTGGATTGTTCCTTTGGGGATCAGGTGATCCCCTGTAAAACCGTAAAGAGGCATCGAGGCTGGCTTCAAGTCGGCCTTGTCTAAGTTCATTCTATCGAAAGCGGCCTTGAACAGGATGTTCACAGCGCTTCCATTGTCTACAAGCATTCTGCAGACATTATGGCACCCTATTAGGGGCGTGATCACCAGAGCGTCCTCATGAGGATGGTGCAAGCGAGCTGCTTCCTTCTCGCAGAAGGTGATCAGTTCCTCCTTTCTAGCCTTTTGAGGCCGCTGCGAAGTGTTCATTACCCTGATCGGGTCGTGATATGCTTCGCGAGCGTACCTTTCCTGCGCTACTCGCGTGTTTCCAGCGAGGTGTGGACCTCCGAAGATTATGTTAACACTGTTGTATCCGCTGCGATCACAACACTTTTTCTTTTGCTCCCCTCGGTTCCCTTTTGGACAGTCATCAATGTACTCCTTGAAGTGCCCTTTCTTGATGAGCTCTTCGATAGCCTGCTTTAGAGCTCGGCATTCATCAGTGTGATGCCTGTTATCCCGATGGTAACGGCAGTATTTTGTGCTGTTTCTGGCCGTAGCAGGAGTTTTCATTGGTTCTGGCTCACCGAGCAGGCTGGCCTCCTCGAATTTGTCAAGAATGGCAGATATGGACACATTCAGCGGAGTGTATTGAGCTCTGTCGCGGTCGCGACAAGGAACGGGAGCATAAGACTTTTTGTGCTCGTAACGGGGTTTCTTCCCTTTTCGCTGATCATCAATATCTCCTTTGCGATCAACTCTCCTATTTTCTCCCCGACCAAACATACTGCTGGAAGTGCCGTGATTGCGACGGCGAAGTGCCGCCAACGAATTCTCTATTCGGAGACACTTTTCTGCAAGGTTGTAAAACCCGGTGAGGGAAACATCGTCCTCAGCCTGCAGTTCTTTCCACAGGTCGGTTTGCGGCCGAACTCTAGCTATTATGAGTGTCCGGATGGACTCTTCTGGAGCGTGAGCGACCTTGTTGAGTTCCCTGTGGAAACGGTCGATGTAAGATTACAGGGATTTGTCTCTTTCTTGCCTTATGTTGCTGAGGTAGCTCAAAGGCATCGAAAACTTCCGATTAGCTTGGAAGTGCTGTAGGAATGTCGTGCTCATCTGAGGCCACGAACTGATCGATCCCGCTGGGAGCGACCTCAACCACTGCTTGGCGTGAGAAGTCAGCATCACGGCCAAACAACGTCATTTTGCAAGATCCGAAACCTGGTGGAGCTCCATCAGGTCGTTGAACTCATATAAATGATCATGCGGATCATGGTTCCCATCAAACGGCAGCATATCGGGCATTCTGAACCCCGGTGGGAGTGGAGCAGCTAGCACCTCGGGAGAGAAAGGGGATGCAGAGACGACCTGCGCCTGCTCGTTTTGCTGCTCCCTTAACCTGTCCAGAGCTAGCTGTAGCTCCTCAATTTGTGGTAACGGAGCCAATTGGGGGTTGCTTTCACCCATGCGAGTCCGGCCTTCGCGATTACGGTTCAGGAGGGTCCGTAGGTCGGATTCCTCTTACCCTCAGCCGACATTTCCGGCCGCACTCGACACACGCTGGCTAGAGGCGTGTGAAGGCGATGGATTGTGCGGGGCATTTTCACGACCCTCGCGGTGGTACGAACCGCCCCGTGAGGTGTGGGACCACCCGCATGATAACGATCGGGATCGTTTTGCTGGCGGTAATAAGAATCATCGTGTGCGGCATTTTTGCTTGGGTTCGCCTGCGACGTGGCATGGGACTGCTCGGGATTCACTTTTTCACCGAGTCTCAGCTTTATCGGCACCCTGCTCGGGGCACGATTTGTGCTCGCTGGTCCCTGGGAGCCCGTAGGCTGACCCTTTGCCACTTGTTTACCCTTGCGCCTACGCGCTGCAGTGCTCGCGGCACGGGCTATTGCCCTTTGCCGCGCTTTCGCGCGACCTGCAGGCGTCTTTGGCGGTTGCACCGCCCTACCTGTTGTAGATGACATGCCTTGATCCAAACGGTCTAACCTTTGGTTGACCGTCTGGAGAGTATTGTCGAACCTCTCCAGGTAGCTTCTAATGGCGAGGTCGAGTTGTGAAGCTGTCGGGATATCCCCCGCAGCATTTTGCGAAACTGGAACTTCTTCAGTACGCTGATTAGCTTGCTCTGGCTCAGATTGGCGGGCTATTTGTTGCTGTAGGACCAGTAGGTCAAAGATTCTCCTGATGAAGTGTAGACACTAAATCGCCCTCTTTCTAGCGTCAAACTGTTGATGTGTGATTTAGGCACCAACCAATCGACACGTGCGCAACGTTGATTGGACAAGGAACGCACGTGAATATGGATTATCAATACGAAATAAATGCAATGAGAGCTTTTAAAGTGGTTCGGATGCTAAGGTAGCAAGTCCTACATCCACTGATTTGTATTGATATGGTGGGTCAGGTCGCTAAAGCGGACTGACTTACAAATGATTGAAAAGTAAATACACAGCTTTTTTAGAGAGAGAGAGAGAGTTTTTATGTAAAATTATCGAATCCCCTTAATGAAGGGGTCTTCCTCTTCTTATACCCAGTTGAATGTGCGTAATCATCACTAAATCCTTGGGTTGGTGTGATTGTCAGGACCTAATCTGATTTTACGTCCCATTGCCCATTTCCCAAACTGATTTCACGCGATTTGGAGCAGGGGAGCGGACACGTGGGAGCTCCAGGGCGCTTGACAGGCTTGACGTGCGCTTACCGTTCTGACGGGAGCAGGCCACGTTTCGCCACGCGACTCCACGTCAGCCCTCGGTTTCCCAGGCATAACAAATAAAAATAAAAATGTGCTTATCTAAAGTTTAAAAACTAAACCATGAACCATGGTCAATATATGTCTCCACACTTCTATTATTGATGAACAAGGAAATGTTAATGTAAAAAGGACATAGCCTTTTCTTCAAATTATTTTTTTTAGAAAAAACAAAAACAAAAACAAAACCATATTGGTTTTGAATTGCTGGTTGGTGGGGACAGAGGTAGCTGGGTCAGGTGGCAATCATTTTATAATTTCTTGTTTAATTTAATGGAGGGGTCATGTGGGAACTATAAGTGATTTAATGAGTTGTGCTATCCATAAGAAATTGATTAGTTTTTTTTTTTTTTCAATTTGGTGCTCGAATTAACGAAGGTTAGTTTAATTTCGATATAATATTTGCAAAAGCTATCCACTAAACTTGGGTTATTCTCACTCTCCACAATTCCAAGTTATCCTATTCATTATATGTCAATTATTCCAAGTTACCCTATTCACTTTATCCCACGCATGTGACTTAAATAAATCAGAAGTTCCTCATTGGAAATGGAATAAATAATTTTTTTAAGCTAAAAGTAAGACCCTTTTCCCTCTTGCTGATAGATTAATATTATTGACATTGATCACTCCTCATTTTCATTATATCATTCTTTATATAAATTTGAATTAATTACGCTCGAAATACCTTTTGTTAGTTGGAAAGTAAAAGTGATCATCAACGAGAACATAATTATATCATGAATTGTTTGAAAATTTAATAAATAAATATAAGAAAAATACAACAATATATGTTATGGTGTAATTTGTATTAAGTAAAGTGGTACTCTCAAACTTACAATTTTAAAGGTTTCATAACAATTTCCTCCTTAAGGTTTGAGCAAAATATAACACACCCAAGGTTTTCAGATAGTAACAAATGCACTCGAAAAATTGATTATTTTTCCATGGTACCCTTTTTCTAATTATGAACCCTAAATGTCATTAAATTCTCTATTAAAAAATGAATAAAATAAAACATATAAGATAAAGAATACAAAAGTGTTTTTCAAACAATGTTTTAGATTCTTTTCAGTTTTTATTTCTTCAATTTCTATTTATTTAAATCAAAAATTGAAGAAATAAAACATGAAAAAAATATGTAATTAGATAAAAGATGTTATAGTCTTCATACGGTAAAGTAATCACCTTCTTGGGTGTATTTGTTACTGTCCAAAACTCTTTGGTGTACTTGTACTTTCCTCAAACCTTGAGGAGGAAATGATAATAAACTCTATTTTTAATGCAAACCAAAACTCTAGTAGAAAAAGCAGGGGTGACCATTAATTTATAGTAATTCAATATCTTAAAAAAAAATGTTTTGTTGGCATAATAAATAATCAATTCTTGTGAGCTCATCATTGCCACTTATGGCTAGCAGAATTGGAAGAAGGTACCGGTAAAATTATGTTTCAAGTGAATCCAGTTTTGTTGCAGCCAACTTGCTATAGCATAGTCAGTACAAGTTCGAATGTGATTCTGTTAAGTGACGTGATTATCCTTGCTTTTTAAGATTTTGACCGAAACCACTATATAAATGTAATTTTTAGCCCTAGATAGAGTAAAAAGCCTAGTTAGAGTGAGTGAGAATCGTTGACTTTAAATGGATTGATGGTTATGAATTTGTTTTATAAATTTAACTCAAAATAACATAAGCCATATATAAATATTACACAAATCAATATAAGCTTTTGTCTTTTTTTTTTTTTTCATCACATGGACATCATGGTCTTATGGTGATGACTTTAAATAGCTCATGGTGTTAAAATATGAGATAAATACACGGCATCATCTATATATCTAGAGTTAATTAATCCCCTTTATATTTGATAAAATAACAAAAATCTCCTTAAAATTAAAAAAAAAAAAAAAAACAGAATTTCTACACCATTAAGTCTTTGGTGTTAAAATAAATAGTAAGAGGGTAATATAGTAATATTTATCAATTCATAACAAAGTAAATTCTAATAGATCATTTACAGTTTACCTATGGTAGAGAGATTTTTTAACTTAAATAATGTTTTGTTTACAATTGAGTTATACAATCAGACAAAAATTGCACAAAATTTATGTAAAATGATAACTCTATCCTTTATTTTTTGTTAGGTTGTATGACTCAGTTGTAAATATAGCATTGCTCTAGTATTGATAATGTTAACTTACTCCCCAACTGGTGGTTCGCTGACGAATTTATTGGTTAGTTTTTATACTTTTATTTATATTATTTTTTAATTATTTACTAATTTAATTTTAAAAATTATTTATAAAAAATTATGTAACAATCTATTTCTAAAAGTAGATCAAACCCTAAAATCTAGAAGCCGTGGTTTTGAAAACAATACAATAGATCATGCTACAATCTACTTCTAAAATATAATTACTTTTGAAATATTTTTACCAATTACTAATCACATGGGTGTAAGAGCTTATGAAGAAAGAGATTATAAGAGAAGTTATAACAACCCCAAATTTGTCCAAAGTAAACGTTGTTGTTGTTATTGTTATTGTTGTTGTTGTTAAATATATTTTTTCTCTTTTCACCAAGGTTTCTCATAAATAAAAATAATATTAGTTCACGTTAAAAATAAAAATTTTATTAATTGCTATTAAATAATGTATTTGATTTAGTTGGGTCACATTTATTCTAATAGTTTACAAGACAAAATTAATAAAATTTTAAAGCTTATCCTAAAATCTTTTATTAGATTTTGGTAGGACAAATATTTCTATTTTTATTTTTTACATTATTATACAACACAAGACAGACACGCTATCTTATCAACATTAACATCTATAAAATCTATATGGGTCCAAAATTTCTCAAACTTTTACTTTAAAGACAAAATAGAGGACAGAGTCTTATAAATGCACCGTCATTCGGTGCATCCACCTTAGTACACCATCAATTCTTTAATCGAATCACACGTGTTAATAAATATGTCTATCCACGTTTCACTCTCAGTGACTGTCGGATTTTTGTCTGTCACCTGTTGTGGACTCGATTTTCCACCATTACCCCTCAGGTCAAAAGTGTCGTAAACGACAAATTGGCTGTCTGACGTGGCACTCCCTACATAGGATTCTAGCTTCTAACTATTTTTTTAACCTTTTATTTTTAAAACAAGTTTTGGACAGTTATGTTATAAACTAAATGACATGGCTGCATTAGTAAAGTGCTGGAATATTATTATGCAATATATAATTCAATTATCTATATTTTTTCAAAATTTATACAAAACTAAATTAGTATACATTCTTGAAGATATTATAAAATTTTCTTAATTAAAAGATTCATCTGCCTTGTATATTCTTCTTATAGCGCTAAATTTATGCCCACATATACATATTTTTCATATTTAAAAATGTTTTATTCAGAAATAACAGAAAGAATGTCTTATATTAGTATTTGAAAAGCTATTTTTAAATATGAAAATATTATCAAAATTTGAATAGATAATTGCCTTTTTTTGAGAAAAAAAAAATTATGAGGAGCTTTTAGGTAAAGATTAGAAAGCATTATAGGAGGCTTAGGTCAAAACCCATAGGGAGCTACCCACCTTGACCAGAGCGATGACAAAAAGAAGAGCATAATGTTGTGTCGTTTCTCTAACAATTTGTTTTTGTTTTTGTCCGATTTTGACATTAAAAAACAACACAAACTCATATGAATGTTATTAAAATGAAATAGGTCTCTTCCATCACAGACAAACAAATCCTTCACATTTCATGAAAACGACAAGCCCCCTTCTCTTTCTCTCTCTCTCTTTAGGAGATCGAATGCTCTTCATCTAGTCATGAGGTGGGTTCATGAAAATAGACATGATATCAATGTTAATTTAACCTAACATGGAAATGCATTCAAAGATTCTCTTTACGATGAAGAAGTATGCAAGTTATGATAAAAAAACATACATAAATTTGGTCCAATTAAGTGTAAGATTTGACTATTTGAGTTATGGGACATTAATTATTAGTTATGTCTTTGCCTGTTTGTTAGGTTCATGCTCAGAATGTTCCCCCATGCTTACAATATGACATTGGAATAAGCTTGTCGTGCCACACCATCCTGGATCTTTCGGAAGCTAATTAATCTTCATCTTTAGATTATTAATTAACTTAAACATTACGAGCTACACATATTTAAATGCGAAAGAGAAGCATCGTGGAGGTTCCTTACAAATTATTAAATATCCTATAGTTACTTGATAAGAATTGAAGTGTCTCAACATGCGAAGTTACCATTTGTTTGTCATTTTGACGTTCTTTTCTACCAATTGTAATCTTGCTGTAAGGAATCTCAATTAAATAAATTCTACAATGTTTGAAGGAGATGTTTTTTTCTGTGGATATGAAATTGTTTTGGTTGGGAATGGTAATAGACATGTTTATCCACTTAATTAAGAAGACAAATCTAGACAAACTTTGCGAATAGATCTTCCCATCTTAGCCAAAAGATCTCTACCATGTTCTGCAAATTCAGTAGCTCAAAGGATACGATATGATGTCAAAATTCTAAAAAAGGCTGCTGCATTGTTGACTGTTGGAAATGTGGTGATTCGGGGTGAAACTGTAAAGAATTTAAAGTTTAATATATGATTTATGATGTAATTTCTTGCATGTTTAGTTATCCTCTCGAATCACGGGTGTTGCGTGTTTTTCAGGTATTCAAGTGCAAAAGAATGAATTATTCATGCTTGTGTTGGTGTTCGGACATCTTGGACTCGTTTGAGTGCGGATAAATCAAAACGAAAAGTAAAAGTGTGAAATTCCGACTTGGCACCGCGGCTAAATTAAATTGAGCCGCGACGTAAACGAGCCGGGGCGCAAATTAAAATGAGCCGCGGCATAAACGCGTCAGGCGCAAATTAAATGAGCCATGGCGTAAACGCATTGAGGTGCAATTAATCTGAGCCACGGCTCAATTAAACTGAGCCAAGGCGCAATTAAATTGAGTCGCGACACAACTAAACTGAGCCGCGGTGTAAATCACGCAGAATGTAAAAATGTCGCATTTCCAATCCTAATTTTGGCGACCAGTATTTACAAGTTTTCTATTTTGTCTAAAAACTATATAAAGACAGTTTTAGTCCGTTTTTAGAGAGTTTTTGAGGTTTGATATACACATTTAGGGAGAGAATACATTTGGGGCTTCTTGGAAAGGTGGAGCTTGGAGAGGAGAGGAGGTTCTCTTCCTCTCCTCCTTTGTTTTTCATGATTATGGTTCCAGGTGTTGTAGTTTCTTTTCCTTTATGTTGTATATTGTTTTCTAGGGATTTGATGTAATCTAATTGAAGGCTTGTGTTTTATTGTTATTCTACTTGTTTGATCCATTTTATTATGTTATAAATTCATTCATTGCATTTAATTCAATCTTTAGTTGATGTTAGGGCTTGATCAATCTTGATGTTAGTTGATTGATTGTATGAGACAAGATTGGGTATAGAATGATTGATTTGTAGCCTTGACCGAGTATAGATTGGTTATTGTCTTTAAGATTGTCTCGCTCTTAATGGGTTTTCGTTACTAGAGTAGGCTATACACCACTAGTTAGTTTAGTTGATGAAAACACTAGGTTATTCCGAATGGCCGCAGTAACACCTTAGAAACAACAGATGCCTTGCCTATTTTGATTAGCTCTGTGAATGGATAATTTGTGTCTATGCAAATTGGTTCCTTCGTTGTTTAGATTAGGCTATACGCTACTAGCTAGTTTGAATGATGAAAATACTAGGTTAAACTCGATGATGTACGAACCCTAGAATGGAGTGGAGAGAACAATAGTTTGACAATGAACACATAGCCTAATAATTATGATGGAGTTAGAGCCCTATGATCCTTTGTAGATAGTTAGATTTAGATTTACTTTAATGTCGTTTACTTGTTTTTCTTTATCTCAATTCTTGTTGTTTTTACAAGACATAGTTTCTAGAATCGCGAGAGCAACTCCAATTTCTGTGGGATCGACCCTTACTCGTACACTTGCGAATGATTAAACTTTGTATGTCTGTCATGCATGTATTGTGTATGGTAGGTGCTTCACCAGTCCAAGTTTTATGTATACTTGTTGGCATAAGCTGAAATTGAATAATACACTCTTTTAACCTTTTTAAGATTTTACCCATGAGGAAATGGTCGAATGGTCATACTTGTGGTTTCCTCCCACAATGCTTGGGCCTGAGCCCCCTCAAAGACACCTGCATGCAGCGACGGATGCAATACTAGTTGATGGCCCACCCTCAAATTAAAAAAAAAAAAAGATTAATATATACAATTTCTTAATTTTGGTCTATCCAAACAGAAATTTTTGGATCCTCTTCTGCTTGCATAGCCAATAAAACCATATTTTCCAAAGCTATATTTAGCTGCTTCTCGGGTGATAGTGGGGGTTTGTTCGAGTTTTGAATTTGGATTTGCGAATCAAATGCGGGAGATTTTCGGATTATTAAAAAAAAAACTTTTTTTGTGAGATTTTAGACCGGACGTAAGTTTCACAAATGAAGCCCAAAGGGCCAAACATTACAAGTATACAATACTAGTGAATTGTTCTATTCATAAGGTCCATGCAAATAGCCCAGTAAACTATATCTTGGACGACTTTTGAAAAGAGAGAAAGGAGTTTGAGAAAAGTTGTCGGAACAAGGACATAGGTTTCATGAAAGATAAACTTTTAGTTGAGCTTTGATTAGTTTAAGAACAACAGCACGGATGGTAATATGGGGCAACAGGCTGGGTGTGGTCTCCACCTGTTTGGGTATGAGGTAACCCACCCCAACCCAATAACGCAAATTTTAAAATTAAAATTAAATTGCATACCATGCTTTTCTTGAAAAGAAATCTCTCTTTTTTATTTAAATAATTAATTAAATTTAACAATTGATATTTTTAATTAGAAATTTCTCAAAAATTAAAATATTTGTTTAAATATTATTCAATACAAATGAATATTTAAATTATTATAGATCTTCATTGCAGATGAATACTTAAATTGAATTAATATTTAATACATATTTATTTATAAGCTTTGTTACTTACACAATAAGTCATATAATCAATCCACTAAATTATTAATCAATTAACGTTTTTGTATAATTTCCACTTTTTATTTATTATATAAGTTTCCAACATTATATATATTTATTTAAATATCATTCATTCCAAATGAATAATTAAATTGAATAAATATTCAATATTTGTTTATTTGTAAGCTTCATTACGCAGACATTAAGTTATATAATCATGGGAAATTATCTTAAATAATCCTAAAATCAGCCATGGAATGAGAACTAACTCCATTTTGGAAGCTTTGCCTTCTATAGTCTTCACACAAATCCACTTGCATGTAAAAAGCCAAACATTTGTTCTTTTTCCTTTCTTCTTTCTTTTTATTTATAAGAAAACCCCCTCTCTACAAAATAAATCGTTCTTTCTACAACATAAACATTTCTCTTTAATCTTAAGAATTAAACGAAGATTATCGGAGTAATTTTATATGACCCTAAACCAAACACATCCTATACTAGGAATGTTTAGGGAAATGTGTTCGCAGAGGCGGATCCAACCACTTTTTGGGTGGGCCATGACCCACCCTCAAATTTTTTTTAAAAATATTAATATGTATAATTTATATATTTTGGCCCACCCTAACAAAAATATTAATGGACAAAAATATTAATGTATAATTAATTTTTATTTTGGCCCACCCTAAAAGAAATTCCGGGATCCGCTACTGTGTGTTCGGTTAGACGAGAATAAATTGGTATATATGTTATATAGATTATTAAATTACACTCTTTTTAAATATTAATATAATATTATTTTATGAATAATTTTTTTTAACTCTCTACATTTGAGATTTTGCAAAAACACCCAGCCACATAAAAGTTTAATTTCTAACAAATCACCCCCACCTACCCCAAGCCACTATCGGTTGTCGGCTGCCATTGACAATGGCCATTAACAGCCAAATTTGTGGCCGTTAACAGCCAGATCTATTACAGTGTCATGCGCCATGGATCTGGTCGTTAACGGCCAAATCTGCCATAGATATGGCCATTAACGACCATGAATTTGGCTATTTTCAGCCAGATTATAGAAACGATAGAACAAATCTGATCATTTTTTGCCAGATCGACGCAAGACCTATCGTGTGCCGTTCCATGATGTCAACCTGCGGTGGTGGCCAATAGCCAACAATGGTGGCTAGCGGTCGATGGTGGTGGTTGGCAGGTGGTAATGGTTCTGGGTGGCCTGTAATTTGTTTTAAATATAAGGGCATTATTGTCTAAAAAATTAATTAATTAGGGGTAAAATTGTAATGACAGGTCTATGTAAATTAATTTCAAAATAAGGACATTATTATCCAAAAAAATTAATAGGGGTATTTTCATATTTTATATTCACATTATTTTTAATATAAAAATTGGAGGTATAAATTGGCAATTCACATTATACGAGGGCATATCAGTAATTTCATATTTAAAGAGTGGGTATAATAGTAATTGACTTGTTAATAAATATGACATAAATAAGAAAAAAATTTAAGTCAAATATTAAAGGGTATTTTCGTCTTCACAATGAATTAACAGAAATTATTAATTGAACAAAATGTTTGGATAATAAAATTGTATTTTAAAAGTCTAGAGTGAGAAAATATCATTAAACCATTATCTGGGAGAGACAAAGTTGTTTACTCGATAAATAGCGTTTTGATTTGGTATGGGGAATGGACAACGACTGTAAAATTGTTTTTTTTGGTGTGATCTGCAGCTATAATGGTTATAATCTATTTATTACTTAGATCATAATCTCATCATTGAGTATTTTCTTTTTGTCAGTGTTGACCTAAAACATTTTGTAATATTGAAGATTATGTGAATGATGGTTGTTTTTAAGATCTTGGTTTATTGTTCAAGTTATCTGGTTATTGTCTATTTGACTATTTTGTTCATTTATCTTTTAAATGAGGTGGTTACAATGTATCAAAGACAATTTCTTACCTCACATTGCATTGCATATTTTAACAACAGTGTATGAGATGGAAATGCATGCTAAGAAGCCTAGAATAAACATGCAACACTCCAACTCCCTTCTAAACTCTCAAAAGCTTCCAAAGTTACAACTGAATATTCGTCACAGCTTCCATGTCTTGTACATTAACTATAACAACTTCAAATACTCAAACCTGGACCTCATAGACATAAATTCCTTTTTTTGGCTATTGAAAGTTCATCCTACTGTTTTTATTGAGAAGCTCTGTTGAACCAATTCAACTATTTCTTCGTCATATTGCACCCAAAATCAATAATATCCACACAAATTTAAAGGATAGTAAAAGCATAGCTTTTGTGAGTTTCTCTCTAAGTTAGAAATCCCAATATATGCTTTTTTGCAGCACTTTTAATATCTGTTTTGAAATCGTATTAGATCTCCATTTAGGTTTGCCATAGATTATGCAGAATCATGGTTTAGGGAGATGATGAAAAATGTTGTGTGTCTGGCTCTTTAAGAATGTAAATGGCTTCAGTGTGTTCTTACTGAAGAAGGTACTGTAGTATAGATATAGAGGAGAGAAGTGATGAATGATGATGAAGAGGGTGAAAAATGGTGAAGTTGAGGCTTGTTTTAGGTTAAACAAGATGTTTTGTTTGTGTGCTCAAGGGATGGTTTTCTATTGGTTTGAAAATTTCACAACTTTTCTTACCACTACACAATGAAAGTGCAACAGTAACTTCACTGTTTTAAAATAATTTTTTAATTTATAACAAAAGGACAAATTAGTAATTTATGTTTATAGATAAAGTTGAGGATATATTCATCAATTCATTGTAATTACAATGTGGGTATAGTGGTAATTGTCTATGCTGACATTACATTAAACCTAGGGGTGAGCGGTTCCGGGTACCCTGCACTTTTCCGGGGAACCGGAACCGGAACCGCACAGTACAGGTTCCCAAAAAAAAGACACTCTTTTAACCTTTTTAAGATTTTACCCATGAGGAAATGTCGAATGGTCATACTTGTGGTTTCCTCCCACAATGCTTGGGCCTGAGCCCCCAAAGACACCTGCATGCAGCGACGGATGCAATACTAGTTATGGCCCACCCTCAAATTTAAAAAAAAATATTAATATATACAATTTCTTAATTTTGACTTATCCAAACAGAAATTTTTGGATCCTCTTCTGCTTGCATAGCCAATAAAACCATATTTTCCAAAGCTATATTTGTGCTTCTCGGTGATGGTGGGTTTGTTCCAGTTTTGAATTTGGATTTGCGAATCAAATGCGGAGTATTTCGGATTATAAAAAAAACTTTTTTTGTGAGATTTTAGACCGGACGTAAGTTTCACAAATGAAGCCCAAAGGCCAAACATTACAAGTATACAATACTAGTGAATTGTTCTATTCATAAGTCCATGCAAATAGCCCAGTAAACTATCTCTGGACGACTTTTGAAAAGAGAGAGGAGTTTGAGAAAAGTTGTCGGAACAAGGACATAGGTTTCATGAAAGATAAACTTTTAGTTGAGCTTTGATTAGTTTAAGAACAACAGCACGGATGGTAATGGGCAACAGGCTGGGTGTGGTCTCCACTGTTGGGTATGAGGTAACCCACCCCAACCCATAACGCAAATTTTAAAATTAAAATTAATTGCATACCATGCTTTTCTTGAAAGAAATCTCTCTTTTTTATTTAAATAATTAAAAATTTAACAATTGATATTTTTAATTAGAAATTTCTCAAAAATTAAAATATTTGTTTAAATATTATTCAATACAATGAATATTTAAATTATTATAGATCTCATTGCAGATGAATACTTAAATTGAATTAATATTTAATACATATTTATTTATAAGCTTTATTGCTTACACAATAAGTCATATAATCAATCCACTAAATTATTAATCAATTAACGTTTTTGATAATTTCCACTTTTTATTTATTATAAATTTCCAACATTATATATATTTATTTAAATATCATTCATTCCAATGAATAATAAATTAATAAATATTCAATATTTTTTATTGTAAGCTTCATTACGCAGACATTAAGTTATATAATCATGGGAAATTATCTTAAATAATCCTAAAATCAGCCATGGAATGAGAACTAACTCCATTTTGGAAGCTTTGCCTTCTATAGTCTTCACACAAATCCACTTGCATGTAAAAGCCAAACATTGTTCTTTTTCCTTTCTTCTTTCTTTATTTTTAAAGAAAACCCACTCTCTACAAAATAATCGTTCTTTCTACAACAAAACATTTCTCTTTATATTTAAGAATAAACGAAGATTATCGAGTAATTAGCGATGACAAAAAGAAGAGCATAATGTTGTATCGTTTCTCTAACAATTGGTTTTTGTTTTTGTCCGATTTTGACATTAAAAAACAACACAAACTCATATGAATGTTATTAAAATGAAATAGGTCTCTTCCATCATAGACAAACAAATCCTTCACATTTCATGAAAACGACAAGCCCCCTTCTCTTTCTCTCTCTCTCTCTCTCTTTAGGAGATCGAATGCTCTTCATCTAGTCATGAGGTGGGTTCATGAAAATAGACATGATATCAATGTTAATTTAACCTAACATGGAAATGCATTCAAAGATTCTCTTTACGATGAAGAAGTATGCAAGTTATGATAAAAAAACATACATAAATTTGGTCCAATTAAGTGTAAGATTTGACTATTTGAGTTATGGGACATTAATTATTAGTTATGTCTTTGCCTGTTTGTTAGGTTCATGCTCAGAATGTTCCCCCATGCTTACAATATGACATTGGAATAAGCTTGTCGTGCCACACCATCCTGGATCTTTCGGAAGCTAATTAATCTTCATCTTTAGATTATTAATTAACTTAAACATTACGAGCTACACATATTTAAATGCGAAAGAGAAGCATCGTGGAGGTTCCTTACAAATTATTAAATATCCTATAGTTACTTGATAAGAATTGAAGTGTCTCAACATGCGAAGTTACCATTTGTTTGTCATTTTGACGTTCTTTTCTACCAATTGTAATCTTGCTGTAAGGAATCTCAATTAAATAAATTCTACAATATTTGAAGGAGATGTTTTTTTCTGTGGATATGAAATTGTTTTGGTTGGGAATGGTAATAGACATGTTTATCCACTTAATTAAGAAGACAATTCTAGACAAACTTTGCGAATAGATCTTCCCATCTTAGCCAAAAGATCTCTACCATGTTCTGCAAATTCAGTAGCTCAAAGGATACGATATGATGTCAAAATTCTAAAAAAGGCTGCTGCATTGTTGACTGTTGGAAATGTGGATTTATTTAGTGATTTGGCGGTGAAACTGTAAAGAATTTAAAGTTTAATACATAATTTATGATGTAATTTCTTGCATGTTTAGTTATCCTCTCGAATCACAGGTGTTGTGTGTTTTTCAAGTATTCAGGTGCAAAAGAATGAATTATTCGTGCTTGTGTTGGTGTTCGGACATCCTAGACTCTTTTGAGTGCGGATAAATCAAAGCGAGAAGTAAAAGTGTGAAATTCTGACTTGGCGCCATGGCTAAATTAAATCGAACCGCGACGTAAACTAGCCGGGGAACAAATTGAAATGAGCTACGGCGTAAACGCGCCGGATGCAAATAAAATGAGTCATGGCGTAAACGCGCTGGGGTGCAATTAGTCTGAGCCGCGGCTCAATTAAATTGAGTCGCGGCGCAAATCTGGCAGAATGTAAAAATATCGCATTTCCAACCCTAATTTTGGCGACGAGTATTTACAAGTTTTCCATTTTGTCTAAAAACTATATAAGGACAACTTCAGTCCGTTTTTAGGGAGTTTTTGAGGTTTGATATACACATTTAGGGAGATAATACATTTGGGGCTTCTTGGAAAGGTGGAGCTTGGAGAGGAGAGGAGGTTCTCTTCCTCTCCTCCTTTGTTCTTCATGATTATGGTTCCAGGTGGTGTTGTTTCTTTTCTTTTATATTGTATTTTGTTTTTTAGGGATTTGACGTAATCTAATTGAAGGCTTGTGTTTTATTGTTATTCTACTTGTTTGATCCATTTTATTATGTTATAAATTCATTCATTGTATTTAATTCAATCTTTAGTTGATGTTAGTGCCTGATTGATCTTGATGTTAGCTGATTGATTGTATGAGACAAGATTGGGTATAGAATGATTGATTTGTAGCCTTGCTCGAGTATAAATTGGTTATTGTCTTTAAGACTGTCTCGCGCTTAATGGGTTTTCGTTACTAGACTAGGCTATACGTCACTAGTTAGTTTAGTTGATGAAAACAATAGGTTATTCCGAATGACTGCGGTAACACCTTAGAAACGAGAGATGCCTTGCCTATTTTGATTAGCTTTGTGAATGAATAATTTATGTCTATGCAAATTGATTCCTTCGTTGTTTAGACTATGCTATACGTCACTAGCTAGTTTGAATGATGAAAGTACTAGGTTAAACCCGATGATGTACGAACTCTAGAATGGAGTGGAGAGAACAATAGTTTGACGATGAACACATAGCCTAATAATTATGATGGAGTTAGAGCCCTATGATCCTTTGTAGATAGTTAGATTTAGATTTACTTTAATGTCATTTATTTGTTTTTCTTTATCTCAATTCTTATTGTTTTCACAAGACATAGTTACTAGGATCGCGAAAGCAACTCCAGTTTTTATGGGATCGACCCTTATTCGTACACTTGCGAATGATTAAACTTTGTATGCCTGTCATGCATTGTGTATGGAAGGTGCTTCACCAGTCCAAGTTTTATGTATACTTGTTGGCATAAGCTGAAATTGAATAATACACTCTTTTAACCTTTTTAAGATTTTATCCATGAGGAAATAGTCTAATGGTCATACCTGTGGTTTCCTCCCACAATGCTTGGGTCTGGGCCCCCTCAAAGACACCTGCATGCAGGGACGGATGCAATACTAGTTGATGGCCCACCCTCAAATTAAAAAAAAAAAAAGATTAATATATACAATTTCTTAATTTTGGTCTATCCAAACAGAAATTTTTGGATCCTCCTCTGCCAGCATAGCCAATAAAACCATATTTTCCAAAGCTATATTTAGCTGCTTCTCGGGTGATAGTGGGGGTTTGTTCGAGTTTTGAATTTGGATTTGCGAATCAAATGCGGGAGATTTTCGGATTATTAAAAAAAAAACTTTTTTTGTGAGATTTTAGACCGGACGTAAGTTTCACAAATGAAGCCCAAAGGGCCAAACGTTTCAAGTATACAATACTAGTGAATTGTTCTATTCATAAGGTCCATGCAAATAGCCCAGTAAACTACATCTTGGACGACTTTTGAAAAGAGAGAAAGGAGTTTGAGAAAAGTGGTTGGAACAAGGACATATGTTATATTAATATGTTTAGTTATGAGGAATAAATTGGTGGGTATGTTATTTAAATTATTAAATTGTCCTTCTTTTAAATATTAATATAATATTATTTTTATTATTAATTTTTGAATATTTTCTTTTAACTCCCAATATTCAGATTTAGCTAAAACACCCCTGCTTATATAAAACTTTGATTTATGATGAAATCACCTCCACCTCCTGCCGCCGCCTTCCGCCACCGCGAACCACCATCGGAAAATCACCGGAGTCCCTAAAAAAGAAGAAAATTCTGTGGGAGGCTCCGGGAGGCTTCGATATGGCCGTTTCCGGCCATATTGGATTTTTCGGCGGTGGTCTATGGTGGTTGGCCCACTGTCGGTGGTGGTGGCTGGTTGGCAGTGGTGGTGGTTGCTGGGTGACAGTATGATCTGTAAATAATTTTAAATATAAGGGCATTATTGTCCAAAATTTTAATTAAACCAGGGTAAAATTGAAATATGATATTAATGTAAATTTGTTTTAAAGTAGGGGTACTATTGTCCACAAATTTTATTAATAAGAAATAAAATTGTAACAAAAAAAGATAACCTTGATCTCAGAATACCTAAAAAAATGGAGGTAATCAGATTATTTCAGATATTATCAATAGTAACTATTATTGGTATTTGAAGATTACCGGTACTTATATTACTTGACAACCAAATATGGTAATCAAATAATATAAGATGACATTACTCTAGTAATCCAACTTAACCCCCAACCAAACGTCCCTTAGTTGAGATTGATTAGTTTAGGAACAATAGCACGGATGGTGATATGGGGCAACAGGTTGGGTGTGGTCTCAACCTGTTTGGGTATGAGGTAACCCACCCCAACCCAATAACGCAAATTTTAGAATTAAAATTAAATTGCATACCATGCTTTTCTTGAAAAGAAATCTCTCTTTTTTATTTAAATAATTGATTAAATTTAACAATTGATATTTTTAATTAGAAATTTCTCAAAAATTAAAATATTTGTTTAAATATTATTCAATACAAATGAATATTTAAATTATTATAGATCTTCATTGCAGATGAATACTTAAATTGAATTAATATTTAATACATATTTATTTATAAGCTTTGTTACTTACACAATAAGTCATATAATCAATCCACTAAATTATTAATCAATTAACGTTTTTGTATAATTTCCACTTTTTATTTATTATATAAGTTTCCAACATTATATATATTTATTTAAATATCATTCATTCCAAATGAATAATTAAATTGAATAAATATTCAATATTTGTTTATTTGTAAGCTTCATTACGCAGACATTAAGTTATATAATCATGGGAAATTATCTTAAATAATCCTAAAATCAGCCATGGAATGAGAACTAACTCCATTTTGGAAGCTTTGCCTTCTATAGTCTTCACACAAATCCACTTGCATGTAAAAAGCCAAACATTTGTTCTTTTTCCTTTCTTCTTTCTTTTTATTTATAAGAAAACCCCCTCTCTACAAAATAAATCGTTCTTTCTACAACATAAACATTTCTCTTTAATCTTAAGAATTAAACGAAGATTATCGGAGTAATTTTATATGACCCTAAACCAAACACATCTTATACTAGGAATGTTTAGGGAAATGTGTTCGCAGAGGCGGATCCAACCACTTTTTGGGTGGGCCATGACCCACCCTCAAATTTTTTTTAAAAATATTAATATGTATAATTTATATATTTTGGCCCACCCTAACAAAAATATTAATGGACAAAAATATTAATGTATAATTAATTTTTATTTTGGCCCACCCTAAAAGAAATTCCGGGATCCGCTACTGTGTGTTCGGTTAGACGAGAATAAATTGGTATATATGTTATATAGATTATTAAATTACACTCTTTTTAAATATTAATATAATATTATTTTATGAATAATTTCTTTTAACTCTCTACATTTGAGATTTTGCTAAAACACCAAGCCACATAAAAGTTTAATTTCTAACAAAATCACCCCCACCCACTCCAAGCCACTACCGGTTGTTGGCCGCCATTGACAATGGCCATTAACTGCCAAATTTGTGGCCGTTAACAGCCAGATCTATTACAGTGTCGTGCGCCATGGATCTGGTTGTTAACGGCCAAATCTGCCATAGATATGGCCATTAACGGCCATGAATTTGGCTATTTCCAGCCAGATTGCTGAAACAATAGAACAAATCTGATTGTTTTTTGCCAGATCGACGCATGACCTATCGTGCGCCATTCCATGACGTCAACCTGTGGTGGTGGCCAATAGCCAATGATGGTGCCTAACAGCCGGTGGTGGTGGTTGGCAGGTGACAATGGTTCTGGGTGGTCTGTAATTTGTTTTAAATATAAGGGTATTATTGTCTAAAAAATTAATTAATTAGGGGTAAAATTATAATGGCAGGTCTATGTAAATTAATTTCAAAATAAGGGCATTGTTATCGAAAAAATTTAATAGGGGTTTTTTCATATTTTATATTCACATTATTTTTAATATAAAAACTGGAGGTATAAATTGGCAATTCACATTATACGAGGGCATATCAATAATTTCATATTTAAAGAGTGGGTATATTAGTAATTGACTCATTAATAAATATGATATAAATAAGAAAAAAATTTAAGTCAAATAATAAAGGGTATTTTCGTCTTCACAATGAATTAACATAAATTATTAACGGAACATAATGTTTGGATAGTAAAATGGTATTTTAAAAGTCTAGAGTGAGAAAATGTCATTAAACGATTATTTGGGAGGGACAAAATTATTTACTGGATAAATAGCACATATACTAAGATTGTTTTGATTTGGCATGAAGAATGGACAAGGACTATAAAATTGTTTTTTTGGTGTGATCGGCTCATCATTGAGTATTTTCTTTTTGTCAGTGTTGACCTAAAACATTTTGCAATATTGAAGATTATGTGAATGATGGTTGTTTTTAAGATCTTGGTTTATTGTTTAAGTTATCTGCTTATTGTCAATTTTGTTCGTTTATCTTTTAAATGAGGTGGTTACTATGTATCAAAGACAATTTCTTACCTCACATTGCATTGCATATTTTAACAACAGTGTATGAGATGAAAATGCATGCTAAGAAGCGTATAATAAACATGCAACACATCATCTCACTTCTAAACTCTCAAAAGCTTCCAAAGTTACAACTGAATATTCGTCACAGCTTCCATGTCTTGTACATTAACTATAACAACCCCAAATACCCAAACCTGGACCTCATAGACATAAATTCCTTTTTTTGGCCATTGAAAGTTCATCCTACTGTTTTTATTGAGAAGCTCTGTTGAACCAATTCAACTATTTCTTCGTCATATTGCACCCAAAATCAATAATATCCACACAAATTTAAAGGGTAGTAAAAGCATAGCTTTTGTGATTTTCTCTCTTAAGTTAGAAATCCCAATATATGCTTTTTTGCAGCACTTGTAATATCTGTTTTGAAATCGTATTAGATCTCCATTTAGGTTTGCCATGGATTATGCATAATCATGGTTTAGGGAGATGATGAAAAATGTTGTGTGTCTGGCTCTTTAAGAATGTAAATGGCTTCAGTGTGTTCTTACTGAAGAAAGTACTGTAGTATAGATATAGAGGAGAGATCCAAGTGATGAATGATGATGAAGAGGGTGAAAAATGGTGAAGTTGAGGCTTGTTTTAGGTTAAACAAGATGTTTTGTTTGTGTGCTCAAGGCATGGTTTTCTATTGGTTTGAAAATTTCATAACTTTTCAATGAAAGTGCAACAGTAACTTCACTGTTTTAAAATAATTTATTATTTTATAACTAAAAGGACAAATTAGTAATTTACGTTTATAGATAAAGCTGAGGATATATTCATCAATTCATTGTAATTACAATGTGGGTATAGTGGTAATTGTGTATGTGACATTACATTAAACCATTCAAATTAAAAAGCCAAATAGTAAAAGATATCCTTTTTCCCACTGTACCCCTGTCAGATAATAGATTCACTAACGAAGGTGAAAAAATGTTTTCTAAAACAGAGTTGGGAAAATGTATATCCGCCAAGCTTTGGGTTGGAAAACTCCAACAACAACAACAACAACAACAACCGCTCCATTTCTTAGATCATCATTAAATCTTCTCAACCAAATTCCAAATCCAAACCCCATAAAATAAAAAATGTCCAATTCAAACCCAACAAAACCAAGAACAGTGTGTTGCATAGGCGACATCCACGGATACATATCAAAGCTCCAAAATCTGTGGACAAATCTTGAAACCCTTATCGACTCATCAGACTTCAACTCTGCTCTCATCATTTTCTTGGGCGATTACTGTGACCGCGGACCGAACACACGACAAGTTATAGACTTCTTGCTTTCACTACCCACAAAATACCCTAACCAAACACATGTTTTTCTCTCTGGAAATCATGACCTGGCATTTGCAGGATTCGTCGGAGTGTTGCCTGAACCGAGAAAGGGGGCAGATTTCAAAGAGGGGTGGAAGGAATATGAACAAAATGAAGAGAGGGAGGGGTGGTTTAAGGGTGAGGGGTATGAGAGAATGAATTTGCAAGGGAGGAGATGGGGTGGGCATATTAAGGTTAAGTTTAATGCTATTAAAGGGACTGAATATAAGGGCTCTATTTATGATGCTGCTCCAACTTTTGAGTCTTATGGGGTTCCTCATGGCTCTGCTGGTATGATTTTAATCAGTTAGTTTTGTGTTGAATTTGAGAAATGATTTTGTTGCTAATGGGATTTAATCTCTGTAATTTGAGTCCTTCTGTTTGGTCATTAGAAAATGTTGAATTTGATGGCTTATTTTGTTGCCAATGGGATTTAAATCTCTGTAATTTGACTACTTGTGTTTGGTCGTTAGAAAATGTGGAATTTTAGAACTAATTTTGTTGCTAATGGGATATAATCTCTGTAATTTGACTACTTGTGTTTAGTTATTAGAAAATGTGGAATTTGAGAACTAAATCTGTTGCTAATGGGAATTAATCTCTCTAATTTGAGTACTTGTGTTTAGTTATGAGGAAATTTGTTATTATTTCTCTTTGGTAAATGGCTTCTTGTGTATAAATGTAGTGGTTTCTAATTGTTCATGTTGTGTTTGATAGATTAATTTGTTTTGATGAATGTGATTCTTAGTAATATAATGCATAAGACTGTTCTATTTCACTGGTATCATTATATCTTTTTATTGTTGAGAATTTGAGAACTAATTTTATTGCTAATGAGTTTTGGTTTGGATCATTCGATTTGGTCTCAGGGTGTGGTGTTTGTTACTTGTTGATAAATGGTTACTTTGTGTGACTGTAATTGTTTCTAGTTGTTCATTTTGTGTTTGATAAATGTGATTCTTAGTTTATTTGATGTAAATGGATTGCTTTTGATTGATGAATGTGATTTTTAATGCTTTGATGCATAATATATTGTTCTTTTTGAGAAATATTATTATTTTCTTGTTATTGTTTAGTGGAGTACTCTGCTTAAGCAATGGTGTATTATTCTTAATTCTGGAGTTCCCATGAGGGTTTAATTACTGTGATGTTTTGTTCTGATTACATTGGATACTGGCTTTTCTAATCTTAAGAAGTATGCTTTTGCAATGGTTATTTTTGAACCGAAAGAGTACTTTTTTATGAACAGATTTGGTTAAGGCAGTACCTGATGACCACAAGAAATTTCTGGCCGATATGGTTTGGGTCCACGAAGAGGTAAGGCTTCCTCTCTCTGCCATTTTTGTCATTCATGACTATGATAAATTAAGCGTGTGCCTGGTAGTTATACAACTGATGTTCCAAAATTTAAAGTATGTGCAAGTACCTAGCAGTAACTTGATGTTATTGTTGTAATTTCTGTGTTTCCTCAAACAATAGAATTCAAATTGCTTGATTGGTTGATGTGAAACATCAAAAGAGAGATTCAGTGAGTTTGTGTTTCCTTTTCCAGGATGATGTCTGCGTAGAGTCTGAGGATGGTATTAAACACTGTAAATTAATTGCTGTCCATGCTGGTTTAGAGAAAGGGAAAAATGTTGACAAACAATTGATATTTTTGAAAGCCAGGGACACTCAAGTGTCGAAGGTAGAAGCTCTTAGTGGGAGGAAAAATGTATGGGATATACCAGAGGTAATAGCTCAGCGCCTCATTTTATTATTTATTCATTTTAACTGAACTTTCGTTGGCTGATTTACTTAACGGTGGTCTTTGGCTGGCCTTCTGTCAAAATTTAGTAGAAGACATTTTAGACTTAACAACGTGAAATGGTGCCTAAATGTATGTTTTATCCTATCTGACAGGAACTAGCTGAAAAACCAACCATTGTGGTAAGTGGTCACCATGGTAAACTTCATGTTGATGGCCTTCGACTTATTATCGATGAAGGTGGCGGATATGAAAATAAGCCAGTTGCTGCAATCGTGCTTCCATCAATGAAGATTATCCGTGATACTGATAATCTGGTGAAATAGCTTTGACTTTGATGAATGATCATATAATGAAGCAATTCTATGCTTTGACATTAGAAAAGAATGCTGCCATTTTTGTTTTCATACTGTAACTCTACTGGAATATATCAGTTACATTAAGAGCAGGATTGTGTATGTTACTTAAAACTGCTCTTATGCATTCACTTTTATCATGTTACTTGTTTTGAATTTAAGGTTGCAGGTTTTTGAATAAATAGAAGAATTAGGCTTTTCCAGTCTAAGCACTTGCCTGAATTTTTTTTTTTCAATGGGATGAAACTTTAATAAGTCAAGAATGGAACAAGCTATTTTTCATAATTCTGGTACAAAGTTTTAAGGCCAACTCATCGCAGGGGACAAATGAAAATTTTAATACGTCGTAGTAAGAGTACCAGTACATGTAACAGTCAAACAAATAAATTGAAAATTAGAAGCCCAAAATATTAAGAATACAACTCATATATTTTGGATTGTATCCTTTGTTTTTTTTAATTGTTATTAAATCATGAATCAAATAAGCCCTTAGAATATGTTATTTTATTATTGAATAATATTAGATGAAAAATGCTATCCTTACAAAGACCCATATAAATAGGGTTACAAAGTGACATCATCCAGAAGAAAAAAACAAAGAAAAAACGGAGAGAGAGAGAGAGAGAGAGAGAAATCATGAAAATCAAGGGTGATGATTGTCTTTGTATACCCCCTTTGTATGTGTCTTTGTAAAACTACCATTGCTCATATTACATATACAAACACTTCATACAATATCTTTTGTATAAATTGACGTGATATAAAGTGATTAGATAAATTTGTAAACAAGTCAACTCTATCTTGTGAATTAATATAGATGAATAATGTGGCAATATAAGAGTTGTATTGTATCTATTTGTATAGAAGAATTTGTGTACTTATGTTATTTACGAACACCACATTATTTTCTAAAATTGAAGAAGATTTTATAACTGTAATAAAAAAAAGTATTTGAAATTTTTTAAATCAAGTATTTAAATTCTATATCAAAGGGGACTTTAAAGTATTTTGATAGCTAGCAAAATCACATTAATGCCTTTGTTCTGTTAAGCTCTTTTGTCACGATTAATAGGGGTGATTTTGTTAATTTATAAGTTATTTTATTTAGAGGGTGTCAATGTAATTTAGGAAATGCATAGAATCTGAATTTGGAATTGAAGAAAGATGCGTGACACTTGTGAATTGTGATGAGATGAGGACAATCATGGATTGGAATATGCGATGATGATGCGATGTGATTTTGATTGTGGGGATGATTGTTGCGGTCCTCCTCCTGCAGAAACTTAAAATTTATTAAATTTAAAGAGATTTTAATACTTTAGGATATATTTTTAATGATTTTTATAACTTAAATTCTATAACTTCATATTATAACGATTTTTAAGAGCTATTGTAAGTAGAGGTGTTCGGTTTTGGGTACCCTGCACTTTTTGAAGGAATCGGAACCGAAACCAGAACCGACAGTTCCTTGAAATTTGAAACCAGAACCGGAACCGACGGTTTCGGTTCTTAGGTACCCAGAATCAGAACCTGTAACAACGGTTTCTGTTTCGGTTCTGGGTACCCTGTAAAATTCATGACCCCCCAAAAGTTTTTAAAATGGCAAAAAAACCTTGAAAAACTTACAAACACCCCCCCACCTGGCACTTGTTAACAAAAATAAAATTACAAATTATAAATTCAAAATTACAAATTCTATTACTTTGTAAAGGTAGATTCTCAAAAGTCAAATCAACTTACTTTAAATATTATGAAATATAAATATAAATGTATTCATATTACTTTTTCTACAAAAGTTTTTATTAACCCCCTTAATCTTTAATTTTATTTTATATTAGTCTCGGTTTCTGGTTCCGGTTCCTAACTATAGGAACCAAAACAGGAGTCGTACAGTAACAGTTCTAAAAATTTGGAATCGGAACTTACCCATTGACGATTGGTTCTAGGTAGCAACTGGAACCGGAACCAAACCCAGGGTACCCATCGGTTCCAATTCTAACCGATTCTTTTGAGCACCCCTAATTGTAAGTATTAGTACAATAACCTTAAGATAACTAGAATTGTTTTTTATAAAAAAATAAAACACATTTTAATTAGAAACTTTTTAGATGCAAAAGGGATAATAATTAGATTTTTGAAAGTTGATTGTGTCAAAAACCCTCTCAAAGGCTAGTAAATTAACGGCATTCAATATGCTAAAAGTGGTGAGATGGCAAGGTCAACTAAAGTCTAAAGATAGAGCAAAAATCTTCAGCTAAGGATTTGATATCTAACTTAGCAGTAGATTGCAACAAATAATAAACTAGTAGGCCTCCTAGTAATTAAACGCAACAATCATGACAATATGCATAGAAGAACATCCAATACTCAAAACATAAATTGAACACTAAAAATAGATAGATCTCACAGTTTTATTGATTCCGAGGTCTCCGCTTCCTTCGACCAAGTTATAAAAGTTTAGCCACTCATGGCTATGAAAAACTCAAAAGAAAATGAATTCTAGAAAAGAGAAAGAGAGGCGTGTGTGATATATCTCAATCTGCCTATTTGAATTGTCTGACAAGGCGGAATGTTCCAGAACGTCAATAGTGCAGTTACGTCAAATTCAAGCCCGATTACAACCTTGATGCAGCGATTATCTCTCCAAACTCAAAAATGAAAGTTGTAGATCTCTTTCTTAGAGTTCCACAGAATTTTGAATCATCTCAATCAGAGCTCGGATGAAAGAGTTATGCCTAGATTACAAAGCAATGTCGAAACTGTCCGAATTCACCTAATTAGTTCCGTTTTGCATTTAACGCCTCCATTTGCCTCCTAAATCAAAATAGAATAATAATGAGTACATTTAGGCAACAAATAAGTATAAAAGAGTAGACATTAAGGGGGGTAAATATTACATTTTGCATTCTCATCATAGATCCTTTTCGAATCTAAAGTAATCTAGGTTTAGATCTGATTTTTTCACAACTGCAAATTTTTAGGGTTTCTACTAGTCTCCGGTAAATTGGGGCTTTTGTACTCTGGGCATCTATGAAGGTTAGGAACCTAGAAATGTCTAAGTTTGAGGTGGAAAAATTCACAGGGGATAATGATTACGGATTATGGAAGATGAAGATGAGGGCTATCTTAGTTAAGAATGGATTGTCTGATACTTTAGAGGGTGAGGATAGTTCACCAGACTCCCTATCTGAGAAGGAGAAGAAAGACCTATTAAATAAAGCCTACAGTACCTTAATCCTAGGTCTGGGGGATAAGGTCTTAAGAGAAGTTAAGAAAATGACCACACTAGCAGAAATTTGGGAAAAATTAGACTCTTTATACCTGTCAAAGTCTTCTCGTGATAGGTTAGTTTTAAAACAGAAACTGTTCAGTTTTCAGTTTCAGTTTTAAAATGGATGAAAACAACATATTAGGAGAAAATATGAATGACTTTATGAAACTAGTACAGGATCTAGAAGGGCTTAGTGTTAAGGTTGAGGATGAAGATCAAGCAGTGATTCTTATTAACTCTCTTCCCAAAATATTTTCAAATTTTGTGGACACCCTTAAGTATGGCAGAGAAACCCTTAAACTAGCTGAAGTAGTGGTAGAAATTACTGCTAAGGATGCTGAATTTAAAAAGGAAGGTAAACTTGATGGTGAGGGGTTATATGTGAGAGGAAGATCTGAAAAGAAAGGCCACAAGAAAGGGAGTTTCAAGGGTAGATCAAAGTCTAAGTCCAAATTCATTAGAAAATGTTTCCACTGTCATAAGGAAGATCATTTTAAGAGGGACTGTCCTGATAGGAAGAAAAAATCAGGGGAAAAGGATGCTAGTGGGAGTGTAGATATAGTTTCTGATGGTTATGAGAGTTCTGATGTGTTAGTAGCTTCTGAAAATGAAACTAATGCTGAATGGGTACTTGATTCTACCTATTCTTTCCACATGACTCCAAATAAGAGTTTTCTGTCAAACTTTAAGAAACTAGAGTCTAAAAAAGTGTTGATGGGCAATAATGCAGTTTGTTGAGTCTTAGGAATAAGAGATGTAAGGCTGAATTTGCATGATGGAAGTTCAAAATGGCTCATAGATTGTTAGATACATACCAGAACTAAAAAGAAATTTAGTTTCTCTAGGAAGCCTAGACTCAATTGGCTATAGTTATAAGGCTCAAGGTGGAGTCCTTAAAGTAACTAAAGGATCCTTAGTTATAATGAAGGGTGAGATGAGGAATGGGTTGTATATTCTAAATGGTTCAACCATTACTGGAACAGTAGCTATATCTTTATCTCAGAAGTCCAATAGGACCACTTTATGGCATAGGAGGTGGTGTGCTATCGTAGGCACCCAGAATTAAAACCTTTCGAACCTAACTACTGAACTGTAAATAGGGTAAGCAAGGGTCGATCCCACGAAGAGTGTCTAGCCGAATTTTCTTTGATGTGAAAAAGGCTGGGGGGTTTGTGTAAAAACAGAAAACAATCTCAGCAAAAACAAAAACAATTTAATTCGAATTCAATCAAAATGACGAACTTGGTCTCTGTCAACATCCACCATCGGAATCTTACNTATATATATATATATATATATATTAAATATATATTAATTGATTTGAATTGAGATAATGATGAAATAAAAATAAAATATCTAATTGAGAGTGTTTGGTAACATAGGGTGTTTGGGTTGGAGCCCAAGCCTATTCCATATGGGAATAGGGTATTAAAGTTTTACTATAAAAGAAAAACGTTACTTGTAAAAGGGAGAGATTTTTTCATTTTCTCTTTGAAAAGCAAAATTACATAGCCCTATTTACACTCCTACGGCAGTATCTCATTTTTGCCCAAAACTCAATTCATTTGATTTTCTTCTTGATTCTTAAGGCTAAGGAAGATCTAGCAAATCCTTCCTTAGTTCTTTGTGATTGTCTTCGTGTGGACTACATGGGTTCGATCCTACACTTGGATCGGTAGCAAAAACGTTCATTGACAAATTTGGAGGAGCCTTCAAACGTGCGTATGATTCTCTTAACTCATGATTAACCTTTTTGGTGCAGATTTTACTTTAATATAAATTGTAAAATTATATCCTTGATCTTGGCTCATGTAAACGATCCTTGTATTATATTTTTTGTTTTCGCTGTGTATATGGATCATTTACTAACACAGTACAATGTCCAGAATCAGAAGAAGAAAAGAAGGAAATGGCTTGCATTCCGTATGCAAATGCAATAGGGAGCTTGATGTATTTGATGGTATGTACCAGACCAGATTTGGCCTTTGCAGTCAATTCTGTAAGTAGGTTTATGAGTAATCCTAGGAAGAATCATTAGGAAGCTGTAAAATGGGTGCTTAGATATGTAAGGGGTACACTGGCCATTGGTATTGTTTACAACAGGGGGCAAAATCAGGTGAATCTCATTGTAGTATATGTGGATGCTGATTATACTGGAAATGTAGACGTTTTTGTTTTTCTATTTGGGATAATCTGGTTTGTTGGAAGGCTAACTTGCAGGCAATTGTTACTCTGTCAACCATGAAAGCAGAATATGTTGCAATTACATAGGTAGTCAAAGAGGCAATGTGGCTTAAAGGAATGCTTGATGAAATGGGATTGAACCAGCAGCAGGTCCCAATCAAGAGTGATAGCCAAAGTGCAATTTTTCTATGCAAAAATCAAGTTTTTCATGAGAGATCAAAACACATTGATGTTAGGTTGCACTTTATCAGAAATTTGATTGAAGACAAAGTCATTAAGTTGGAGAAGATTCCTGGAAGAGAAAACCCAGCAGACATGTTCACTAAGTTTGCTATTTTGGACAAGTTAAGGCTCTTTAAGAGCCTTTTGCACATTGACAAATATTAGAAGAAGTTCCAGGGCAGTAAGGAAAGGCAATGATCAAATGCCAAGGTAGAGATTTGTTGTGATGTGGCAATTGACCTATGCCCACGTGGAAGTCAAATTATAACTTGAGTGGTCAAAGTTACTAGTTAAAGACTAAAGGGGCAATTCTGTCAAATCCATTCTTCAATAAACCTAATGCAAATTAGGTTTTGTTCATTTTGTTTTCTCGAGCTTTCTCTCTTGGTTACAGAGAGAGAAAGCTTGTTACGAATCTCTGGATGTGCTAGAAATCTAAAGAGCGTTGATGGAATCAAACGGTGGTGGTAGGTCTTAGCTGGATTTTCCTTTTTGCTTTCACTTGTGTATAAATATGTCACTAATGTTTGGTTATTGTGTGTGGTGTATGAGAGGTGAGGAGATCTAGGTTTTACAAAGGGGTTTTTCATCTGGGTTTTTGCTCTATGTAAAGGGTGAGTGTAAATCTCTGTAAGGTTCTCTATTCTCATAGTAAATTCTTCTTATTGCCCTGAAGAGTGGATGTAGGTAATCTGTGTGATTATCGAACCACTATAAATCCTTGTGCCTTTTATATTCAGCTTATTATCTGTTTATATTGCTTGTGATTTATCTGCTGTTTTGGATTATGTACTGCTTTTATGGTCTCTGGTTGCAACATTAGTGTTAGATTTTGGCTTCCAAAATTCTCTTAATCCATCCATTCATCACCGATCGACCTTACCGCTACCTTTCCCGCCTCGTTTTTACAGTCTGATCAACCCCCGTTCTTACTAAATATGATCTTTGTTTCGTCTGGAAAACTCAATTCGTTTATTTCTTTATCAATTTCTTCTTTTAATCGTATTTCATGTTAAAGTTCAAGGCTTTGTCAATCAATCCTTTGAAAAGTTAGGGCTTTGTCGATCAATCCTCTAAAAAGTTAGGCTTTGTCTGTCAGTATCAGCTAATGGTCCAAACGAGTTGTTAGACTATCTTAAGTCTCTTGAGCATCAGAATTTGAAGGTAAGAAGTTTTGTTTATCTTGATTTCCTCTTTGACATATGGTTGACATCTGAGCTTTGGAGTTTCTGATTGCTATCTAATCTTCCACTGATTGTGGGGAAACATTTGCAATATTGTAGTCATGCTTAGATATTTTTGTTGCCATTGAGGAAGACTGTGTTTGCATTTATCATTTTTGAAAAAAATCAATCTTAAATTAATGAAATCACTATGTGTTTGAAAATCAAAATTTTGGGGTTTTAGGAGAGGGATTATGTATTTATGTTCCTTGATTTCATACTTCCTGTCAAAATGAATACCCTTAGTGTGACTCAAATGTGTATCTATCTGAGTATGGTCTCTCATGAATCACCACTGTTTCTTCTAAGAGTCTGTGTACATTGTTTTCAAATGAATTGTGCACTGTTTATGTAGGAGTTGACTAATAGCGTTGGAGAGGATGTTGTGCTTGCTATGAACACGTTCATTAAGCGTCTTTTGGCTATTTTAGATCCCAGCCAAATGAAGGTTTGCCTTTATATTAGAGCTTTACGATCTTCCTTCACCTTTTTGCTTCATAGTAAGGCATAAATTTCATTGATTTCCAAATATCTAGTTGATTGTGTATATTCATCCTTACTGAAATGAATTGAGATTGACTATTAAACTGATTATCTGAATTTTCGATAACTATAACCAAGAGACTGAAAACCATATGTGATTTGAGCAGTGTCCTCTGGAGTATATCTTTGGATTTGTTGATTAAAGATCTTTATGCTGTATCATAAAATGCATTTATTTGAAATTGTTGAAGTAACTTCTTGTTTAATATTCTTACCCCTGATGTAAATAAATGTTATCATTTTGTGTGGTCAATGATTTCAATAATGACTGTATGCTGCACCATGAATAGCTTTTATACATGCCAAACTAGCATATGCAGGCATCTAATTGAAATTGACCATGGTTAAAGTGACTCGAAATTGTTATTCCTTCAGTTTGTTGCTTACAATCAGAGGAGTTTAATGCCATTAAGCTTGTAAATGATGATTTGGTCGTATATTTTCACTCATCTATCTGTGACTCTTTTTAAGTTTATAGTATGCATTATCACAATTGTGGGTGACATCCAACTTGTTAAAAATGGATGTGGGTCTGTGGACCTGCAAATGAGTGCTCCCAATGATCTTAGCTTTTCCAAAATGAGTTCATAGTCTGCACAGATATGTTCCATGATTTTCCTTCTCCAGCAGAAAGTTTTTTGTGGAGTAACCATAATCTCAAAAGTATCAGCTAATAGGGAAAGGACCAACTATAATGTTTAAACTCATAACAGTTCTCATATGTTATGATCTTGATGCTTGATTCCATTTTTTTAATCAAACCTGGGAGTATAAGGGATAGATAGCTATGGTTTCGATATTTTTTGATATTTTTCTTTCAAATTGTTACATGTACATTTTAGGTAGGTACTCAGTATGGTTTAGTACATAACTAACACATTGTCTTGTTCTATGGCTTGATGCATGTTCTCTTACCTTTTCTTATTCTTTCGGACTCTTTTAATTGTGTCAATTATCTTGAACCTAGAACTTTGGTGGTTATGCTCATAAAATTTATTTCTCATCTTTTAATTTGTAGATTCGAATGGAGACACCATCTAGCATTAAAGGTTCCATACCTGCTTGGATAAAGTTCTTTGTACAAGCTCCAAGTGAAATCTCATACAATGGTATATACTATGATCCACTAGAAGAGGTATGGTTCTGCAATCTTTTATTTCTCTAGGTTTGCCAAAACATTTTTGAGAAATTTATGATTTAGGCATGTCTAAGAATCTTTAGTATAAAAGCAAGAGTGACTTCAAATTCAGCAATAACATTGGGAAGGATTTATGTATAATTTTTAAATAATTGTGTAATTTTGAGTATGCTATATTACACGGAACTCTTACCATACCATAACATTGACACTTGTGGAGATGCACTTTGATAAACTTTGCACTCAACAGGTAAAGGAACAAAACCTGGTTATTCTCGTGGATTGGGTTATGGTCCAAAACCACCTGCATCTTCTAAGCCTTCAAGGCTAGCCAATCAAGAAGTTTTAGAGGAACTCACACACTTGCGTGAGGAGATGCAAGAACTAAGAGGCATAAGGAAAGAATTTCACCAATATAGGCAAATGATGGAGAAGATGCAACAATTCATCTAAGTTAATATGGGTTCTTGTTCTACTGGCTCACAGACATTTCTGGACCAATTTCCACTAGATCCTCCACCACCTGCAACAATTTGAGTTTTTATGTCACTTTTTGTTTAATATTAATAATTTAGTCAACTTTATATATTTTTAACTTTTTATTTGAAAAGAAACATATATAGAATAATATATTTGGTTTGATATATTTGTGTAATTTTAATTAATTACATTTACAAATTAATATTTACGTTTTAGAATTAAATTTTAAAATGTCTAAGATAAATTAAATATTATTTAATTATATATTATAAAATGGGCAATGACAATTATATTTCGATGTTGTAGACTTTTAGCTATGAAATACATTCATCATTGAAAAGTTTTGTTGATGACTTGTACGTTTCATCGCTAATAGCTTTAAGTGAAGAAAAATATAAAGTATCGTCATGCTATACTTTAAACGACACATATAAAGATTACGTCGTTATTAACTTTAGGTGACAACAACTCATTTTTATTGCGCTACATGTTAGGCGACAAAACGTCACATTTCGTCGCTGTATATTTTACGCGATGCAAACAATTAATGCAACAAAAATGCACATTTCCTCGCAGTATTTCGTAGGCGAGCAAAATTCACATTTTGTCGCGGTATACGTTAGGCAACATAAACACACATTTCATCATGGTAGAGTGTCGACAACACAATAAAGAGCAAGTCGCTATTAACTTTAGGCGACAACAACTAATATTTCACCGGTAAATAGTTTTAGCAACGAAAATGGTATAGGCGACAATTTTTTGGTTTGTCGCCATATTTAGCAACGAATTTTAACAAATCATCGCCTAAAATCAAGCACAACATGCCTACTGCGACGATCGTGGCGACGATTTTCTTCCGTCGCTAAACATATTCCATGACGATTTCTACGTTTTTAGCAACAAAAAATTGCGTAGCTAAAAGCCCTTTTTGTTGCAGATAGAGATCCGATTGGCATAGATCCTATGGACAGTAGAGAGACGGTCATAACTGACATAATCAGAGGTAGGGTAAAGAATACCTGAGGCATTTTGAATAGTGGGGCAGACATAATTAGCTATCTAGATGGGTGGTCAAGTGGACCATGTGGACCGACGTGGGGTCGGTTCTAGATGAGTAGTAGGACTATCTATAAGGGCAAGAGATGAGCTTGCCGATGGATAGGACTCTATATGAGGCAAAGGAGTAGAGTCGATAGTTGTTGTAGAGGAACCCAGATCATTTGTAAGAGTTACACTGAGGAGTGGTCCCAATGGAGATGGGTCATCTTCTAGGAAAGGAGTTGTTTGATGGGGAACTACTAGATTGGTTAGTAGTATCCAGAAAAGGAAAGTTACCTTCATGAAAGACCACATCTCTGGAAACCAGGAACTTGTTTTTTATCAGGTTGTATAGGCAATCCCCTTTCTGATGCATAAGTTATCCCATGAAAACACATCGAGTGACGCAAGGACCAAACTTTTAATGAGCCCCAAGATTAGTAGCATAGCATAAACAACCAAAAACTTTGAAATGGTCAATGTTTGGGAGTTTACTAAAGAGAAGTTCATAGGGTGTCTTACCATTAAGAACTTTGGTGGGCATCCAATTGACCAGGTAAGTACAGTGACCACACATTCGCCCTAAAAGGAAAGAGAGATATTGGCTTAGTGTTTGAGAGCTTGGGCTACTTCTAAGATGTCTGTGTTTTCATTCAACTATACCATTCTGCTAAGGTTTATAGACACATGAACTTTCATGAATAATGCCAAGCGATGAAAAAAATGAGGAGCATTGGTGATTGAAGAAATCACGAGCATTATTTGTTCGAATGTGTTGGATAGACATATTGAACTGTGTTTTGACCATGGAGATGTATGCCCTAATTTTGGTAAGTGTTTGGGTTTTTGAATTCAAGAGATAAACCCATGTCCCTTGGGAAAAATCGTCAACTATGGTAAAGAAGAAACGAGAGCCATTATGGTTAAGAGTGTGATAAGGTCTCCAAATATCAGTATGAACTAGCGAAAAAGAGTGAGTAGTGTGTGCTGTGTTGTGTGGAAAAGTGGTTCGAGATTGTTATTTACTGGAGCATTACTACTTTCCATCTGATTATGAGGCTCACTCTAAGCAAGAAAAATCAAGTTAGTTGGTCTTTCATATTGAACTGAAATTGATTGATTTTCTCAATTTGCTTTATTGAACATTGAAGAATGATAATTTTTCTTTCTAAGAAACTGTAACACCCCGTATTTGTATTGGATTTTATTAAAGATTAATTTTGTGTTTTGAGAGGTAAAGTGTAAGTTTTTAAAACTTTTTGAGGGTGTTTTTGTTAAATTTTAAAAAGTTGTGTCAAGGGTAAAAAAGAAAGAAATGAGAGATTCTAGGTTTTCAAACAAAAGGGGAAAATATGGATATTTTTGCAAGAAAAAGATTATGTGGCGGGATTTTAGAAGAATTAAGTGAATTTTGAGGGAATATTATAATTTCAAAAAGTATTTTATATAAAAACTGTGCAATCACCCAAATGAGAAGAGAGAGGAAGAAGGAGAAAAGAGGATAGAAAGAAGAGAAAGGAAGAAGAAGAGAGGGAAAAAAAGAGAAAAGAGAAGAGAAAGGAAGAATTTGGTTTGGACGAGAGGAAGAGCGAGAAAGAGAAGTGAGGCAAAAATGTTGTTTGAGAGAGATTGAACTAGATCCCACCATTTTTGCACCTTCCATAAACATGCATGTAACTTTGTTGTCAAAATTCTTCTCCTTTTCTTCAATTAGGCTTTGCTTAGCTAAGTTCGTGAGTTTTCATGGTTGTAGGTGTGAAGGAAGAGAATCCTTGAGTTGCCTTCCATTTTCGGCTAAACATTAAACTGTGAGTGGAATAGTATTGCATTTTGAAATTCATGTCAAATGGACTATTCTTTATGTCGTTTGCATAGCTGATCTGTTGAATGGTGTGTGCAGTTTGGGTGTTGATGAATTAGGTATACATATTTATTGTTGATACATAATTTTGACACCAATAACCTCGCACATGCAAAATGCTGAGAAAGATCCTACAAATTACATATGATTGATTTTGAAATTTGGTTATGATACTGAGATGATATATATATGTTTGAAGAAACATAAATAAAAAATTGACAAGAAGGATTTTTATAGCGGTTTGGATGCTCAAAGCAAATCCTACATCCACTGTTATTTTATTATTCTCTGATTATTTTTCTGATATTGCCTGTAAGGCATGCAAAAATTTATTCATGCTTTGTTTATAGAGAAAAAATAATGGTTGAAGCTCGAATGTATGCCCAGCTCACATATATACAGCCTCCTTTTTTCATGAAGAATGCCCTTTTATACATTTGAGGTCAATGTAATAAGTGTTTTTGCAAGTTATCCTGTGAGGACTACTCCTTAGGGATGGAAAAAAAAGACCGAAAACCAAACCGAAAACCAAACCGAAAATTCAGTTTTTCTAAAATCTGGTTCGGTTTAAAAAATTCATAAATCGATTAATTGGTTCGGTTTTCGATTTACAAGTATTTTTAAACCGGTTAACCAAAACCGAACTATAAAACCGGTTTCAAAAATAAATAATACATATTATTATAATTAAGCCCACCACCACTTTTCTCTTTCATCTATCTTTTCCATCATTTTCAATCTTCTCCTCACTTTTCTCTTTCATCTTTCTCTGTCACTTCTCTCTTTCAACTTCCTTTTTCATCATCATCTTCTCCTTTACTTTTCTCTTTCATCTTCATCTTCTTCTTCTTCTCCCTTTCTTCTTTTCACTTTTCACCTTTTTTTCGTCTTCTTCTCATCTCTTCTCCTTCAGTTTTCTCAGTCTCAGTCTCATTCTCTCTTAGTCTATGTCTCTCACTCTCACTCTCGCGCTCAGTCTCATTCTCTGTCTCTCACTCTCTGTCAGACTCTCATTATCTCTCCGTTTTCATATCTGCGTTCTCACGTCGTCGTCGTCGCTCAGCTGCAGTCGCCGTCGTCGTCTGTTGCCAGTGGGTTTTTAGATCTGTGTTGTCACGTTTTCAGATCTAGGGTTTGACATTGAAGATTTTGGTTTTAATTCTTGTATATGTACTGATGGTGATGGCTATGTATTTGTTAGTTCAAACTTAGAATGAATGATTTAGAACTACAAGTTTTTTGTGTTACTTCATCAATAAATGAATAATGATTTTGGAGTTGAGAATCAATTGTTATTTGGTTAGAAATGACTCAGTTGTTTGATTTTGGATCTTGGTGTTTCAACGTCATTAAACGTGGAAAAAAAAATAAAAAGGACTGAATTGGGCCAAAAAATGCAGCCCATAATGGTGACCGAATTGGGCCGAAAAAGGCAACGCATCATAAATTTCAATTAACCGGTTAAGCGAACCGAATTTTCGGTTTATAACTGAAACCGGATCGGTTTCGGTTCAATTTATTTTTAGAATCGAAAACTGGTTTGGTTCAAACAACAGGTTAACAACAACAAGTTAACCGGTCCGGTTAACCGGATTTTTCCACCCCTACTACTCCTTAATCCTTATCTTAAACAGGGATGGGACTGATATAAACGCTCTTAAGTCTGTTTGTTCTTGACAATTAAGGTTATTTTGTCCTTTAGCTCTTTTATTAAACTTTAATTGATGGGACTAACAGCTCATTTTGATTGGTGGTGCTAATGTCAATGTAATTTTACCCATAACATTTATATTTATATTTTGGGTATTATAATTTATATATGCATGTAATAATGTTGAATTATTTTGGCTGCTGGAGTGTCATTAAAAGGTGATAAATGTTGCAACTTAAGTTGCTACAAGGTTGGTTGAAAGCATGTTGTGGTGGGTGTGATTTTGGTTACTGGAAGATGTATATTTCTATATGGATATGGACCACATGGTGCATTTCGGTTGGACTTGGTGGGAAGTGTATATTGGTTGTTTAATTAAAGAAGCTTGAGTGGATAACACCATTATATTAATCGGCTGACCCTTTTATTTAAAATTAAATGCTTGAATTTTGGTTATAATTTTGAAGCTGCTGGGCTTAGTAATGAGTCTAATGACATGACTTTGGCCGGATGTATATGGGTGATATATAAAAATTGTGCCATATATGCATGTGTTATAAGCCCTTTACTCTTTGGGCCTACCGTATTTGGGCTCTAATTATGGCCCAGTTATCTGTTTTGAGTGTTGGATTTGTATTATATTAGGTGGGCAGGCCTATTAGCAGCAAGGCCTAGTTATTTTGTTAGGTATTGGGTTTTATTATTTAGTGGGCTAGCCTATTAATAATATGGCCTAGTCCCTTTTGTAAAGCCTTTTTAAATTCTGGGGTTTGGGCCTTAGGGACAGTCCCCCTTCTTGAATGAGACTCCTTTATTCTGAAGAGGAAACTGTCATATTTGAGAGTTTTTGGGGGACTGGATTTTTTTATAAATATATTTTATGGGTGTTAAATGGTAATGCTCACATGATTAACGTATTTATGTTACTACAAGTTTTGCATCTAGGAATACATGCTGGTTTGGACTTAGAATTATATATGTATATATATATGATGGTATGCATTTTTATTATGTGGTTGGATATCTGGATGTAATGTTTGTGGATGCATTTTATCTTTCAGATTGATATCACATTTCTTAGTACCCGTTTCCCTCAATTCATCAACTAGCATTTTATACTTAGCGTCATGTGCTCATTGAGATGATACGTCCTACCGAATGATTACGGTATCCTATTGGGACAGAATAGATACAGGATGAGCTCCAGGCAGGATTACACCCAGCGAATACTGGCTTGGGTGGGATTATGTTTATACTAGGCGGGTATAAGCTTGAGTGGCTTGGTTGTTCCAGTGTGTGACAGACACACTTAGGTGTTGTTCTAGTGTGTGAGAGACACACCTAGTCGTTGTTCTGGTGTGAGAGAGACACACCTAGGTGTTTTTCTAGTGTGAGAGAGAGACACATAGTCATTGTTCTAGTGTGTGAGAGACACACCTAGGTGTTGTTTCAATGTGAGAGAGACACACCTAGTCGGTGATCAAGTCTGTTAGAGACACACCTAGTACTTGTTTGTGTTAAGGACTTACATGCGAGAGGTATGACATAAATCACGGGGTACAGGATTGGTATGGTTACAGTATTGATATAGATTTAGTATTGGTATGAGCACTGTGAGTGAGCATTATATAAATTGCCATAGCATCTTGATGTGCATTCATGTCTTAGTTTCATATTAAATGTATTATCCACTCACTGGCCTCCTTAGCTCACTGTCCCCCCTAGGATCGTAAATCGGATTCGTGCGGAGCACACTCTACGCTCTAGGTTGACCATTGATGTACAATCATCAGTATATTCTGTAAAATTGTAGTGCACTCTGATACTATAATTTTGTGATCAGATTTCTAGCCTTTGTTTCAAAACTTTATTTTATGTACTTCTGCTTTCATAAAACTTTTCTTTTGTACTTCGATTTGTATTAGTATTCACTTATGTTTTTATAAAAATGGATCTTTAAAGAGACGTTTTCGAAAATATTCACTATTCTCTCGGGATACTCAATCCTTTGGAGCGCTCGGATTCGACGAGAAAGGGATACCCAGGAGGGGGTGTGATAGAAACATAAAATATACATATTATTTTAAGTGTAAAAAGTTATGATGATATAATATTTTGCTATTGCTCTGTGATTTCATATATATTTTTGTCACCTCTGGCTTTGTATTGAAATAATCTAGAGTAATACAAAACCAAAAATAATAAACACACACAAGTAAAGAAAAAGAATAATACGTGCGATTTACTTTTGCTCACCCAATGAACAGGCTATGTCTACCAGAGTCAATATTATTGAATATTGTCTCACCTCCCCATTACAATGAATGTAGTTTTTCCTATGACTTGATATCACCCTTATACAACAAAAAAACATATACTAGGTTTAAAGAGTAAAACCTAATATTACGAGTATCCCTTTTCTTAAGCCGAAACCCAATTAGGAATTAATTACTTCGAAAAATCCTTCAGCGGCTCTTCATGGAATAGGCTCAAATGCGTTTGTGTGACCCGTTATTGTTAAAGTGGTAGACAACTCTAACAATCTCCAACAACTCCACCAATCCTTCAGTGACTCTTCACGGAATACATAATGTATCACTTAGTGTGGCTTCTAATGCTTGATAATCTCAAGTTAATATCTATAGGGGATTTGTAGGGGCGGATGCCTCTATTTTTTTTTAAATATTAATATGTACAATTTCTGGATTTTGACCTACCTTAATAGAAATATTAATAGACAAAAATATTAATGTGTAATTAGTTTTTAACTTGACTACTCCTAACAGAAATTTCTAGATCCGTCTCTAGGGATTTATGATTGATCAAAGGGTCTTCATCATGTATTTTAGTTAATTTAAATATGGTTTGTCGATAGCTTAAGTGAAATAACAGAATATTAATGATTTTATATATTCAAAATTCGTCTTGATTCTATCGTAAATAAGTATCTTTAGACGGAATAAAAAACGTAATAACCAAGATTTAAATAAAAAGTTTAAAGAAAAATAAGAAATAAATCTCTAGTATATAAATATATCACGTTATTTGTATAAACAAAATCTCTATATTCGCTCCACAACGTCCAAAAAGTCCCTTTGAAAGGCAAGAATAAATATTAATTTTAATTTCTTATTGACACTGACATTTCAATAAGCAAAAACTGTTTAGCCTTTTACTTTACACTGTTCGAATCCAATTTGGTAGTAATATGAGGCCGGTATTAGGCATGGGCTCCCAGCTTTGCACGGGGTGTGTTGCTTATATAAGCATTTTGAGAGATAATGCAGTAACTCAGCCTACATTAGAAATAGAATAAGAAAAAAATAACATAAGTAATCTTAAAGCAAACACAATGCCGTTTTCTGTCACGAAGCGCCTCGCAATCTTCTCCTTGTCTTTGGATTGCGGCGACAATTTGGCGCAATTTCTGGTGTGTATATTATATATATTGTGATTCGAATATCAAAAAAAATCGGGTATCATTCTCAGAATATACTCTACCAATGTCAAAACAGGAAGAGAGACGAGTTAAACAAATAAACAAAACTTTATAATCTATCAAAATTCAGATGATCGGTTAGCCAATCAAATCCTTCATCAATTTTCTCTGCTGTACGAAAACCTTTGAACTGGTTTACGCTCTTTAAAATCCTTACTCGTTGTTACCATTAAATAAAAAAAAAAAAAGACTTAGCTAGCCAGTGGATTTGCTGTGTCTCTAGTTAAATATATGGAGACCTTTCTTCACCATCCTATGTTGTGATAGCATATGATGCAAACTAAGAACGTGGTCAAGATGAGCTTAAGGTCACTGTGAATAGAGTCAGACTGAGAGGTGACATTCTCGAGGAGGTGATACACTTCTTGTGCTTGGCGTTTGCATATGGTCACTCACCCAGTAAGTCTTTGATGGATTGCTTTCATAATTATATCAAACATATTATTTACTTAGATTATCATGCTTACCTGTTCTCAACTTAACCCATCAGTTTAGTGACAATTGTTTCACTTGAATGAGTATAAAATTGTATGTTAACGAATAAAAATTAGCATAGAATGATATAGATGTGTTAATTATATTGTGTATTATCCTTGTGATGATCCATTTAACCTATGAAAATTAAAGGTAGATATATGTTTGTATTCAAAAATTTTAATCCGTTTTATTCTTAGAGGTGTGCTTTTATTAACCCCTAAAAATTCTGTTTTTCATTTGTGCACAAAGCGCAATGTGAACTACAATAAGATGATATGTGTATTTATAGCTAAGACTGATAAGAGTGTGTATAACGAACTATGTTTATTCATTTTCTTGTTTTGGGTTGGTATAGTGGGTTACCAGGCCAAGGCATGTGTGATAATTTTGGAACGAGGTTCGTGCTATGGAGAAGAAGTTACAAAGAAAGCGGATGCAATAAAATATGTTCTTCAAAGTGCTGGGCGTGTGTGATGATGGGGTAATATATTATAGATGGTTTGAATATTAGTCAATAAGGGCCTCTAGTTCTGTGCTATCAATTGGCAGATTAATAAACTTGTATGATCACCTATGATTAGAAATTGTTTTACTTCTGGCACATTATACGTGTAATTGTGTTGTATAACAAATTTCATATAGGGAAACAGACAGTTTCATAGTTATTCTTCGATTTGTTTGTAATCCATATATATGATCATGTTTAGGTCAGCATTGAAGTAAAGTTACTGCTGGAACGCCCTTAAGAAGGTTATTGTGCAAGGGTTTTAGCGTGTAAAGCAACTTGGGTTATACTTGATAGGTAATTGTTTTCTCTTATTCTATTCTTGTGTTCCGAGTCAAGAAGTCTATAAGGTCATACTTTCATATTTATGATTGAAAACACATCCAAATCTGCATTAATTAGGTGCTCAATTTTTCCTTATAACTTGCAAACCTGCAGGCATCTGAGAAGAGATCAGGGGTTCTATCTGAGACAAATACCTTCAAAGCTTGCATTAATTCAAGATAGTTGGATGTGGAAATCTTGAGATCTAAGACAACAAATGAAACAGATGCACTATAGAGCACAAGTTGTTTAACTCCATGTCAAAATCAGTTCCCCAACCTAATACTCAACCTGCAGAAATGCTGATCAGCAGTCTATCTCCAGTATTAAGAGCTATCTTCAAATCCACAGGTCCTGGATAAGGATTTGATGTCTTCGTCCATTTATGGTTCGCGGGAGCATTACTTTCCATCTGATTCTGGGGCTCACTCTGAGCAAGAAAAAATCAGGTCCGCAACTTTCTTACCTTCTCAGAGGATAAAAATTCCACAGCATAAGAATCACTTGCGAAAGAGATCTTAGGAGCTCCCATTCTTGTGCTCATGTGGGCTGAGGACTGAGGTGTATATCAAAGATTCTATGAAATTCAGTTTCTCGAAATTCAGCAAGCAACAAATGATTATCAGGGGATATTACTCGGAGAGGGTGGATTTGGTCGTGTATTTAAGGGCCAACTTAAAGATGGGACGATGATTGCAGCAAAGGTACGAAAAGATGCAAGTTGCCAAGGTTTGCAGAATTTCACTCTGAGGTGTATGTCCTCAGTTTTGCACGCCACAGAAACATTGTGATGCTTTTGGGTTATTGTTGCAGGGAGAACCTTAACATTTTGTTATGAGTATTCTGCAACAAGTCTCTACATGGCATTTATTCGGTGGGTAATTACTGGAGCAAACAAAGTCATTGCAGGTTTCCTAGTTATTTACTAAATATTTCGAGTTTCAAATTTATTTCTTTTTACTTTTAGATAGTATACAACTGTTCTTGAGTGGCACCAAAGGCATGCTATTGCCATTGGAACTGCAAAGGGTTTGCGTTTTTACATGAAGAATGCCGCGGAGCTCCTATAATTCATGCGGACGTGCGTCCAGGCAATATACTTCTCACACATGACTTTGTTCCTTGGGAATTTCTCATGCCCATTATTTTCATTCTTGTTCATTTTCCTCTTTTTCTTCTTATTATATTAACCCCTTGGTGTAATGGATATCCCATAGACATTGATAAGTAATCCTAGGAGAAGAATGTGCATGAGCTACATCTAAAAGACCTACCTTTTATCTGAAGTCTAGTGGTCTGAGAATTTTGCTTCCACATGTTGAAATTCTAGAGCCTTGTTGGACACCCACAGTTTTTCAGCTTTTTGCTTTACATAATATTATATGTAACAAATTTGATTATTGTAATGTCGTGAATGTGTTGACACAGCTTGACAACAGAGAATCTCAAAAAACTGTTTTCCTTTTTTCATCAAATTGAAAACAAGATCAGTTTCCAGGACATTGCAGTTACAAACTGGTGTCTTATATACTCAGCTAGGTGACTTTGGCTTGCACGATGGAAGTCAAATGAGGATCCAGTTCAGACCAAAATACTTGGCACTTTGGGGTATAACCTCTATTAGCTTTCCACTACTTTAATTTCTTCTGTTTGATACCAAATGTTTTAAATAAGTATTTCTGAGTACTTGATGTTTTTAGGTATGTTGCTCCAGAATATGCAGAGAATGGAATAGTTTCAGTGAGGACGGATGTATGCATTTGGCATAGTTTTGATACAATTATTATCAGGACGCAAGTGTTTGATACAAAGAGAAGAAGAACAACCATCTCTGAGAGAATGGGTATGTAATACATGGTCTTCTTCTTGTCCTTTTTGTTCTAAAAACTATTAAAATTGCTTTCAAGTTTCAAGAAGAGCATCTGTCTCTGAAGTACTAACACAATTATGTGGTCACATTTATGATCATGTTCTCTGGTATTTTAGGCTGAACCATTGATTGAGGAACGTGCGTTACACATGAACTCATCGATTCTCGTATCGAAGATTCAGATAATACATATGAAATATATGTTATGGCTAAAACGGCTGGCTTATGTATAAAAAGGAACCCTGAAATGCGGCCATCCATGGGAGAGGTGATTACACTTTGACTTCATTTCATTCTTAAATTTTTGGAAATCTTTATTAATTCATCTATGGCATACATGCAGGGTGGGCGCCTTCTTGAAGGGGAAACAATTTGTGTAATCATACATAGCCATCATGCGGAAGATACAGTGCTTCTTAATTTGTGTTTTGGTGATAGTATTACATGTTTCTCCTTTGCTGTATATACAATATCGTCTGCTGTTACTGTTCTGGGGCCATTGATTTGGTGTCTCCTGGTTTTGGAAAAAAAGTTACAACTGCTCTTACATACATATAAGTCTTTAACATTAAAGTTTAATCAATATAGCAAGCAAAGGGTAAGTTTAATTTTCCTCAAATGTTGAGTTGAGTTGTGAATTTGACCGTGTAAATTAATAGTTTTCTTATATATATCCACTGTGTTATATATATGTTTATAATATACATCATGTGATTAATGAAGATTATACTCTAATATCTAAATGTTTAGTATCGCCGATCATGAAATAGGGAAAATTCAAATTAGGAAAGGATATTCAAATACTTGCAATGTAAATATAATAAGATTTTGGGTGTAAAGCTGATCATAAAATTAAAATTACATTGAGTGGGTGTCTGTTTAAGTTGACATGAGAGTGAAGTGGGTGTGAACTAGGGGCATGTTAAACTTTTGTATGGAACTGGATAATCTCATATATGAGAATGCAACATTTAGGAAGATTTTAATAGGTTGTGCTTTAAAGATCCATAGAGATTGATGCGATAAGGCTCAACAATTACTGTGTATTAGGTCGATAATCTAATGATAATTGGTTGATAATGCTTTTCTTATCAACAAACTAAGACAATCAAAATTACTTATTAGTAAGCAATATGCATGGCTTTAGAGAAATTGTTCTCTAGCTCTCAATCTTGGCAGATCCTGATCCACCAAAAGAATATATATGATTCATCAAATTTTGAAGCACTAAAGCTCTAATACATGCATACAACCAAATAGCATGTGAGGCGTGGAGTAAAAGGGGCTATTGAAGTGGACTGAAAATAGTAGCTACCACTAGCTGAGGTGAAGAATAGTATAAACTGTAGAATACAAAAATATATATGAATAATCATTAGGGTTTCGGGGTTGCCCCATCACAGGAAAACGATGAGATTCTACGTTGAAATGGACTTGAATTTTGGCAGGATCCATTCCCCCTTTAGCTTTACCCACTTACAATAAGAACAAAAGTTGAAAAACACTTATCTCAGAAGAAAAAGTGAGAAGCAATTCATCACACAGTTGAATGAGCTGGTATAAAGTAATGGGTTTCAGAGCTAATCAAAATATTATTTATTATTTTCTCTAGGTTATGTGTTTGGTAAACGCATGGTTGACAGCAGCTTTGAATTAAGTGAAAAATGAAATAGTGGAAGAGAAGTGGAGTGGAGCAAAAAGAATCCAACCATCAGGGACCATGAAAAGGAGAGCGCAACAAGAAGAAGGTGAGGCATGATTGTATAACACTTTGAACAACAGAAATTTGGAAAAATTGGTGTCTCATCAAGCTTTGTAGATCCTGAACCGACCGCTTGGACAATTCTATTTTTAAGCCATCCCCTTTCATTGACTGATAGTTTATTATTGGAAAAAATTAATGAGTTAACTTACTATGATTATATTTATATAGATAGGACAAGTTCCAACGAGGTGGTATTACCAATTGAAATCCCTTTGATCAATCATGAATATGGGTCGGGTCCACAAAAATTGTTGTTTCAATTAATATTATACACGTTTTAATTGATTCAGTAGTTTTATTTTAAAATTAAATTTGTTATTGTGACAAGGACACAACACAACATGAAAAGTTCTTAGGGAACGAAATTGAAGGCAACTGGCAACGTCAATTACAAATCCAATGGGTCCTCAAAAAAGGTGTGGTGGACGGCTGAGATCCTCTTGCAAAGGCATGATACAGAATCTTTACAAATCTTGCAACTTGGCCCATTTGCATTTTCTACACCTGCCCGGTGCCCACTTGCTCTCCGTCTTTCTTTAATTAATTTTGTTTGGATTAGGCATTTCTTTAATTAATTACCTCTTTTATTTTAATAGAACAAAAGTCAGAGATTGAGGGGCAAATTAAAATAATTAATAATAATGATCCCAATTATTTAATGCCCACATAAGTATGCAATTAGAGCCTGTTTAGTTAAGTTTATATGCTAATTTGAGTTTATAAGTATTTAAAATTTTAAGTAGTTATATATTTAATTAAAGTACTTATAAGTAACTGATAAATAATTAATGCGTTTGGTAAAATATTATTTATAAGTATATTTTATTATTAAAATAACTATAAAGAATACTATATTATATTTTATTAATTAATAAATTATACGATAGAATTTTAAAATTAAATAGGGATAATATAATAATATATTTGGTCAAACTAGTTTATAAGCAGAGTGTTTATAAGCTATTAAAAAAATAAAATAAAAAATAAAGTACTTCTCCGTTAATTTATTTATTTATTTTTATTTTTTTTGCAACCCAAAATAGTTATAAACAAACAAATCAGTTTAATTTTTGAACTTATAAATTCAGATAAACACATTCTTAATCATAAAAACACTGATCGAAAGTGATCAATATTAAACAATAAAAATAAAATAGGAGGTTCTGAACTTCCACATTTGATACACAGAGATCCAACTAACCTAACTATATATGTATGTAGTTGAGTTAAGGTTTATTTTCCTTAATTCATAATCAGTTTAATTAAGGCAAGTTTAATAAATAAAGAAGCATCATTTTGATATAATTTGAATGTAGGAATTTTGTATTAAAAAAGTAGAAGCATGTGATCCCGATTCTTTGAAAAGACAAAAGCAAACTTTAGATTGAATTAAAATACATTGACTCTCTGCTTTTAATGAATCACTAAGTTTGAAAGAATTCGATTCCATTTCTCTTGGTTCTAATAATTAACATCCATTAACCAATACTAACATATCTTATAATATTAATGTTTAATTTGACTTGTCAAATTTATTATTCAAGGTTAATTTTCTGGTTGTAGATTTTTATGAGCATTGCCACCATATTTAACATATAGGAAAAAGGAAATAAATAAAGATGTAAGATAAAGGTATTTTATTTTAATCCCAATTTATTTCAAATCTTTTTCTATCCTTTAAATAATTTCCTACTCATATATTCTTCTTTTTAATTTCCCAGAATTATATGTTTAACATTACCATATTTTTATAGGGGTTTTGGTAATAATATCAAAAAGGGTATTTAATAGTTTTTGACAAAATTATCCTGAAAAAACATTTAATTTACAAAATTTCATCCAATCAACCAAAAACCCTGAAAAGAAAATATCTTTAAAAAGAAAAAAGTAGAAATACTTTATAAAGATAATCAACTGTATCTAAATATAAAATTAAAATTAAGCTACAATATTCTCTTATATGGCAATATTTAGCTTAAATTACAAGTTTTGCCTTGTCTTGTAGGGTCTATTTATCTTTTAAGTCCAAGAACGACCCTCCCTCATGCGGAAGATACAGTGCTTCATTAATTTGTGTTTTGGTGATAGTATTACATGTTTCTCCTTGCGTGTTATATACAATCTGTCTGCTGTTTACTGTTCTGGGGCCATTGATTTGGTGTCTCCTGGTTTTGGAAAAAAGTTACAACCTGCTCTTACATACATATAAGTCTTAACATTAAAGTTTAATCATATAGCAAGCAAAGGGTAAGTTTAATTTTCTCAAAATGTTGAGTTGAGTTGTGAATTTTGACCGTGTAAATTAATATGTTTCTTATATATATCCCCTGTGTTATATATATGTTTATAAATACATCATGTGATTAATGAAGATTATACTCTTAATATCTAATATGTTTAGTATCGCGATCATGAAATAGGGAAAATTCAAATTAGGAAAGGATATTCAAATACTTGCAATGTAAATTATAATATTTTGGGTGAAGCTGATCAAAAATTAAAATTACATTGAGTGGGTGTCTGTTTAAGTTGACATGAGAGTGAAGTGGGTTGTGAACTAGGGGCATGTTAAACTTTTGTATGGAACTGGATAATCTCAATATGAGAATGCAACATTTAAGGAAGATTTTAATAGGTTGATGCTTTAAAGATCCATAGAGATTGATGCGATAAGGCTCAACCAATTACTGTGTATTAGTCGATAATCTAATGATAATTGGTTGATAATGCTTTTCTTATCAACAAACTAAGACAATCAAAATTACTTATTAGTAAGCATAATGCATGGCTTTAGAGAAATTGTTCTCTAGCTAATCAAATCTTGGCAGATCCTGATCCACCAAAAGAATATATATGATTCATCAAATTTTGAAGCACTAAAGCTCTAATACATGCATACAACCAAAAGCATGAGGCGTGGAGTAAAGGGGCTATTGAAGTGGACTGAAAATAGTAGCTACCACTAGCTGAGTGAAGAATGTATAAACTGTTAGAATACAAAATATATATGAAATAATCATTAGGTTTCGGGTTGCTCCATCCATACAGGAAACGATGAGATTCTACGTTGAAATGGACTTGAATTTTGGCAGGATCCATTCCCCCTTTAGCTTTACCCACTTACAATAAGAACAAAAGTTGAAAAACACTTTCTCTCAGAAGAAAAAGTGAGAAGCAATTCATCCACACAGTTGAATGAGCTGGTATAAAGTAATTGGGTTTCAGAGCTAATCAAAATATTTTTATTATTTCTCTAGGCTTTATGTGTTTGGTAAACGCATGGTTGACAGCAGCTTTGAATTAAAGTGAAAAATGAAATAGTGGAAGAGATGGAGTGGAGCAAAAAGAATCCCAACCTCAGGGACCATGAAAGGAGAGCGCAACAAGAAGGTGAGGCATGATTGTATTAACACTTTGAACCAACAGAAATTTGGAAAAATTGTCGTCCTCATTCAAGCTTTGTAGATTCCTGAACCGACCGCTTGGATCAATTCTATTTTTAAGCCATCCCCTTTCATTGACTATAGTTTATTATTTGGAAAAAAATTTAATGAGTTAACTTACTTATGATTATATTTATATAGATAGGACAAGTTCCAAGAGTTGGTATCCAATTGAAAATCCATTTGAGACAGTTTTTCATAGTTATTCTTCGATTTTGTTTGTAATTCCCATATATATGATCATGTTTAGGTCAGCATTGAAGTTAAAGTTACTGCTGGAACGCCCCTTAAGAAGGTTATTGTGCAAGAGGTTTTAGCGTGTAAAGCAACTTGGGTTATACTTGATAGGTAATTGTTTTCTCTTTATTCTATTCTTGTGTTCCGAGTCAAGAAGTCTATAAGGTCATACTTTCATATTTATGATTGAAAACACATCCAAATTCTGCATTAATTAGGTGCTCAATTTTTCCTTATAACTTGCAAACCCTGCAGGCATCTGAGAAGAGATCAGGGGTTCTATCTGAGACAAATACCTTCAAAGCTTGCATTAATTCAAGATAGCTTGGATGTGGAAATCTTGAGATCTAAGACAACAAATGAAACAGATGCACTTATAGAGCACAAGTTGTTTAACTCCATGTCAAAATCAGTTCCCCAACCTAATACTCAACCTGCAGAAAATGCTGATCAGCAGTCTATCTCCAGTATTAAGAGCTATCTTCAAATCCACAGGTCCTTGGATAGCGATTTGATGTCTTCGTCCATTTATGGTTCGCGGGAGCATTACTTTCCATCTGATTCTGGGGCTCACTCTGAGCAAGAAAAATCAGGTCCGCAACTTTCTTCACCTTCTCAGAGGATAAAAATTCCACAGCATAAGAATCACTTGCGAAAGAGATCTTCAGGAGCTCCACTTCTTTGTGCTACATGTGGGCTGAGGACTGAGTTGTATATCAAAGATTCTATGAAATTCAGTTTTCTCGAAATTCAGCAAGCAACAAATGATTTATCAGGGGATAATTTACTTGGAGAGGGTGGATTTGGCCGTGTATTTAAGGGCCAACTTAAAGATGGACAGATGATTGCAGCAAAGGTACGAAAAGATGCAAGTTGCCAAGGGTTTGCAGAATTTCACTCTGAGGTGTATGTCCTCAGTTTTGCACGCCACAAGAACATTGTGATGCTTTTGGGTTATTGTTGCAGGGAGAACCTTAACATTTTAGTTTATGAGTATATCTGCAACAAGTCTCTACATTGGCATTTATTCGGTGAGTAATTACTGGAGCAAATCAAAGTCATTGCAGGTTTTCCTAGTTATTCTACTAAATATTTCGAGTTCTAAAATTTATTTCCTTTTACTTTTAGATAGTACAACTGTTCTTGAGTGGCACCAAAGGCATGCTATTGCCATTGGAACTGCAAAGGGTTTGCGTTTTCTACATGAAGAATGCCGCGGAGCTCCTATAATTCATCGCGACGTGCGTCCAGGCAATATACTTCTCACACATGACTTTGTTCCTATGGTAATTTCTCATGCCCATTTATTTTCATTCTGTTCATTTTCCCTCTTTTTCTTCTTTATTATATTAACTCCCTTTGGTGTAATTGGATATCCCATAGACATTAGATAAGTAATCCTAGGAGAAGAATGTGCATGAGCTACATCTAAAAGACCTTACCTTTATATCTGAAGTCTAGTGGTCTGAGAAATTTTGCTTCCACATGTTGAAATTCTAGAGCCTTGTTGGACACCACAGTTTTCTCAGCTCTTTTGCTTTACATAATATTATTATGTAACAAATTTGATTATTGTAATGTCGTGAATGTGTTGACACAGCTTGACAACAGAGAATCTCAAAAAACTGTTTTCCTTTTTTCATCAAATTGAAAACAAGATCAGTTTCCAGGACATTGCAGTTAACAAACTGGTGTCTTATATACTCAGCTAGGTGACTTTGGCCTTGCACGATGGAAGTCAACTGAGGATCCAGTTCAGACCAAAATACTTGGCACTTTGGGGTATAACCTCTATTAGCTTTCCACTACTTTAATTTCTTCTTGTTTGATACCAAATGTTTTAAATTAAGTATTTACTGAGTACTTTGATTTGTTTTAGGTATGTTGCTCCAGAATATGCAGAGAATGGAATAGTTTCAGTGAGGACGGATGTCTATGCATTTGGCATAGTTTTGATACAATTATTATCAGGACGCAAGGTGTTTGATACAAATAGAGAAGAAGAACAACCATCTCTGAGAGAATGGGTATGTAATACATGGTCTTCTTCTTGTCCTTTTTGTTCTAAAAACTATTAAAATTGCTTTCAAGTTTCAAGAAGAGCATTTATCTCTGAAGTACTAACCACAATTATGTGGTCACATTTATGCTCATGTTCTCTGGTAATTTTAGGCTGAACCATTGATTGAGGAACGTGCGTTACATGAACTCATCGATTCTCGTATCGAAGATTCAGATTATACATATGAAATATATGTTATGGCTAAAACGGCTGGCTTATGTATAAAAAGGAACCCTGAAATGAGGCCATCCATGGGAGAGGTGATTACACTTTGACTTCATTTCATTCTTAAATTTTTGGAAAATCTTTATTAATTCATCTATGGCATACATACAGGTGGTGCGCCTTCTTGAAGGGGAAAACAATTTGTGTAATCATACATAGCCATCATGCGGAAGATACAGTGCTTCATTAATTTGTGTTTTGGTGATAGTATTACATGTTTCTCCTTAGCTATATTTGGTACTTATTTGTTGCTATTTGGGATCATTATTATTTTTTTATAATATATATTATATAAATTTTAATATTATTTAATATTTTATTTTAAATGTCAAATTTAGTACATTAAATAATATTTATTAATATTAAAGCAAACAAATCAAAATTAATGCACAAAGAAAAATCACATCACAATATACAAATTAAATTTGGATAATAATAATAAATATTATAATTCTCAATATCATCTTCAACTTGTACATCTTCATTTTATTCATCATCACTGACTCTACTTGGTTGCATAAATTGAACAACCTCTTGTTCCACATCCACCCTACAAGTTATTTTTGTCCATTAACTTTGCCTCAATATGAAAACTAAAAATTCATCTAAATTATTGGTTTGATATGCATCATGAGTTCGATTGATCTTCCTCAATTTTACGAGAATGTCGTACAAATGCCTATGTTGCACCTTCTGTATAACTTTCCAAACGGGTTGATGTGTGATCCAGTTTTCAAAGAGAACTAGACTGTAAAGGTACCAGATTTTGGTCCAACAGACTGGTATGATCTGGTTCTTTAAGTAGTGGATTCGGGAATTCACTTAATAGATGTGATACATGTAAAACTCAAACTACTAGAAAAAACCTCCTTCCTTGAAGAATGAGTTGACAATTTTCTTGACCGTTTTCAATTCCTGATTGATTTGACCATTTATGAATTGTCAAGAATTAAAATAATCCTTGACCATTTTGGTGATTCTTGATAGTTATTAACTGTCAAAGAATTGGCTAAAAATAAATTGTTAATCTTGTTTTGACTGTTGTAGTCTAAATCTTTGACAGTTTTTAACTATCAAGGATTAAGTATAAAAAACAAAAAAAATAAAAAATAAAAAAATTTGCTTTTTTGCAACCAATTTTTCATTCACTCTTCCCATAATTTTTTCCTTAAAACTTATGCTAACCTCATTTCACTCATTTTTGAAACCCTTATAGTCGACCTATTTCTGGCACTGGAAAACAAGTTCTCGTTTCTACCAGTCCTGTTCAGTAGATGACGACTCGCTCAGTGACTTTGGCGCTTACCCCTGTCTATTTTGACGGAGTTTGTTAACTTCGGTGAGTTCTTATCGAGGCGTATCCCCAACACCCAAATTTAGGGGTGTTCAAAAATAGTAGAAACTTAACCGAACAGGGAACCAAAGTGGTTTTCCAGTTATCCAAGAAATAGTTTGATTTTGGTCCATAGAAATAGAGAAAACTGAATTTCCAATTTTATTAAAAAAAAATTAAAAAGTAAACAATTTTTTCATTAAAATTAAAAAAATTTAAATTAAAAAGATTATAAATCTAAAATTAAAGAAAACAAAACCCCAAACCCGGTTTAAAAAAAAAATAATAATAAACATTTTTCCCACCTCAAAATTTTCACCAAGGCAAATTCTCCCACCCATTTTTCATTAAGTCAAAGCTAGGGTTATAAAACTATTAGAACAACCCATTTCTTTACCAAAATTCCGGCGCCCAAAAACCCATTCTTCGCACAAATTTCTTCCCCCAAAAACCAGAATAATTTCCCTCTTTTCCGCCCAAAATCTCTCTTCGTCGCTCTTCCACTAAATCGCAGAAGCTCTCTAAAGCAAACCAAAAAGTAGAGATTCATTTCTCTGTCTCCAATCTCAAGAAAATATCAATTCTCAAATTCTAGTTGTTGTGATGTGGCAATTGACCTATGCCCACGTGGAAGTCAAATTATAACTTGGGTGGTCAAAGTTATTAGTTAAAGACTAAAAGGGTAATTCTGTCAAATCCATTCTTCAATAAACCTAATGCAAATTAGGTTTTGTTCATTCTGTTTTCTCGAGCTTCTCTCTTGGTTATAGAGAGAGAAAACTTGTTACGAATCTCTGGATGTGCTAGAAATTGAAGAGCGTTGATGGAATCAAATGGTGGTGGTAGGTCTTAGCTGGATTTTCCTTTTTGCTTTCACGTGTATAAATCAGTCACTAATGTTTGGTTATTGTGTTTGGTGTATGAGAGGTGAGGAGATCTGGGTTTTACAGAGGGGTTTTCTCTGGGTTTTTGCTCTGTGTAAAGGGTAAGCGTAAATCTCTGTAAGGTTCCTATTCTCATAGTAAATTCTTCTTATTGCCCTAAAGAGTGGATGTAGGTAATCTGTGTGATTACCGAACCACTATAAATCTGTGCGCCTTTCAATTTAGCTTATTATCTGTTTATATGCTTATGATTATCTGTGTTTTTGGATTATGTACTGCTTTGGATTTTCGTTTATGGTCTCTAGTTGCAACAAGTGGTATCAGAGCTAGGTTTTCATTCTAGCACCTAGGGTTTATTCTAGGTTGGAGATCCTTTTCGAATCTGAAGTAATCTAGGCTTAGATGTTTTCTTCACAAATGCAATTTTTTAGGGTTTTTACTAGTCTCGGGTAAATTGGGGCTTTTGTACTCTAGGCGTCTGTGAAGGTTAGGAATCTAGAAATGTCTAGGTTTGAGGTGGAAAAATTCACAGGGGATAATGATTACGGATTATGGAAGATGAAGATAAGGGCTATCTTATTTAAGGATGGATTGTCTGATACTTTAGAGGGTGAGGATAGTTTACCAGACTCCCTATCTGAGAAGGAGGAGAAAGACTTGTTAAATAAAGCCTACGTACCTTATCCTAGGTTTGGGGGATAAGGTCTTAAGAGAAGTTAAGAAATGACCACACAGCCGAAATTTGGGAAAAAATTAGACTCTATATACTGTCAAAGTCTTTCCTAATAGGTTAGTTTTAAAACGAAATATTCAGTTTTAAAATGGATGAAAACAAAATATTATGAGAAAATATGAATGACTTTATGAAACTAGTACAGGATCTAGAAGGGCTTAGTCTTAAGGTTGAGGATGAATATCAAGCAGTGATTCTTATTAACTCTCTTCCAAAATATTTTCAAATTTGTGGACCCCCTTAAGTATGGCAGACAAAACCTTAAACTAGATGAAGTAGTGGTGTCAATTACTACTAAGGATGCTTAATTTAAAAAGGAAGGTAAACTTGATGGTGAGGGGTTATATGTGAGAGGAAGATCTGAAAAGAAAGGGAGTTTCAGGGGTAGATCAAAGTCGAAGTCCAAATTCATTAGAAAATGTTTCCACTGTCATAAGGAAGGTCATTTCAAAAGGAGTGTCCTGATAGGAAGAAAAAATCAGGGGAAAATGATGCTAGTGGGAGTGTAGATATAGTTTCGATGGTTATGAGAGTTCTGATGTGTTAGTAGCTTCTGAAAATGAAACTGATGCTGAATGGGTACTTGATTCTGGCTGTTCTTTCACAGACTCCAAATAGGAGTTTTCTGTCAAACTTTAAGAAACTAGAGTTTGAAAAGTGTTGATAGGCAATAATGCAGTTTGTAGAGTCTTAGGAATAGGAGATGTAAGGCTGAATTTGCATGATGGAAGTTCAAAATGGCTCACAGATGTTAGATATTACCAAAACTAAAAAGAAATTTAGTTTCTCTAAGAAGCCTAGACTCAATTGGCTATAGTATAAGGCTCAAGGTGGAGTCCTTAAAGTACTAAAGGATCCTTAGTTTTAATGAAGGGTGAGATGAGGAATGGGCTGTATATTCTAAATGGTTCAACCATCACTAGAACAGAGCTGTATCTTTATCTCAAAAGTCCAATAGGACAACTTTATGGCATAGGAGGTTTGGCATGTTAATGAAAAAAGATTAGTTGAGCTGAGTAAGCAAAAGGTTATATGAGGAGTAAAGTAGGGAAGCTGGATTTCTGTGATCACTGCATTTATGGAAAGTGAATAGAATTGGTTAGTGTGGGAAACCATTGTTCTAAGGCTATTTTAGATTATATCCATTCAGATGTGTGGGAGCCAACTAAATATCCATCTTTGGGAGGTATAGGATTTCATTAGCATCACAGATGATTACTCTAGGAGGGTCTGGATCTATTTCTTGAAAACTAAGGGGAGGCCTTTAGGAAATTCAAAGATTGGAAGGTCCTGATAGAAAATCAATCTGGGAAGAAAATTAGGAAACTTAGAACCGATAATGGGTTAGAATTATCAATGAAGAGTTTGATAGTCTGTTGTAGGGAAAGTGGAATTCTAAGGCATAGAACCGTAAGACACCACACCCCAGTAGAATGGTTTAGCAGAAAGGATGAATATGACCATTCTAGAAAAGGTTAGAAGCCTATTATCCTATTCTAAGTAACCCACCAGGTTTTGGGCAGAGGCTGCCCACACAGCTGTTATCTAATAAACAGAATACCTTCCTCAGCTATTAGTTTTCAAACACCCATGGAGAAATGGTCTGGGCATCCTGCAAATTATCGTAACCTTAGGGTTTTGGGCTGCACTGTGTTTGTCATGAGAAAATAACTGAATTACAACCAAGGGCTATTAGATGCATTTTCTTAGGGTATCTGTGGCATTAAGGTTACAAATGTTGAGATTGGAGGGAAAATGTGCATTATTAGCAGAGATGTGAGGTTTAATGAGGATGAGCTGGGTGGATTGAGTCAGAAAGAAAGTGACAATGTAGATAGGACAGAGGTGTTTAATTTTCTAGGTGGAGAAGTTCCAAACCTGAACAATCCTGCTTCAGATCCTGTTTCAGTTTCTCAAACGCAGGTGGATGAACCTAGCTTAGATGATAATGATGGGGGATGGAATGATTTACAAAATTATCAACTAGCTAGAGATGGAGAAAGAAGGGAAATTAAACTACCTAGGAGGTACTCACATGCTGATATGGTAGCCTTTGTCTTCCAGTTGTTGAAAAGATTGATGATGAACCTAGAACTGTTAAGGAAGCCATGAATAGTAAAGATTCTAGTCAGTGGAAACTGGCCATGCAAGAAGAGTATGATTCTCTAATAAAAAATCAGACATGGATTTTAGTTAACAAATCTAAAGGCCATAGGGTGGTTAAGTGCAAATGGGTTTTTAAAAGGAAAAGGGTATACCAAGGGTAGAAGCACCTAGGTTTAAAGCAAGGTTGGTAGCCAAAGGTTTCACACAGGTTGAAGAGAGTAGACTACAATGAAATTTTCTCACAGTTGTGAGACACACCATTATCAGAATCTTCTTATCCTTGGTAGCTCAGTTTGATTTAGAATTAGAGCAATTAGACATCAAAACAAACTTCTTAATAGTGATTTAGAAGAAAGAATTCTGAAGGAGCAGCATGAGTTGTTTGAAAAGGGGTCTAAAAAACAAGTTGGTTGTTGAAAAAAAATCCTTGTATGGATAAAGCAGTCACCAGGCAGTGGTATAGGAAATTTGATGTTTTATGGTGAATGCTGGTTTTATTCGAAGTAGCTTTGATGGTTGTTTTATTTCAAGTGTTTGTATGGTGAATGCTACATCTAATTGGCTTGTATATGGATGATATGTTTTAGCTTGTAAAGATCTTTCTGAAATTGCTAAATTCAAAGGAGAGATGAGTAGACAATTTGAAATGAAAGATTTAGGGCAAGCTAAGAAGATCCTAGGAATGAATATTGAAAGGGATAGAAAAAATGGAAAACTAGTGTTGTCACAGAAAGAATATGCTAGAAAATCATAAGGAAGTTTAACATAAGTAATTCTAAACTTGTTAAAACACCTTTAGGACAACATTTTAAACTCAGTACAGTATGTTGGAGTAGGTGCCCTAGAGCCAATACTTATTGTGGAATTGACTCTTTGTAATAATGTTCATTAATCAAAAAAAGGTTTTATACTATATCGCGTAAATCATTAATTATTTGCAATATGTATTGATATATGTCCTTAGAATGGTGAACCGTGACGAAGGTATCAAGTGTTTCAAATCTTAATAGTGAGAACCTATGAGTACATATGGTGGCTAACTAGAAACATCCATAGCCCCAGTATATTCTGAAGTAAGGGCACATATAATACAGTAAGGCTATCATAGTGTGAAGATCCTGTCAAAAAGCAGTGACTGATCTCACTTGTCAAGATTATTTGGTGACAACCTGGTGTAACACAAGGGTGTTTGCTATAGGCGGATACACTGCAGCAAGTTCACTGGACTGACCCACTAGAGGATTCCATATGGATGGTAACCCCAATGTCAATGGAACAAATCCTCTAACGAATGGTGGTACATGTGATCCTTAGACTTGAGATCATCGGAGAACTTGTGCAACGATTGGGTGCAGTTTGACACTAGCCTAATGCAGTTCTATTCAGAGTTGTCAATACAGTGGTGATTGACTGCATCAAGGAGTGTATCAAGACTAAAGGTGGGAAAGTAACCCGCCCGGCCCGGCCGGCCCGCGGCAGGTTACTTTGTTTGGGGGCCGGGCCTAACCCGCCCGCCAGCAAAGGCAGGCCGGGTTAGGCCGCCCATTTTCTCCAAAATGGCTGGCCCAGCCGGCCCGCCAGCCCTAACCCGCCGGGTTAGGTGGCGGGCTGGGCGGGTTAGCCCGATTTTCCTTTTTTTTATTTTTTTATTTAACTTTTAAATAAATTATTATAATATAATTGTTTTAATTAACTTTTCAATATCAATAATTCAATTCAATTTTTTTGTTTGTTAACATTTCAAAATTAATTCAATTTTGATACAATAAAATTATAATAAGAAAAATTATTCATTATCAAAAAATAAAATAAGAAATTACAAATTATGCCTCGTTAAAAACCTCACCAAGAAAAACCCAATGGGGGAAAAACTTGGTAAAGAAAAAAGAGTGCAATAATTAACAATTAATTTACAAATTACATTTTACAAAAAACTAATTGGGGGTGGTTCACAAGGACTCCCTCATATGTATCATCTATATTACAAAATTGAAAGATTCTACTAAAGTATGTCGATAACCTCGTATTGATCTTGATGGCGCGATCGTTCCAATCTCGAAGACATGTGAGGACTTCAATCATTTTTGGAGCAAGTTTAGTCCTCCTTTCATTTAAAATCCTTCCACTTGCACTAAAGTGTGTTCGGATGAGACGGTTGAGACAGGAACAGCAGAAAACATCCAGGCAAGTCTTGATAATACCGGAAAAATACATTTTCTGGCTCTCCAATACTCTAAGATATCAAAGTGACCTGTTGAAAACATTTCGGGGGTTGCACAATATTGTTGAAGTTCATTACTCTGCGACTCCATGGAGGACAGTATATTAGTGTTGTTGGTGTGTTGTTGGTGGTGGTGGTGGTGCTTCTGAAGAGGACGCTGCGGCTGTGCTTCGAATTGGGTCCTTCGGCCTATTCAGTGCATTCTAAGAGTATAAGTCTTCATTTGTTGTTTCTTCTGCTACAACTTCTCTGGATATTTCGCTTCTTTGCGACTGCGGGTTCCCATACCTGTTTTCATATTGGAAATATACTTTGAAAAGACTATTTTTACCTCTCCATTTGATTGACAAATGATTCGGTTTGTAAATTTTCACTTAAATTGTCAAAACCATTTTCTAAACGTGCTAATTTAATTCTAGGATCAAATATAGCACTAAACAATAAAGAAAAGGAATGGGTTCCCAATATTTCAAAAAAAAATTTTCATTGCCTTTATTGGTGCATTTAAAATTTCATTGTCTCTGTTTTTTGTAATAACTCGGAAATTTTTATAATTGTTATATATACCAATGGACTAGTAGGATAATACACACCAGAAAGTTGTAAAGTGGATTGGTAAAAAAATGAGAAAAGAATGAAATACTTAGCTATCTTCCAATCATTTTCAACCAAATAATGGGACCTCTATTATTTGCTACAAAATAACTAATTATATTAGCATAAGGTAAACATGAATCAAGCTAAATAAGTACTATTCCATCTAACAGCATATCTAATGCAAAAGTTCTAGGAGACATATTTGATTTTTACAAGCTTCTTGAAAATTAGCATTTCTTTTATTACTACCAGTAATCCAAGCTAAAGATTCCCTAATTCTATCAATATTTTTTTTAGTTGTTTTCATACCACTTTTCACAATTAAATTATAAACATGACATGCACAACGTTGGTGAAAAAACTTCAAATTGTATATAAAGGATAATCAGTTTGAAAAAAATCATAGCTTTACTATTAGAACTTGCATTATCAAGTTAAACTATCACTTTATCAATAATATCATAATCTTCTAAAACTTCAACAATTTATTAGATTTCTAAACCACATGATCCACATTCATTAATCTAAATCCTAATAAAGATTATTTAATTTAAATTCATTATCAAAATAATGATAGTAACACAAAATATATCTTGTTTAGCTCTAACACTCCAAATATCGGCAGTTAGAGCCACTAAATGACAAGTATGAAAATATTTTAATTCTAATTTCATTTTTTTAAACAACTTTATTAAATCATTTCTAGTTGCAGTTTAGAAAACTTTTAAATCCTGGGAAAAATGAATTTTGAACAAATCTTTGAAAATATTTATTTCAGCATATTAATAGGTTGATCAGCTGCAGCAATATATAAAGCTAACTGTTCCCTATATACATCAGAATTATAACGCCAAGTAGCACCCCTATTAGTATTTGAGTTTGATTGCTTTCTCTATTCCATGTTGATTAATATGTTTATTAGCATGCCTTTTTAAAGTACTAGTACCATTACCTGAATCAGCTTTATAAACATTTGCACAATATTTGCATCTTGCTTTCTTGATTGAACGCCATTTTCTATCTCGTAAAAATTGTCGAAATGCGCCCAAACGTCTGATGTGTGTCTGTCTTCGTTCGACGGCAGTTGATGATCTTGCCTCAGTTGAGATGAAGTTGGACGAGGATGACGATTACGAGGACGACTTCTAGAACCACTGGGAGCTATGGAATCGACGGCATATTTTGAGGTGTATCGGATCTGAGACTGGGATTGGGACAGCGGGACTATTTGAATCTCCTGCATTCATAGTAAAATCAGTGGGACTAGGACTAGGATAGTAGTTTTCTTCATCATTGAAATGAGGGAGAGAAAATATCTATCCATTGTAGTTGAAAAAAAAATTGATGTAGAAGAAAATAAAATTAAAGAAAGAGAATTGGAATTGGAAATTGGAATTTGGAAAAATTGGAATATGAATTGAAAATTGCAAAAACTAATAAAAATTAAAAAAAGAGCAAATTGATAACAAAAAGATTAAGAGAATAAATGAATAATTGAGAGAATAGAGATTAGAGATAGAGAATATGAGAGAATTTGAGTGTGAGAAAATATGACAGTTTAGGGCCAATTTATAGAAAAAAAAATGGGGAAAGAAATGACAAAAAAGACCCCTCCAACGGCTATAAACGGCTATATTTCAAGGGTAAAAGTGTAATTTAAAAACTAAAAAAATGCATTTTTTTTTTTAATTTTTTTTTGGCCAACCCGGCGGGTGGCCGTTGGCAACAGCCAACCCGGTGGATTGGCACACCCAACCCGTCGGGTTGCGGTCCTCCTGCAGAGAGACAAAATAGCAACCACGGGCCGGCGGGTTGCCATTTTGCAACCGGCCCGCCCGGGGTTGCTGGCGGGTTGGGCTCAAACCGGCCCGCCATTAAGGCGGGCCGGGCTCAACCTCTTTATTACGGGGGGTTAGAGTTGACCCACCTAACCGGCCCCTTTTTCCACCTAATCAAGACTATGGTGGATCGATAGAGGATTCATCACTCTCGGGTACGAGAGAAGTTATCTCACGGCGCAATTAGTATATGGCAATGACACTAAAACTGTGGCCACAGGGGATTGAGTTGTTGCCTATCGAATATAATACAGATCATGGTCCAGAAACTAAATACATAATCGAGAGTAAACGAAGGTTGACACTATTTCTATGCCTTCGTCTTGTCGAGAAAACAAATGATGAAAGGATCAATTGTACGGTAACCATATCATTGACAGGTAGTTGCTTGATGAATTCGAATCTATCGGGTGGCCATGATGCCTTGCGGGGCCAATCTTAGTCTGTGTATTAGTGAGACAATTAATTGGTGTTAATCGTAATACTATACACTGTCGGTATGATGAGGAGCCTATGGGTCATACAAATAGAAGATATTTAAGAGCCAAGAAGAAAGAAGGGCGTTTTCATCCTTTTAGGCGAAAGGGTATTTTGGTAATTTCACAGTGCAATTAAATTTGCTGAAGGTCGTAGCTTTATTTAATTAGAAAAATTAAATAAGTGAAATTACGTTTAAATATGTGTTTGCATATATTTAATTAAATCATCATTATTGTTAAATGTTAATTATATATATATATAATATATATATATTATATATTATATATATATATATATATTAAATATATATTAATTGATTTGAATTGAGATAATGGAGAATAAAAATAAAATATCTAATTGAGAGTGTTTGGTAACATAGGGGTGTGGGTTGGAGCCCAAGCCTATTCCATATGGGAATAGGGTATTAAAGTTTTACTATAAAAGAAAAAACGTTACTTGTAAAAGGGAGAGATTTTTTCATTTTTCTCTTGAAAAGCAAAATTAATAGCCCTATTTACACTCCTACGGCAGTATCTCATTTTTGCCCAAAACTCAATTCATTTGATTTTCTTCTTGATTCTTAAGGCTAAGGAAGATTAGCAAATCCTTCTAGTTTGTGATTGTCTTCGTGTGGACTACATGGGTTCGATCCTACACTTGGATCGGTAGCAAAAACGTTCATTGACAAATTTGGAGGAGCCTTCAAACGTGCGTATGATTCTCTCTAACTCAGATTAACCTTTTGGTGCAGATTTTACTTTAATAAAATTGTAAAATTATATCCTTGATCTTGGCTCATGGAAACGATCCTTGTATTATATTTTTGTTTTCGCTGTGTATATGGATCATTTACTAACACAGTACAATGTCCAGACAGAAGAAGAAGAAAGAAGGAAATGGCTTGCATTCCGTATGCAAATGCAATAGGGAGCTTGATGTATTTGATGGTATGTACCAGACAGATTTGGCCTTGCAGTCAATTCTGTAAGTAGGTTTATGAGTAATCCTAGGAAGAATCATTAGGAAGCTGTAAAATGGGTGCTTAGATATGTAGGGGTACACTGGCCATTGGTATTGTTTACAACAGGGGGCAAAATCAGGTGAATCTCATTGTAGTATAGTGGATGCGTATTATAATGGAAATGTAGACGTTTTGTTTTTCATTTGGGATAATCTGGTTTGTTGGAAGGTAACTTGCAGGCAATTGTTACTCTGTCACCATGAAAGCAGAATATGTTGCAATTACATAGGTAGTCAAAGAGGCAATGTGGCTTAAAGGAATGCTTGATGAAATGGGATTGAAACAGCAGCAGGTCCCAATCAGAGTGATAGCCAAAGTGCAATTTTTCTATGCAAAAATCAAGTTTTTCATGAGAGATCAAAACACATTGATGTTAGGTTGCACTTTATCAGAAATTTGATTGAAGACAAAGTCATTAAGTTGGAGAAGATTCCTGGAAGAGAAAACCCAGCAGACATGTTCACTAAGTTTGCTATTTTGGACAAGTTAAGGCTCTTTAAGAGCCTTTGCACATTGACAAATATTAGAAGAAGTTCCAGGGCAGTAAGGAAAGGCAATGATCAAATGCCAAGGTAGAGATTTGTTGTGATGTGGCAATTGACCTATGCCCACGTGGAAGTCAAATTATAACTTGAGTGGTCAAAGTTACTAGTTAAAGACTAAAGGGGCAATTCTGTCAATCCATTCTTCAATAAACCTAATGCAAATTAGGTTTTGTTCATTGTTTTCTCGAGCTTTCTCTCTTGGTTACAGAGAGAGAAAGCTTGTTACGAATCTCTGGATGTGCTAGAATCTAAAGAGGTTGATGGAATCAAACGGTGGTGGTAGGTCTTAGCTGGATTTTCCTTTTTGCTTTCACTGTGTGATAAATATGTCACTAATGTTTGGTTATTGTGTGTGGTGTATGAGAGGTGAGGAGATCTAGGTTTTACAAAGGGGTTTTTCATTGGGTTTTTGCTCTATGTAAGGGTGAGTGTAAATCTCGTAAGGTTCTCTATTCTCATAGTAAATTCTTCTTATTGCCCTGAAGAGTGGATGTAGGTAATCTGTTGATTATCGAACCATATAAATCCTTGTGCCTTTTATATTCAGCTTTTATCTGTTTAATTGCTTGTGATTTATCTGCTGTTTTGGATTATGTACTGCTTTTTTGGTCTTGGTTGCAACATTAGTGTTAGATTTTGGCTTCCAAAATCTCTTAATCCATCCATTCATCACGATCGACCTTACCGTACCTTTCCCGCCTCGTTTTTACAGTCTGATCAACCCCGTTCTTACTAAATATGATCTTTGTTTCGTCTGGAAAACTCAATTCGTTTATTTCTTTACAATTCTTCTTTTAATCGTATTTCATGTTAAGTTCAAGGCTTTGTCAATCAATCCTTTGAAAAGTTAGGGCTTTGTCGATCATCCTCTAAAAAGTTAGGCTTTGTCTGCAGTATCAGCTAATGGTCCAAACGAGTTGTTAGACTATCTTAAGTCCTTGAGCATCAGAATTTGAAGGTAAGAAGTTTTGTTTATCTTGATTTCCTTTGACATATGGTTGACATCTGAGCTTTGGAGTTTTGATTGCTATCTAATCTTCCACTGATTGTGGGGAAACATTTGCAATATTGTAGTCATGCTTAGATATTTTTGTGCCATTGAGGAAGACTGTGTTGCATTTATCATTTTTGAAAAAAATCAATCTTAAATTAATGAAATCACTATGTGTTGAAAATCAAAATTTGGGGTTTTAGGAGAGGGATTATGTATTTATGTTCCTGATTTCATACTTCCTGTCAAAATGATACCTTAGTGACTCAAATGTGTGATCTATCTGAGTATGGTCTCTCATGAATCACCACGTTTCTTTAGAGTCGTGTACATTTTTCAAATGAATTGTGCACTGTTTATGTAGGAGTTGACTAATAGCGTTGGAGAGGATGTTGTGCTTGCTATGAACACGTTCATTAAGCGTCTTTTGGCTATTTTAGATCCCAGCCAAATGAAGTGTTGCCTTTATATTAGAGCTTTACGATCTTCCTTCACCTTTTTGCTTCATAGTAAGGCATAAATTTCATTGATTTCCAAATATCTAGTTGATTGTGTTATTCATCCTTACTGAAATGAATTGAGATTGACTATTAAACTGATTATCTGAATTTTCGATAACTATAACCAAGAGACTGAAAACCATATGTGATTTGAGCAGTGTCCTCTGGAGTATATCTTTGGATTTGTTGATTAAAGATCTTTATGCTGTATCATAAAATGCATTTATTTGAAATTGTTGAAGTAACTTCTTGTTTAATATTTTACCCCTGATGTAAATAAATGTATCATTTTGTGTGGTCAATGATTCAATAATGACTGTATGCTGCACCATAATAGCTTTTATACATGCCCAAACTAGCATATGCAGGCATCTAATTGAAATTGACCATGGTTAAAGTGACTCGAATTGTTATTCCTTCCGTTTTGTTGCTTACAATCAGAGGAGTTTAATGCCATTAGCTTGTAAATGATGATTTGGTCGTATATTTTCACTCTATATCTGTGACTCTTTAAGTTTATAGTATGCATTATCACAATTGGTGACATCCAACTTGTTAAAAATGGATGTGGGTCTGGGGACCTGCAAAGAGTGCTCCAATGATCTTAGCTTTTCCAAAATGAGTTCATAGTCGCACAGATATGTTCCATGATTTTCCTTCTCCAGCAGAAAGTTTTTTGTGGAGTAACCATAATCTCAAAAGTATCAGCTAATAGGGAAAGGAACAACTATATGTTAAAAATCATAACAGTTCTCATATGTTATGATCTTGATGCTTGATTCCATTTTTTTAATCAAACCTGGGAGTATAAGGGTAGATAGCTATGGTTTCGATATTTTTTGATATTTTTCTTTCAATTGTTACATGTACATTTTAGGTAGGTACTCAGTATGGTTTAGTACATAACTAACACATTGTCTTGTTCTATGGCTTGATGCATGTTCTCTTACCTTTTCTATTCTTTCGGACTCTTTTAATTGTGTCAATTATCTTGAACCTAGAACTTTGGTGGTTATGCTCATAAATTTATTTCTCATCTTTTAATTGTAGATTCGAATGGAGACACCATCTAGCATTAAAGGTTCCATACCTGCTTGGATAAAGTCTTTGTACAAGCTCCAAGTGAAATCTCTACAATGGTATATACTATGATCCACTAGAAGAGGTATGGTTCTGCAATCTTTTATTTTCTAGGTTGCCAAAACATTTTGAGAAATTTATGATTTAGGCATGTCTAAGAATCTTTAGTATAAAAGCAAGAGTGACTTCAAATTCAGCAATAACATGGGAAGGATTTATGTATATTTAAATAATTGTGTAATTTTGAGTATGCTATATTACACGGAACTCTTACCATACCATAACATTGACACTGTGGGATGCACTTTGATAAACTTTGCACTCAACAGGGAAAGGAACAAAACCTGGTTATTCTCGTGGATTGGGTTGGTCCAAAACCACCTGCATCTTCTAAGCCTCAAGGTAGCCAATCAAGAAGTTTTAGGAACATCACACACTTGCGTGAGGAGATGCAAGAACTAAGAGGCATAAGGAAAGAATTTCACCAATATAGGCAAATGATGGAGAAGATGCAACAATTCATCTAGTTAATATGGGTCTTGTTCTAATGGCTCACAGACATTTTGGACCAATTTCCACTGATCCTCCACCACCTGCAACAATTTGAGTTTTTTGTCCCTTTTTGTTTAATATTAATATAGTCAACTTTATATATTTTTAACTTTTTATTTGAAAAGAAAACATATATAGAATAATATATTGGTTTGATATATTTGTGTTGTTTTAATTAATTACATTACAAATTAATTTACGTTTTTAGAATTAAATTTTAAAATGTCTAAGATAAATTAAATATTATTTAATTATATATTATAAATGGGCAATGACAATTATATTCGATGTTGTAGACTTTTAGCTATGAAATACATTCATCATTGAAAAGTTTGTTGATGACTTGTACGTTTCATCGCTAATAGCTTTAAGTGGAGAAAAAATTAAAGTATCGTCATGCTATACTTTAAACGACACATATAAAGATTACGTCGTTATAACTTTAGGTGACAACAACTCATTTTTATTGCGCTACAGTTAGGCGACAAAACGTCAACATTCGTCGCTGTATTTTTACGCGATGCAAACAATTAATGCAACAAAATGCACATTTCTCGCAGTATTTCGTAGGCGAGCAAAATTCACATTTTGTCGCGGTATACGTTAGGCAACAAACACACATTTCATCATGGTAGAGTGTCGACAACACAATAAGAGCAAGTCGCTATTAACTTTAGGCGACAACAAACATATTTCACCGGTAAATAGTTTTAGCAAAGAAAATGGTATAGGCGACAATTTTTTGTTTGTCGCCATATTTAGCAACGAAATTAACAAATCATCGCCTAAAATCAAGCACAACATGCCTACTGCGGATCGTGGCGACGATTTTCTTCCGTCGCTAAACATATTCCATGACGATTCTACGTTTTTGCAACAAAAAATTGCGTAGCTAAAAGCCCTTTTTGTTGCAGATAGAGATCCGATTGGCATAGATCATAGGACAGTAGAGAGACGGTCATAACTGACATAATCAGAGTAGGGTAAAGAATACCTGAGATTTTGAATAGTGGGGCAGACATAATTAGCTATCTAGATGGGTGGTCAAGTGGACCATGTGGACCGACGTGGGGTCGGTTCTAGATGAGTAGTAGGACTATCTATAAGGCAAGAGAATGAGCTTGCGATGGATAGGACTCTATATGAGGAAAAGGAGTAGAGTCGATAGTGTTGTAGGGAACCCAGATCATTTGTAAGAGTTACACTGAGGAGTGGTCCCAATGGAGATGGGTCATCTTCTAGGAAAGGAGTTGTTTGATGGGAACTACTAGATTGGTTAGTAGTATCCAGAAAAGGAAAGTTACCTTCATGAAAGACCACATCTCTGGAAACCAGGAACTTGTTTTTATCAGGTGTATAGGCAATCCCTTTCTGATGCATAAGTTATCCATGAAAACAACATCGAGTGACGCAAGGACCAAACTTTTAATGAGCCCCAAGATTAGTAGCATAGCATAAACAACCAAAAACTTTGAAATGGTCAATGTTTGGGAGTTTACTAAGAGAAGTTCATAGGGTGTCTACCATTAAGAACTTTGGTGGGCATCCAATTGACCAGGTAAGGACAGTGACCACATTCGCCCTAAAAGGAAAGAGAGATATTGGCTTAGTGTTTGAGAGCTGGGCTACTTTAAGATGTTGGTGTTTCATTCAACTATACCATTCTGCTAAGGTTTTAGACACATGAACTTTCATGAATAATGCCAAGCGATGAAAAAAATGAGGAGCATTGGTGATTGAAGAAACACGAGCATTATTTGTTCGAATGTGTTGGATAGAACTATTGAACTGTGTTTGACCATGGAGATGTATGCCCTAATTTTGGTAAGTGTTTGGGTTTTGAATTCAGAGAAAACCCATGTCCCTTGGGAAAAATCGTCAACTATGGTAAAGAAGAAACGAGGCCATTAGGTTAGAGTGTGATAAGGTCTCCAATATCAGTATGAACAGCGAAAAAGAGTGAGTAGTGTGTGCTGGGTTGTGTGGAAAAGTGGTTTCAGATTGTATTACTGGAGCATTACTACTTTCCATCTGATTATGAGCCACTCTAAGCAAGAAAAATCAAGTTAGTTGGTATATTGAACTAAAATTGATTGATTTTCTCAATTGCTTTATTGAACATTGAAGAATGATATTTTTCTTCTAAAAATTGACACCCCGTATTTGTATTGGATTTTATTAAAGATTAATTTTGTGTTTTGAGAGGTAAAGTGTAAGTTTTTAAAACTTTTTGAGGGGTTTTGTTAATTTTAAAAAGTTGTGTCAAGGGTAAAAAGAAAGAAATGAGAGATTCTAGGTTTTCAAACAAAGGGGAAAAATGGATTTTTGCAAGAAAAAGATTATGTGGCGGGTTTTAGAAGAATTAAGGGAATTTTGAGGGAATATTATAATTTCAAAAAGTATTTTATATAAAAACTGTGCAATCACCCAAATGAGAAGAGAGAGGAAGAAGGAGAAAAGGGATAGAAGAAGAGAAAGGAAGAAGAAGAGAGGGAAAAAAGAAAAAAAGAAAGAGAAGAGAAAGGAAGAATTTGGTTTGGACAGAGGAAAGGCGAGAAAGAGAAGAGGCAAAAATGTTGTTTGAGAGAGGTTGAATAGATCCACCATTTTTGCACCTTCATAAACATGCATGTAACTTTGTTGTCAAAATTCTCTCCTTTTCTTCAATTAGGCTTGCTTAGCTAAGTTCGTGAGTTTTCATGGTTGTAGGTGTGAAGGAAGAGAATCCTTGAGTTGCCTTCCATTTTCGGCTAAACATTAAACGTGAGGTGGAATAGTATTGCATTTGAAATTCATGTCAAATGGACTATTCTTTATGTCGGTTTGCATAGCTGATTGTTGAATGGTGTGTGCAGTTGGGGTGTTGATGAATTAGGTATACATATTTATTGTTGATACATAATTTTGACACCAATACCTCGCACATGCAAAATGCTGAGAAAGATCTACAAATTACATATGATTGATTTTGAAATTTGGTTATGATACTGAGATGTATATATATGTTTGAGAAAACATAAAATAAAAAATGACAAGAAGGATTTTTATAGCGGTTTGGATGCTCAAAGCAAATCCTACATCCTGGTATTTATTATTCTTGATTATTTTTCTGATATTGCCTGTAAGGCATGCAAAAATTTATTCATGCTTTGTTATAGAGAAAAAATAATGGTTGAAGCTCGAATGTAGCCCAGCTCACATATATACAGCCTCCTTTTTTCATGAAGAATGCCCTTTATACTTTGAGGTCAATGTATAAGTGTTTTGCAAGTTATCCTGTGAGGACTAATCCTTAGGGATGGAAAAAAAAGACCGAAAACCAAACCGAAAACCAAACGCAAATTCAGTTTTTCTAAAATCTGGTTCGGTTTAAAAAATTCATAAATCGATAATTGGTTCGGTTTTCGATTTTCAAGTATTTTTAAACCGGTAACCAAAACCGAACTAAAAACGGTTTCAAAAAATAATACATATTATTATAATTAAGCCACCACCACTTTTCTTCATCTATCTTCCATCATTTTCAATCTTCTCTCACTTTTCTCTTTCATCTTTCTCTGTCACTTCTCTCTTTCAACTTCCTTTTTCATCATCATCTCTCCTTTACTTTTCTCTTCATCTTCATCTTCTTCTTCTTCTCCCTTCTTCTTTTCACTTTTCACTTTTTTTCGTCTTATTTCATCTCTTCCTTCAGTTTTCTCAGTCTCAGTCTCATTCTCTCTTAGTCTATTGTCTCTCACTCTCACTCTCGCGCTCAGTTCATTTCTGCTCTCACTCTCTGTCAGACTCTCATTATCTCTCCGTTTTCATATCTGCGTTCTCACGTCGTCGTCGTCGCTCAGCTGCAGTCGCGCGTCGTCTGTTGCCAGTGGGTTTTTAGATCTGTGTTGTCACGTTTTCAGATCTAGGGTTGACATTGAAGATTTTGGTTTTAATTCTTGTATATGTACTGATGGTGATGGCTATGTATTTGTTAGTTCAAACTTAGAATGAATGATTTAGAACTACAAGTTTTTTGTGTACTTCATCAAAAATGAATAATGATTTTGGAGTGAGAATCAATTGTTATTTGGTTAGAAATGACTCAGTTGTTTGATTTTGGATCTTGGTGTTTCAACGTCATTAACGTGGAAAAAAAAATAAAAAGGACTGAATTGGGCCAAAAAATGCAGCCCATAATGGTGACCGAATGGGGCCGAAAAGGCAACGCATCATAAATTTCAATAACCGGTTAAGCGAACCGAATTTTCGGTTTATAACTGAAACGGATCGGTTTCGGTTCAATTTATTTTTAGAATCGAAAACTGGTTGGTGTCTCAACAACAGGTTAACAACAACAAGTTAACGGTCCGGTTAACCGGATTTTTCCACCCTACTACTCCTTAATCTTATCTTAAACAGGGATGGGACTGATATAAACGCTCTTAGTCTGTTTGTTCTTGACAATTAAGGTTATTTGTCCTTTAGCTCTTTTATAAACTTTAATTGATGGGACTAACAGCTCATTTTGATTGGTGGTGCTAATGTCATGTAATTTTACCCATAACATTTTATTATATTTTGGGTATTATATTTATATATGCATGTAATAATGTTGAATTATTTGGCTGCTGGAGTGTCATTAAAAGGTGATAAATGTTGCAACTTAAGTTGCTACAAGGTTGTTGAAAGCAGTTGTGGTGGGGTGTGATTTTGGTTACTGGAAGATGTATATTTCTATATGGATATGGACACATGGTGCATTTCGGTTGGACTGGTGGGAAGTGTAATTGGTTGTTTAATTAAAGAAGCTGAGTGGATAACACCATTATATTATCGGCTGACCCTTATTTAAAATTAAATGCTTGAATTTTGGTTATAATTTTGAAGCTGCTGGGCTTAGTATGAGTCTAATGACATGACTTTGGCCGGATGTATATGGGTGATATATAAAAATTGTGCCATATAGCATGTGTTAAAGCCCTTTACTCTTTGGGCCTACCGTATTTGGGCTCTAATTATGGCCCAGTTATCTGTTTGAGTGTTGGATTTGTATTATATTAGGTGGGAGGCCTATTAGCAGCAAGGCCTAGTTATTTGTTAGGTATTGGGTTTTATTATTTAGTGGGCTAGCCATTAATAATATGGCCTAGTCCTTGTAAGCGCTTTTTAAATTCTGGGGTTTGGGCCTTAGGGACCCCCCTTCTTGAATGAGACTCCTTTATTCTGAAGAGAGGAAACTGTCATATTTGAGAGTTTTGGGGGACTGGACTGTTTTCATAATATATTTTTGTGGGTGTTAAATGGTAATACTCACATGATTGACGTATTTATGTTACTACAAGTTTTGCATCTAGGAATACATGCTGGTTGGATTAGAATTATATATGTATATATATGATGGTATGCATTTTATTATGTGGTTGGATATCTGGATGTAATGTTGTGGATGCATTTATCTTTCAGATTGATATCACATTCTAGTACCCGTTTCCCCAATTCATCAACTAGCATTTTATACTTAGCGTCATGTGCTCATTGAGATGATACGTCCTACGAATGATTACCGGTATCCTATTGGGACAGAATAGATACAGGTGAGCTCCAGGCAGGATTACACCCAGCGAATACTGGCTTGGGGGATTATGTTATACTAGGCGGGTATAGCTTGAGTGGCTTGGTTCAGTGTTGACAGACACACTTAGGTGTGTTCTAGTGTGTGAGAGACACACTAGTCGTGTTCTGGTGTGAGAGAGACACACCTAGGTGTTTTTCTAGTGTGAGGAGGGACACATAGTCATTGTTCTAGTGTGTGAGAGACACACCTAGGTGTTGTTTCAATGTGAGAGAGACACACCTATCGGTGATCAAGCTGTAGGACACACCTAGTACTTGTTTTGTGTTAAGGACTTACATGCGAGAGGTATGACATAAATCACGGGGGACAGGATTGGTATGGGACAGTATTGATATAGATTTAGTATTGGTATGAGCACTGTGAGTGAGCATTATATAAATTGCCATAGCATCTTGATGTGCATTCATGTCTTGTTTCAATTAAATTATTATCCACTCACTGGCCTCCTTAGCTCACTGTCCCCTAGGATCGTAAATCGGATTCGTGCGGAGCACACTCTACGCTCTAGGTTGACCATTGAGTACAATCATCAGTATATTCTGTAAAATTGTAGTGCACTTGATACTATAATTTTGTGATCAGATTTCTAGCCTTTGTTTCAAAACTTTATTTTATGTACTTCTGCTTTCATAAAACTTTTCTTTTGTACTTCGATTTTGTATTACTATTCACTTATGTTTTATAAAAATGGATCTTTAAAGAGACATTTCGAAAATATTCACCATCTCTCGGGATACTCAATCTTTGGAGCGCTCGGATTCAACGAGGAGGGGACCCAGGAGGGCGGTGTGATAGAAACATAAAATATACAAATTATTTTAAGTGTAAAAAGTTATGATGATATAATATTTGCTATTGCTCTGTGATTTTATATATTTTTGTCACCTCTGAACTGTATTGAAACATAGAGTAATAAACCAAACAAAATAATAAACAACACACAAGTAAAGAAAAAGAATAATACGTGCGATTTATTTTGCTCACCCAATGAACAGGCTATGTCTACCAGAGTCAATATTATTGAATATTGTCTCACCTCCCCATTACAATGAATGTAGTTTTTCTATGACTTGATATCACCCTTATACAAACAAAAAAATATACTAGGTTTAAAGAGTAAAACCTAATATTACGAGTATCCCTTTTCTTAAGCCGAAACCCAATTAGGAATTAATTACTTCGAAAAATCTTCAGCGGCTCTTCATGGAATAGGCTCAAATGGGTTTGTGTGACCGTTATTGTTAAAGTGGTAGACAACTCTAACAATCTCCAACAACTCCACCAATCCTTCAGTGACTTCACGGAATACATAATGTATACTTAGGTGGGTTCTAATGCTTGATAATCTCAAGTTAATATCTATAGGGGATTTGTAGGGGCGGATGCCTCTATTTTTTTTTAAATATTAATATGTACAATTTCTGGATTTGACCTACCTTAATAGAATATAATAGACAAAAATATAATGTGAATTAGTTTTTAACTTGACCTATCCTAACAGAAATTTCTAGATCCGTCTCTAGGGATTTATGATTGATCAAAGGGTCTTCATCATGTATTTTAGTTAATTTAAATATGGTTTGTCGATAGCTTAAGTGAAATAACAAGAATTATTAATGATTTTATATATTTCAAAATTCGTCTTGATTCTATCGTAAATAAGTATCTTTAGACGAATAAAAAACGTAATAACCAAGATTTAAATAAAAAGTTTAAAGAAAATAAGAAATAAATCTCTAGTATATAAATATATCACGTTATTTGTATAAACAAAATCTCTATATTCGCTCCATCAACGTCCAAAAAGTCCCTTTGAAAGGCAAGAATAAATATTAATTTTAATTTCTTATTGACACTGACATTTCAATAAGCAAAAACTGTTTAGCCTTTTACTTTACACTGTTCGAATCCAATTGGTAGTAATATGAGGCCGGTATTAGGCATGGGCTCCCAGCTTTGCACGGTAGTGTTGCTTATATAAGCATTTTGAGAGATAATGGCAGTAACTCAGCCTACATTAGAAATAGAATAAGAAAAAAATAACATAAGTAATCTTAAAGCAAACACAATGCCGTTTTCTGTCACGAAGCGCCTCGCAATCTTCTCCTTGTCTTTGGATTGCGGCGACAATTTGGCGCAATTTCTGGTGTGTATATTATAATATTGTGATTCGAATATCAAAAAAAATCGGGTATCATTCTCAGAATATACTCTACCAATGTCAAAACAGGAAGAGAGAGAGTTAAACAAATAAACAAAACTTTATAATCTATCAAAATTCAGATGATCGGTTAGCCAATCAAATCCTTCATCAATTTTCTCTGCTGTACGAAAACCTTTGAACTGGTTTACGCTCTTTAAAATCCTTACTCGTTGTTACCATTAAATAAAAAAAAAAAAAGACTTAGCTAGCCAGTGGATTTGCTGTGTCTCTAGTTAAATATATGGAGACCTTTCTTCACCATCCTATGTTGTGATAGCATATGATGCAACTAAGGAACGTGGTCAAGATGAGCTTAAGGTCACTGTGAATAGAGTCAGACTGAGAGGTGACATTCTCGAGGAGGTGATACACTTCTTGTGCTTGGCGTTTGCATATGGTCACTCACCCAGTAAGTCTTTGATGGATTGCTTTCATAATTATATCAAACCATATTATTTACTTAGATTATCATGCTTACCTGTTCTCAACTTAACCCATCAGTTTAGTGACAATTGTTTCACTTGAATGAGTATAAAATTGTATGTTAACGAATAAAAATTAGCATAGAATGATATAGATGTGTTAATTATATTGTGTATTATCCTTGTGATGATCCATTTAACCTATGAAATTAAAGGTAGATATATGTTTGTATTCCAAAAATTTTAATCCGTTTATATTCTTAGAGGTGTGCTTTTATTAACCCCTAAAAATTCTGTTTTTCATTTGTGCACAAAGCGCAATGTGAACTACAATAGATGATATGTGTATTTATAGCTAAGACTGATAAGAGTGTGTATAACGAACTATGTTATTCATTTTCTTGTTTTGGGTTGGTATAGTGGGTTACCAGGCCAGGCATGTGTGATAATTTTGGAACGAGTTCGTGCTATGGAGGAAGAAGTTACAAAGAAAGCGGATGCAATAAAATATGTTCTTAAAGTGCTGGGCTGTGTGATGATGGGGTAATATATTATAGATGGTTTGAATATTAGTCAATAAGGGCCTCTAGTTCTGTTGCTATCAATTGGCAGATTAATAACTTGTATGATCACCCTATGATTAGAAATTGTTTTTACTTCTGGCATTATACGTGTAATTGTGTTGTATAACAAATTTCATATAGGGAAACAGACAGTTTCATAGTATTCTTCGATTTGTTTGTAATCCATATATATGATCATGTTTAGGTCAGCATTTGAGTAAGTCATAGAAATAGTGTCAACCTTCGATTACTCTCGATATTATATATTCAGTTTCTGGACCAATGACCCATATTATAAACTGGATAGAGCAACAACTCAATCCCACTATGGCCACAGTTTTAGTGTCATTGCCATATACTGAATTGCGCCGTGAGATAACTTCTCCCGTACCTGGGAGTGATGAATCCTCTGTCAATCCACCATAGTCTTGATACACTCCTTGATGCAGTCAATCACCACCGTATTGACAGCTCTGAAAAGAACTGCATTAGGCTAGTGTCAAAATGCACCAATCGGTGCACAAGGCGCTCTGGTGATCTCAAGTCTAAGGATCACATGCACCACCATTCGTTAGAGGATTTGTTCCATAGACACTGGGGTTACCATCCATATGGAATCCTCTGGTGGGTCAATCCAGAGACCTTGCTGCGGTGTATTCGCCTACAGCAAATATCCATGTGTTGCATCAGGTTGTCACCAAACAACCTTGACAAGTGAGATCTGTCACTGCCTTTCAACTGGGTCGTTCAACACTATGATAGCCTTACCGTATTATCTGTGCCCTTACTTTAGAATAATACTGGGGCTACGAACGTTTTTAGAATGATCACCATATGCGCTCATAGGGTTCTCACTATCAAGATTTGAAACACTTGATACCCTCGTCACGGTTCTACCATTCTAAGGACATATATCAATACATATTGCAATAATAATGATTTACGCGATATAGAATAAAATGCCTTTTATTGATTAATGAACATTATTACAAAGAGCCAATTATACAATAATTGAGTGGCTCTAGGGCATCTACTCTAACAAGGATGTCATTTATATAAAGGATCAAAGCAATGAATGTGGTACCTTTGAGCCATGTGAAAAGAGCATAATCATTTTTGGATTGTACAAATCCTATGTCTGTAAGTGCCTCTATGATTATTGCATTCCATTGACGAGATGCTTGCTTCAAATCATAGAGGGGCTTTCGCAGCCGACATACGGTATTCTCCCCCTGGCGGTGAAGTCCTGGTGGGAGATCCATGTAAATCTCCTCATGAAGGTCGCCATGGAGGAAGACATTATGGACATCCATCTAGTGGAGCGACCAATCTCGAAGATAAGAAATCTCGGATAATCACATGTTTAGCAATAGCGGAAAAGGTTTCTTGGTAGTTAAACCCTTCCCGGTGAGTGAAACCCTTGACAACAAGGTGAGCTTTATAGCGTTCAATCGACCCATCCGCTCAATGCTTAATCTTGTAAACTCATTTGCAGCCAATAGGTTTCTGGTGGAGAGGCCTAGGTATAATTTCCCAAGTATTATTATGGGCCAGTGCATTAAGTTCATCTGCCATGACTTGCCGCCACTGTGCATAAGGGACAACACTGGAATAGCAAGAAGGTTCTTGATCGATCACTACAACAAAAAGGACTTTTAGCTACGATTTTGTTAGTGATGATTTCAAAATTCGTCGCCAAAGGTAACTATTAGCAACAAAATATGAAATTGGTCGCCAATAGTTTCGCGGACTTTCTAATCCTCGCATGAGATGGCGGGAAACAAATTGGCGATGGACTTAGCGACGACATAATTCGTCATATAATATTTTTTACGATGAAAATATAAAAAGTGATGCCCAAGTTGTTTTCGCGACGTAACCATATGTCGCCGTGGATACTTTTTAGAGATGAAAATAGTACAAAACGTAGCCAAAAGTATTTAGCAACGCAAATGCATATTGCCATAAAATGTGTTTGCAAAGACGTTTAGCTATGCAACAAAAGGCCCGTCGTAACAGCTTTTTGGCAACAAAAATATAGAAAGCGATGCCAAAGACATTTAGCTACGCAACAAAAGGCCCGTCGTAACAGCTTCTTGGCGACAAAAATATAAAAAACAACGCAAAATCCATTTGGCTATGCAACAAATAGTTCATCGGAAAACCTTTTTTGCGACGCAAATATAATAAAAAAAAGGCCAAAAACATATTGCAACGCAATATAAGTTTCATCGTGAAAACGTTTTGGTGTTGTTTTTCTTAAAATCATTGCCATTAGTATGTTAGAATTTAATTTTTAATGTAATTTTATATTTATATGACAATAATTGAAAGTGTAAAACCAATCAATAATAAAAGAAATCAAAATTAAAAATAGTGTCAACTTTCAATATAAAAAATAATGTCTTAGAAGTTTGGCTCTTGAATTTGACATTCAAGGATGTACTTCAATTTAAGAATGTTGCTAGTAAAGAATTTATTGTTTCACTTAATAGTTTGTGTTGGTTATTATTTAATACTTATTTAAAGCCTTGATTTATAAATATATATAAACATTTATTAAAAGCTAATGACAATGCTCTTATTATTATTATTATTTATTTTGTAAATACGAAAAACACCATGGGGTAAATTATTTTTCAGGTTTCCACTGTTGGTAGCTTATATTTGGTACTTATTTGTTGCTATTTGGGATCATTATTATTTTTTTATAATATATATTATAATAAATTTTTAATATTATTTAATATTTATTTTTAAATGTCAAATTTAGTACATTAAATAATATTTATTAATATTAAAGCAAACAAATCAAAATTAATGCACAAAGAAAAATCACATCACAATTATACAAATTAAATTTGGATAATAATAATAAATATTATTAATTCTCAATATCATCTTCAACTTGTACATCTTCATTTTATATCATCATCACTGACTCTACTACTTGGTTGCATAAATTGAACAACCTCTTGTTCCACATCCACCCTACAAAGTTATTTTTGTCCATTAACTTTTGCCTCAATATGAAAACTAAATTCATCTAAATTATTGGTTTGATATGCATCATGAGTTGTCGATTGATCTTCCTCAATTTTATCGAGAATGTCGTACAAATGCCTATGTTGCACCTTCTGTATAACTTTCCAAACCGGGTTGATGTGTGATCCAGTTTTCAAAGAGAACTAGACTGTTAAAGGTACCAGATTTTGGTCCAACAGACTGGTATGATCTGGTTCTTTAAGTAGTGGATTCGGGAATTCACTTCATAAGAATGTGATACATGTAAAACTCAACACTACTAGAAAAAACCTCCTTCCTTGATAGAATGAGTTGACAAATTTTCTTGACCGTTTTCAATTCCTGATTGATTGTTGACCATTTATGAATTGTCAAGAATTTAAAATAATCCTTGACCATTTTGGGTGATTCTTGATAGTTATTAACTGTCAAAGAATTGGCTAAAAATAAATTTTGTAAATCTTGTTTTTGACTGTTGTAGTCTAAATCTTTGACAGTTTTTAACTATCAAGGATTAAGTATATAAAAAACAAAAAAAATAAAAAAATAAAAAAATTTGCCTTTTTTTGCAACCAATTTTTCATTCACTCTTCCCATAATTTTTTCCTTAAAACTTATGCTTACCCTCTATTTCACTCATTTTTGCAAACCCTTATAGTCGACCTATTTCTGGCACTGGAAAACAAGTTCTCGTTTCTACCAGTCCTGTTCAGTAGATGACGACTCGCTCAGTGACTTTGGCGCTTACCCCGTGTCTATTTTGACGGAGTTTGTTAACTTCGGTGAGTTCTTATCGAGGCGTATCCCCAACACCCAAATTTAGGGGTGTTCAAAAATAGTAGAAACTTAACCGAACAGGGAACCAAAGTGGTTTTCCAGTTATCCAAGAAATAGTTTGATTTTGGTCCATAGAAATAGAGAAAACTGAATTTCCAATTTTATTAAAAAAAAAATTAAAAAGTAAACAATTTTTTCATTAAAATTAAAAAAAAAATTTAAATTAAAAAGATTATAAATCTAAAATTAAAGAAAACCAAAACCCCAAACCCGGTTTAAAAAAAAAATAATAATAAAACAATTTTTCCCACCTCAAAATTTTCACCAAGGCAAATTCTCCCACCCATTTTTCATTAAGTCAAAGCTAGGGTTATAAACTATTAGAACAACCCATTTCTTCTACCCAAAATTCCGGCGCCCAAAAACCCATTCTTCCGCACAAATTTCTTCCTCCCAAAAACCAGAATAATTTCCCTCTTTTCCGCCCAAAATCTCTCTTCGTCGCTCTTCCACTAAATCGCAGAAGCTCTCTAAAGCAAACCAAAAATGTAGAGATTCATTTCTCTGTCTCCAATCTCAAGAAAAATATCAATTCTCAAATTCTAGTTGTTGTGATGTGGCAATTGACCTATGCCCACGTGGAAGTCAAATTATAACTTGGGTGGTCAAAGTTATTAGTTAAAGACTAAAAGGGTAATTCTGTCAAATCCATTCTTCAATAAACCTAATGCAAATTAGGTTTTGTTCATTCTGTTTTCTCGAGCTTTCTCTCTTGGTTATAGAGAGAGAAAACTTGTTACGAATCTCTGGATGTGCTAGAAATCTGAAGAGCGTTGATGGAATCAAATGGTGGTGGTAGGTCTTAGCTGGATTTTCCTTTTTGCTTTCACTTGTGTATAAATCAGTCACTAATGTTTGGTTATTGTGTTTGGTGTATGAGAGGTGAGGAGATCTGGGTTTTACAGAGGGGTTTTTCATCTGGGTTTTTGCTCTGTGTAAAGGGTAAGCGTAAATCTCTGTAAGGTTCTCTATTCTCATAGTAAATTCTTCTTATTGCCCTAAAGAGTGGATGTAGGTAATCTGTGTGATTACCGAACCACTATAAATCTGTGCGCCTTTCATATTTAGCTTATTATCTGTTTATATTGCTTATGATTTATCTGCTGTTTTGGATTATGTACTGCTTTGGATTTTCGTTTATGGTCTCTAGTTGCAACAAGTGGTATCAGAGCTAGGTTTTCATTCTAGCACCTAGGGTTTATTCTAGGTTGAGAGATCCTTTTCGAATCTGAAGTAATCTAGGCTTAGATCTGTTTTCTTCACAACTGCAAATTTTTTAGGGTTTCTACTAGTCTCGGGTAAATTGGGGCTTTTGTACTCTAGGCGTCTGTGAAGGTTAGGAATCTAGAAATGTCTAGGTTTGAGGTGGAAAAATTCACAGGGGATAATGATTACGGATTATGGAAGATGAAGATAAGGGCTATCTTATTTAAGGATGGATTGTCTGATACTTTAGAGGGTGAGGATAGTTTACCAGACTCCCTATCTGAGAAGGAGAAGAAAGACTTGTTAAATAAAGCCTACAGTACCTTAATCCTAGGTTTGGGGGATAAGGTCTTAAGAGAAGTTAAGAAAATGACCACACCAGCAGAAATTTGGGAAAAATTAGACTCTATATACCTGTCAAAGTCTTCTCCTAATAGGTTAGTTTTAAAACAGAAACTATTCAGTTTTAAAATGGATGAAAACAAAATATTATGAGAAAATATGAATGACTTTATGAAACTAGTACAGGATCTAGAAGGGCTTAGTCTTAAGGTTGAGGATGAATATCAAGCAGTGATTCTTATTAACTCTCTTCCCAAAATATTTTCAAATTTTGTGGACCCCCTTAAGTATGGCAGACAAACCCTTAAACTAGATGAAGTAGTGGTGTCAATTACTACTAAGGATGCTTAATTTAAAAAGGAAGGTAAACTTGATGGTGAGGGGTTATATGTGAGAGGAAGATCTGAAAAGAAAGGGAGTTTCAGGGGTAGATCAAAGTCGAAGTCCAAATTCATTAGAAAATGTTTCCACTGTCATAAGGAAGGTCATTTCAAAAGGGATTGTCCTGATAGGAAGAAAAAATCAGGGGAAAATGATGCTAGTGGGAGTGTAGATATAGTTTCTGATGGTTATGAGAGTTCTGATGTGTTAGTAGCTTCTGAAAATGAAACTGATGCTGAATGGGTACTTGATTCTGGCTGTTCTTTCCACATGACTCCAAATAGGAGTTTTCTGTCAAACTTTAAGAAACTAGAGTTTGGAAAAGTGTTGATAGGCAATAATGCAGTTTGTAGAGTCTTAGGAATAGGAGATGTAAGGCTGAATTTGCATGATGGAAGTTCAAAATGGCTCACAGATGTTAGATACTTACCAAAACTAAAAAGAAATTTAGTTTCTCTAAGAAGCCTAGACTCAATTGGCTATAGTTATAAGGCTCAAGGTGGAGTCCTTAAAGTAACTAAAGGATCCTTAGTTTTAATGAAGGGTGAGATGAGGAATGGGCTGTATATTCTAAATGGTTCAACCATCACTAGAACAGCAGCTGTATCTTTATCTCAAAAGTCCAATAGGACAACTTTATGGCATAGGAGGTTAGGGCATGTTAATGAAAAAAGATTAGTTGAGCTGAGTAAGCAAAAGGTTATATGAGGAGATAAAGTAGGGAAGCTGGATTTCTGTGATCACTGCATTTATGGAAAGATGAATAGAATTAGGTTTAGTGTGGGAAACCATTGTTCTAAGGCTATTTTAGATTATATCCATTCAGATGTGTGGGAGCCAACTAAATATCCATCTTTGGGAGGTTATAGGTATTTCATTAGCATCACAGATGATTACTCTAGGAGGGTCTGGATCTATTTCTTGAAAACTAAGGGAGAGGCCTTTAGGAAATTCAAAGATTGGAAGGTCCTGATAGAAAATCAATCTGGGAAGAAAATTAGGAAACTTAGAACCGATAATGGGTTAGAATTTATCAATGAAGAGTTTGATAGTCTGTGTAGGGAAAGTGGAATTCTAAGGCATAGAACAGTAAGACACACACCCCAGTAGAATGGTTTAGCAGAAAGGATGAATATGACCATTCTAGAAAAGGTTAGAAGCCTATTATCCTATTCTAAGTAACCCACCAGGTTTTGGGCAGAGGCTGCCCACACAGCTGTTTATCTAATAAACAGAATACCTTCCTCAGCTATTAGTTTTCAAAACACCCATGGAGAAATGGTCTGGGCATCCTGCAAATTATCGTAACCTTAGGGTTTTGGGCTGCACTGTGTTTGTTCATGAGAAAACTGATAAGTTACAACCAAGGGCTATTAGATGCATTTTCTTAGGGTATCCTGATGGCATTAAAGGTTACAAATGTTGAGATATTGGAGGGAAAATGTGCATTATTAGCAGAGATGTGAGGTTTAATGAGGATGAGCTGGGTGGATTGAGTCAGAAAGAAAGTGACAATGTAGATAGGACAGAGGTGTTTAATTTGGATCTAGGTGGAGAAGTTCCAAACCTGAACAATCCTGCTTCAGATCCTGTTTCAGTTTCTCAAACGCAGGTGGATGAACCTAGCTTAGATGATAATGATGGTGATGGAAATGATTTACAAAATTATCAACTAGCTAGAGATGGAGAAAGAAGGGAAATTAAACTACCTAGGAGGTACTCACATGCTGATATGGTAGCCTTTGCTCTTCAAGTTGTTGAAAAGATTGATGATGAACCTAGAACTGTTAAGGAAGCCATGAATAGTAAAGATTCTAGTCAGTGGAAACTGGCCATGCAAGAAGAGTATGATTCTCTAATAAAAAATCAGACATGGATTTTAGTTAACAAATCTAAAGGCAATAGGGTGGTTAAGTGCAAATGGGTTTTTAAAAGGAAAAAGGGTATACCAAGGGTAGAAGCACCTAGGTTTAAAGCAAGGTTGGTAGCCAAAGGTTTCACACAGGTTGAAGGAGTAGACTACAATGAAATTTTCTCACCAGTTGTGAGACACACCATTATCAGAATTCTCTTATCCTTGGTAGCTCAGTTTGATTTAGAATTAGAGCAATTAGACATCAAAACAACCTTCTTAAATAGTGATTTAGAAGAAAGAATTCTGACGGAGCAGCATGAGTTGTTTGAAAAGGGGTCTAAAAAACAAGTCTGTTTGTTGAAAAAAAATCCTNTTTTGGGTTTATTTGCAACAATTTCGGATTTGTGGAAATATAGATAATTTTGAAAAGATTACATTAATCCTAATTAAGCACTAATTACCCTTAATCAATAATATGGCTATTTAGTTAACATTTCAAAACTTGATAGCCTTTTAATTAAATGTAAACTTCAAATGTCTTTTTAATAACTTCCCCCTCTGTTTATATTGCTTGTGATTTATCTGCTGTTTTGGATTATGCACTACTTTGAATTTTTGTTTATGGTCTCTGTTTGCAACAAGTGGTATCAGAGCTAGGTTTTCATTCTAGCACCTACGGTTTATTCTAGGTTGAGAGATCCTTTTCGAATCTAAAGTAATCTAGGCTTAGATCTGATTTTTTCACAACTGCAAATTTTTTAGGGTTTCTACTAGTCTTGGGTAAATTGGGGCTTTTGTACTCTGGGCATCTGTGAAGGTTAGGAACCTAGAAATGTCTAAGTTTGAGGTGGAAAAATTCACAGGGGATAATGATTACGGATTATGGAAGATGAAGATGAGGGCTATCTTAGTTAATGATGGACTGTTTGATACTTTAGAGGGTGAGGATAGTTTACCAGACTCCCTATCTGAGAAGGAGAAGAACAGTGCCCATAAACAGAAGAAGAAAGAAGGAAATGTCTTGCATTCCGTATGCAAATGCAATAGAGAGCTTGATGTATTTGATAGTTTGTACCAGACCAGATTTGGCCTTTGCAGTCAGTTTTGTAAGTAGGTTTATGAGTAATCTTGGGAAGAATCATTGGGAAGCTGTAAAATGGGTGCTTAGATATGTAAGGGGTACACTGGCCATTGGTATTGTTTACAGCAGGGAGCAAAATCAGGTGAATCTCATTATAGGATATGTGGATGTTGATTATGCTGGAAATGTAGACAATAGAAAATCCATGACTAGTTTCTGTTTTTCTATTTGGGATAATCTAGTTTGTTGGAAGGCTAACTTGCAGGCAATTGTTACTTTGTCAACCATAGAAGTAGAATATGTTGCAATTACAGAGTCAGTCAAAGAGGCAATGTGACTAAGGGGAATGCTTGATGAAATAGGATTGAACTAGCAGCAGGTTCCAATCAAGAGTGACAGCCAAAGTGCAATTTTTCTGTGCAAAAATCAAGTTTTTCATGAGAGATCAAAACACATTGATCTCAGGTTGCACTTTATCTGAAATTTGATTGAAGACAAAGTCATTAAGGTGGAGAAGATTCCTGGAAGATAAAACCCAGCAGACATGTTCACTAAGTCTCTTATTTTGGACAAGTTAAGGCTCTTTAAGAGCCTTCTGCACATTGAAGAAAATTAGAAGAAGTTCCAAGGCAGTAAGGAAAGGCAATGATCAAATGCCTAGGTGGAGATTTGTTGTGATGTGGTAATTGACCTATGCCCACATGGAAGTCAAATTATAACTTGGGTGGTCAAAGTTATTTGTTAAAGACTAAAGGGGCAATTTTGTCAAATCCATTCTTCAATAAACCTAATGCAAATTAGGTTTTGTTCATTCTGTTTTCTAGAGCTTTCTCTCTTGGTTATAGAGAGAGAAAGTTTGTTACGAATCTCTGGATGTGCTGGAAATCTGAAGAGCGTTGATGGAATCAAATGGTGGTGGTAGGTCTTAGCTGGATTTTTCTTTTTGCTTTCACTTGTGTATAAATCTATCACTAATATTTGGTTATTATGTGTGGTGTATGAGAGGTGAGGAGATCTGGGTTTTACAGAGGGGTTTTTCATTTGGGTTTTGCTCTGTGTAAAGGGTGAGCGTAAATCTCTATAAGGTTCTCTATTCTCATAGTAAATTCTTCTTATTGCCCTGAAGAGTAGATGTAGGTCATCTGTGTGATTACCAAACCACTATAAATCCGCGTGCCGTTTATATTCAGCTTATTATCTGTTTATATTGCTTGTGATTTATCTGCTGTTTTGGATTATGTACTGCTTTGGATTTTCGTTTATGGTATTTGTTTGCAACATAACCATTAAAGAGGAAGATTGTTTATCATGCATTAATTGGTTAAGAACTACTTATAAATGGTTTCTAAAGGCTTTCTGTGTGCTTTCAATAGTTTATTATTATTGCATGCACCTCTAACAATTATGCATGTACGTATTAGTTTCATGATATATGCAAGATGGCGGTTAACATTAATTTAGGAAATGATCAATGGAGGCTTAAATTTGGCCCTATTCAAGTATATGTAGCTCCATCGACCAGAGCTTTTTGTTTTTGTTATTGTATATCAAATCTTGGTTAATGAGATATGGAAAGAAACCAGAATAAATTATATAACGTCGCTAAATGTTATCAACCCAAGATTTTATTTGTTTTCTATATCCATCAATGTCGTTTTTTGCCAAAATAAAGGCACACCCTTTTATTGTAATGGGAAAAAAAAAGGGAAAGTGAAAGGCTAATGACTTCTTTCTTTTAGTTTTTTAGCATCCAAACAAATCATAATACAACAAAAGAAGTTAAAATGGGTTAAGCTTAATTAATTTTCTTATTTAGAGGAAGAAAACTTACTGGTTGCAAATCCTCTCTCTTTAGCCATACATGAACACCAAGTTTTTCAGAGAGCTTGGGAGCATAGTCTAATGGTGACATCATAAACCTTAGCGGTTAAAATCTTTGTAAAACAATTCATTGCATTGTGGATTCCATCTCCACCCACATCAGCTGCCACCTTCTCCGGTACAGCACCGAGGTAACCGCTCTTGTAACTCAAAGACTCGGTCGATACGTCCATCAACGGAGAAGGAAAGCTGTTAGTAGATGGTGGTGTAGAGTTGTTTTGGTTGTGGAAGATTTCAACTGCTGGGTTTGTTAACTTTGCTGTGAACGTGAAGGGCTTGAGCTTGAGCTGGCGTTTGTATTGTTTTTGTGGGAACGTTTTGATGATAACTCGAGAGGTTTTCAGTATAGGAACGTGTGAAGGAGTGAAAACAGATTCCATTGTTGTAGAGCGGACTCTCTTAGGTTAATAGTTACCAACAATATGGATTATGGAATGGTTCTAATAATACAGGATGAGGATGGCATTGTATATTTTATATATGACTAGTGCAAGGTAATTAAAATGACGTATTCCGCTCTCACTGCTACAACAAAAAATTGCATATTTCGTCTGCTAAAACTCTTTGAAAATGTTTTTTTAGGACAAGAGATCGTCAGATCCTGTCACTAATTATTTTGTGGATTATTGTATGTTGATTGTAAATGTCTGATAAATTCAATTAATTTTATTTCCGTGTCTTAGAATTAATGAAAAATGTTGTGGAAAAAAGCGGTCAAGGAGCTTTGCTTTCGTTCATTGAGTTCATGGGTTAAAACCTTGGATCACCTACTATAATAACATTGTAACTCACCTGGTCATTTGGGCTTATTGGGTGTACATAGACCTTAGAGATTAATTAAGGTGTACGCAAGCTGACCCTAGGTTACCAAAAAAAAGAAGTTTTTTGTTTAATGAACCTTAGAGATTAGTTGAGGTTCGTAAAAGCAGGCCCAAACACCCTAGTTACCCTAAAAAAAAAAAAAAAAAAACATTTTTGATATGGCTTCATTCCACATCCAAATCATTTTTGCTCTCATTTAACAACCAATAGAAAGAATTGATCAAAAGCTTAACTTACAGGTATGAGTTTACTCTAATACAATGTAAACAAATTATTAAAACTCAAATTAGGTTTAAACGGGTAACAATGATAATCTATATAATTAAAATATTTTATTCTTTTTTCCATTAAGGCTGATAATTTCTTTTAGTTTTCCCAAAGTAAATTAACCCAGATAAAGCTTTTTTAATTAGATTAGATTTTTTTTTTTTTTTTGGTAACTAGGGGTGTCTAGGCAGTTTGTGCGCACCTCAATTAATCCCTCTGAGTCCTGAAGTTAAGGACTAGGTAATCCTCCAGTGGCTATTAAGGAAGATGCTGAAGATTTGTCATAATCCCAACCGAAGCAACAAATCAGCAACAAATCCGTCCAACAGTAAATCAAGGAATGTAAATGCTGACAGCTTTTGATTTTCTGTGTAAATGACTTTATGCTGTATATTTCCATAGATAGCTTTAGGTTATATATTTTCCATAGATAGCTCATCAGAACTTGTATTTAAACAAAATGTTACTAGCAATACATTGTGTTCAAAAATCAAAATTTAGAGCAGTGTTTTCTTCTATATGGTATCAGAAGAGCCAACCCTCTAACGAGATTCTTTTTTTCCGATCATGGTTGCTACTTCTACACAATCCTCTGCTTCTGAATCACAAATCATCACCATCAACCCAACCACCACCATTAATGAAAAGCTTACCCCTGCCACATCCCTCAATGGAGAGCTCAATTTGAAGCACTGCTCATAGGTTACGACCTCATTAATCTTGTCACCGGAAATCGTCAATGTCTAGCCATTGATGCAACCAACTTTGCTGCCTCTAAAGCCGCACACTCCCACTGGGTGCGTCAAGATAAACTCCTTCTCCATGCCATTCTTGCTTCCACCTCCACAACAATCACTCCACTTCTTACATCTTGCAAAACGTCTCAACAGGCCTGGTCAACTCTTACTCGGCTTTATGCAGGCAAATCTCGCACACGAGCCATGCAACTTAAGGAAGATTTAACATTGAGCACTCGTGGCAGTAGATCTGTCACAGAATTTCTTCAAGGCGTAAAAATGATTGCTGATGAGCTTGCAATCATAGATCACCCTGTTTCGGATGATGATCTAACACTATATATTTTAAACGGCCTTGGACTCGAGTTTTGTGAGATTGCAGCACCCATTCGTGCTCGGGAAACCTCAATGAAATTTGAGGAAATTCATGACTTGCTGGTTGGTCATGAAAATTACATCCGCCAACTGGAAGCCCAATCGACAACTCTGCTAGAGACCGCCAACTACACTCAACGAAAAGGGAGCTCCTTTGGCAATGTTGGGTCCTTTTCGCAGAAGCACTCTTCAAATGGAAATCAAGGTCGTGGCAAGCATGGGCCATCTGATTCGGGCTTCAAGAAATATAAGCCAAAATGTCAACTTTGTGATCAAATGGGCCATATGGCCAGGACCTGCTTCAAATTCAATTCAACTGAAATCACAGCAAATTGTGTCGCCTCCTCTCAAGGAAAAAAATAAAAAATGGCTTGTTGATTCCGCAGCCTCCCACAACATGACCACTGACCTCTCCAATCTTTCAATACACTCGGAGTATAATGGTACTGATGAGGTGGTAATTGGTGATGGTTCAGGTTTGCTTGTATCTCATGTTGGCTCTTTGTCTTTTGCTTCACCTAATCGTATTTTTCATTTACATGATACTCTTTGTATTCCCACCATTAAAAAAAATCTTATCTCAGTTCATCATTTCACCAAACACAATAATGTCTATTTAGAATTTCATCCCTCTCATTTCTTGGTGAAGGATCGGATCACGAGGGCGACACTACTCAAAAGTGACTGTGAAGATGGCGTGTACCCACTACTGGAATCATTGGCCAAGGTTTCAAAAAAAGTTGTTGCTTATGTTCATGAATGCACCACCACTGATGGTTGGCATAAAAGACTTGATCATCCCTCGTCAAAAATTGTTAATCATGTTATTCGTACGTTTTCTTTACCCACAAAAAATAATGGGCACTCATCTCTTTGTAGTTCATGCTCTCAAAATAAATCACATCATCAACCTTTTAATTCTCATGGCTTAACTAGCGATGCTCCCTTGGAATTAATTTATTCAGATGTTTGGGGTCCTGCTCATGATATTGGTATTGATGGTTCAAAATATTACATTTTTTTTGTTGACCATTATACCAAATATATTTGGCTCTATCCTGTGTCCAATAAATCAAGTGTGCAAACCATTTTTCCTCAATTTCGACATCTTGTGGAAAATAGATTTAACAAAAAAATCAAGAGTCTATACTCGGACAATGGTGGCGAATATATTGGGTTAAAGTCTTATCTATATGTCCACGGAATTGCACACTATACAACTGCTCCACACACTCCACAACAAAATGGCATGTCTGAAAGACGACATCGCCATCTTGTTGAAACAAGGCTCACACTTCTCATAGATGCTCAAATGCCTCGCTCATTTTGACCCTATGCTTTTCAAGCTGTTGCTTATCTTATCAACCGAATGCCAAGTTCCATATCACAAAATAAATCCCCATTTGAGCATCTGTTTAACCAAGCACCAAATTACATGAAACTTAAACAATTCGGCTGCTTGCGCTATCCTTTTACCAGGCCCTATAATAGTCATAAGCTGGAGCCCAAAGCCAAGGCATGTGTGTTTGTGGGTTACTCTCTTTCTCAAAATGCTTATCTATGTATAGAGCTCACAACGCACCGTATTTACTACTCACGTCATGTTCTGTTTGATGAAGGGAACTTTCCCTTTGAGAAGTCCAGCTCTCCAAACCGTGAAGCATTGTCCCTGCGCTCACCTGAAAATCACTCTCATGTGCAGATTTCCTTGCCAAAAGTACCTTCTCCTTCGACAATATCCGCAATTCTGGCAATGGGTACCTTCACGGATCACTCACCTCTAGTAGCATCCTCTCCGGTGCCGACTCCCTCTCAGGTAAATGTCTCTCCTTCATCTCCGTTGATTGCACAAGAAATATCTTCATTTTTTATTCCCGAAATTCACGAATCTGCTCATATCCAAATCGAGTCTGTGATGCCATCTCCTGTTGATTTGCGCACACACACTTTGGTAACCCGATTAATGAACAAAATTTACCCACCAAAAAAATCTTTTTTTGTCACCAAGCATCCCATCCCTCTATCATTGGAACCCCACACGGTCTCTGAGGCCATCTCTAATCCCAGATGGCGTGAAGCCATGTCCTTAGAATTAACTGCCCTCATGAGTCATGATACATGGCAACTTGTTCCACCACCAAGAAGGTGCAATATAATTGGATGTAAATGGGTTTTTCGAATTAAGCGACATGCAGATGGTTCAATTGATTAGTTCAAAGCCAGACTTGTGGCAAAAGGCTTCAATTAGAAGCCTGATTTGGACTACAAAAAGACTTTTAGCCCTGTGGTAAAACCCGTTACAATTAGAACAATTTTATCTATTGCTGTGATGCAGGGATGGTCACTTAGACAATTAGATATAAACAATGCGTTCTTAAATGATCATCTTACTGAGAAAGTCTTCATGAAACAGCCCCCAGGCTTTCGGGATTCAGAAAAACTAGAGTATGTATGTTGCCTTAAAAAGGCAATATAGGACTCAAACAAGCACCTCGTGCTTGGTACTCAGCTCTCAACATGCCTTGCTTGAGTTCGATTTTATGAATGCAAAATCTAATTCATCTTTATTTGTGTATCATCATGATTTTGTTCTTGTCTACTGTTTAGTGTATGTTGATGATTTGGTAATTACTGGTAATAATTCGCCATTTGTGGAAAGAATCATTGATCAGCTTGGAAAAAAATTCTCTCTTAAAGATTCAGGGCCTCTTCACTTCTTTCTCGGCATAGAAGTAATACCAACAAGAGATGGACTATTTCTAAGTCAACACAAATATATCCAAGAGCTACTTGGAAAAACAAGTATGGAGGGTGCCAAAGATGTTACAACACCTCTGTCAACCTCAGTTTCCTTAAAGCTTAATGATGGCACTTCCTCATTTGATGCCACAGAATATAGGAGAGTTATTGGTGGACTGCAATACCTCTCATTGACTAGGCCTGACATCAGCTTTGTAGTCAACAAACTCTCTCAGTTCATGCATGCTTCTACTACAAGTCACTGGACAACCACAAAGAGATTGCTGAGATATTTAAAGAATACAATTTTCCAAGGCATCACCATAAGAAAAACAGCTAATCCAGCCCTTTTATGTTTCTCGGATTCGGACTGGGCAGGTAATTTGGACAATTGAAGTTCGACATCAACGTATTTAGTCTTACTTGGTTCAACACCTATACCATGGAGCTAAAAAAAACAACGTTCCATTGCTCGCTCATCTACCAATGCTCGCTCATCTACCAAAGCTGAATATCGAGCATTAGCAACAGTTACTGCCGATGTATGTGGATCCACTCTCTTCTTCAAGAACTAAAGTTTCCACTCAAAAATCCACCACTGTTGTTATGTGACAACTTGGGAGCCACTCACCTTAGCTTCAATCCAGTTCAACACTCAAGGATGAAACACATTCAAATTGATCTTCATTTTGTTCGTGACTTGGTTCAGAAAAATGTGCTCAATGTCTGTCATACTCATACCAATGATCAACTTGCTGACTTGTTGACCAAGCCTCTCTCACGGCAATGTACATATCATCTCAAGAACAAGATCGGTCTTACTGATGGAAGTCCATTCTTGTGGGGGCGTATTAAGGAAGATGCTGAAGATCTGTCACAATCCCAACCGAAGCAACAAATCAGCAACAAATCCGTCCAGCAGTAAATCAAGGAATTTAAATGTTGACAGCTTTTGATTTTCTGTGTAAATGACTTTATGCTGTATATTTCTGTAACACCTGCTCTCTACTACTATTCATATAATGCATACTATGCAAATTATAGATATACATAGTGTATGGAAGATAGTGGGCTCAAACTTTTCTTTACTCATAAAATATAATTCTTCACATATACAAAATACTCTATATTAAAAACTTTCTACGTAATACAAAATATCATAATTGGTAGACAGTAGTGCCAGTACTCTCCGCTCCTCGACGTCCATCTGACCGCTGCTCCTAATTTCCTGCAAAACAAGGAAGAACAGTGGGGTGAGCACAACAATGCTCAGTAAGTAAATCCTCTACTACATGTCCCCACAACTCACTCTTTGGTTCTTTCCTTACTCTACCGTTCTTCTATTTCTAATTCTCACTGTTTTTCTCTTTCTTGCTAATACTTTTATTCTCCTTTAACTCTGTTCTGCTCTTTTTATTCTTTCTTTCTCTCTGTTCTCATCCCATTTTCTTCTTCTCTTATGCTTACTCACCATGAAGGAAAATCATGGTTCTCTCTTATATTCTCATTATACTCTCACTAACCATGGAAGAACTCATGGTGCATGCATGTATGAGATGTACATGCAATTAATGCAAAAGAACTGCATGTTTCTTTCTTCTACTCTCTATTCTTACTAACTCAAACTCTCTCATTCTTTCTCATACTCTCTCTCTTTCTATCTCATTCTTTCTCAAGCTTTCTCAAGCTTTCTCATTCTTTCTCATTCTCTTTATTATCTCATTCTCATTTCTTATAATTCATTTCTACTAACTCGCTCTTTGAATGTCACAGCCCCATCTTACCGGAGGCACGGCCGAGACTTGTCCCGCTCTATGTGACTTCTACTGATTCTCTTTCTGTCTCTCTTTCTCATAACTCTTTTCTGTTAACTTTCTGTTGTAGGTCACGACCTCATCTTACCGGAGGCACGGCTGGGTACTCATCCCACTCTTCGTAACCCTACTCATTGTCTCTCTTTATTCTTTCTCATGTTTGCTCTGTTTTCTCATTCTTACTCATTTGAATGTCACGGCCTCATCTGACCGGAGGCACGGCTGGGCGCTACCACTCTACGTGACTTTTACTCATTTCTTTACCGATCGGACTCGGTTATGCATGGATTCGGAACCCTTGGCCATGTGAGTGTATATTCTTTCTCTCTATCTCTCGAATGTCACGGCCCCTTCTTACCGGGGGCACGGTTGGGGATCACAAAGCACCCACTCTCGTGACGGTCACGGCCCCATCTTACCGGAGATACGGCTGGGGATCACAAAGCACCCACTCTCATGATTTTACTCATTACTCACGGGTTCCCCATCGCACAACCTACTCTATTCTCTTCTTTTGTTTTTCTCTTTACTTTTAGAGTAGTTCATTCACAAAGTTCCCTACTCTTTCTCAAGCTATACTCTTAGAGTATTTTATTCACAAAGTTCTCCACTCTATCTCAAGCTATTACTCATAATGTAGCTCATACTCAACATTCTCTACTCTTTCTCAAGCTACTTCTCAATGCACAATTAATGCATATGGATGGTTCATGCTCATTAATGCACTTATGAAATGCCAAATGCAATATTGCATCAAAACAGTCATTCTGCGCAAATCACACTCAAGAAGGCATAACTTGAGTTGTACATCTCGGATTACTACGTTTTTGGTCTCGTTTTAAAGCTTAGAGACAGGGGTACAACTTTGATGTTTTGGGCTAAACCCAGTTCAATCCTTAGAATGCCCAAAAATCACTCAGAAGGTTACGGCTGTGACAGGGCAGTTTCTCACTTAGGCATTTCCTCAAACAACTCATGTGCATACCAAAGCTCTACTTATCTATAACTCTACTCTTCTCTTTAACCATCCAAAATGGGAGGAAAACTCCCTCATATAGTCATAATTCCTGCCAAGGAAAACACTCCCAAAAATATTCATACAAAACTCCTCCAACTTCAACTCAATTTCAATCTCTCTTCACACATCAAACACTTCTCATAATTAAAGTATATCCAACAACACTAGAATAAATTCTCATCTCAACTCAATTTCTCAGCAAGCATAACATACTCATGCATATATAAATCTCTACTAAATCTCTACTCAAAAGATTTCTCAAATCTCAACTTGGTTGGATTTACTTACCTTGTGCTTGAGTAGTCTCTCCTAAGCTCTCTGCTCTTGTTGGATTCCAATCTTCTCTTAACCCTAATCATAAACTTCATAAGAATTCAACCTTTACACAAATAAATCATAGATAAAGAGCTTGAATCCTTACCTTTTGATGCCTTGAATCAAAACCCTATGAAAATCTACTCAAAAGCCCTCAAATTCCTTGGAGAAGTGAATGAAAATTTGAGAGAAAAAAGGAGGAGGAGTGTGGGGGGTGGAATGAACGAAAATAAGGGTTTCAAACCCTTAACACTTTAATTTATAACCACACTTTCCCATTTTGCCCTTGCACTTTCGCTAAAATTCCATCTATGTCCCTTAGTCAATTACCATAATGCCCTCATTTTTATTGCATTCTCCATGAAATTCTATCTCTTTTCACTCCCCACAATTTCAACTAATTTTGAGTGAAAAGACCATTTTACCCTTAATGCAAGTTTAAGGGATTTTCTTCACATTTTTCTCAAAATAACTTCAACAAAATTCAACTAAGGGCCAACCAACCAATATTAACAATATACAAGCTCAATTGAGAATAAATCAATAAACATTCAATAAATGCAACAATAATTTAACTACATACCTTAAGTGGGGCGTTACAATTTTCATAGATAGCTTTACGTTATATATTTTCCATAGATAGCTCATCAGAACTTGTATTTAAATAGAATGTTACTAGCAATACAATGTGTTCAAAAATCAAAATTTAGGGCAGTGTTTTCTTCTATAGTGGCCACCCTTATTAGCAACCAAGGAGAATCGAACTCAAGACCTTTTAAGTAATACACCTAAGAGTCCCAGTTGACCGCCTGACCACCCAAGGGTTGGTTTAGATTTGATTTGCTTATCATTAAAATCCTATTAATCACATGGGGTTGATAAAGCAAATAATAATACAAGTGAGATGAAAAGAAGTGAAGAATTTCTCTGTATGACAAGAATTGCTAACTACTTGTAAGTTGTAACGTTACTTTCTTAGATTAGTTGCACAATTATCAAGTTATGAGCTTAGTTTCCAGTTGATCCAATTAAATCAATACAATTAGATTATGCTGGAGCATTTATATCCGGTGTTTTAATAACCAACCCAGGGTGAAACCCGACAAAGTGGTCGGGTCCCGAGTTGACCAGAGTCCAAAAGTTTAAAATATAAGAAAAACACCCTTGTCAATTACATATAAGTCTCTACAAGTTTGAAATCTTGCAAAATACCCCAAACACCATTGCCAGTGTTGACAAACCAGGGCAAATAGGATCTGTTTTTGGCGATGACAACACCCCCCATCACCACGAAAACACTCCCCTTAGCCTCCTAACCAAAACTCATCTCACCCTCCCCTGATTGCCTCGCAAATCGGTAGTAATAGCTCACTGTTGCAGCCGATTTAGTTTTGCAATTTCCAATTGATTCATTAACTGGAAATCACCTCCATCGCTACCATTGCACTCACCGACCCTTCCTTTTCAAAACCCCTAACATCCCGGCCTTCAATTGTTTGTTGATCACAATTTCTAGGGTTTTTGGTGAATAGGAAAATTACTAACTCGACCTGGTGAAGGCCTTGGGTCTCGGTTCAACCAGCCGGGCTGAACTGGGTTTTAAAACATTGTTTATATCGAAGACTTTTGCTGACTTTTGCATGACCATGGGTATTCCTGTTAAGCATCAAGTTTCACACCTACATACCTAAAACGGATTAGTAGAATCATTGATCAAGCATTTGTAAGTTGTAACAATTGCACAGACTTTGCATCTATGTATGTACACATTTGTAATTTTGATGGGACCTCATCGTCGTTTGAGAATTAAATGTCGATCAATTTAAACTTTCCTTCTATCATCAAATATCTTGAATTTTAGGCAACTAATCACTTTATTACATGTTTTATTTTAAATATTTATAGACTTTCTTCGATCGTATTTTATTGGATGATACTTTTAGGGGGCGTTTGGTTGGGGGTGATCCTTTATTATTGGGATAATGTCACTTTATATTACTTAGATTACCACGTTTGATTGTCAAGTAATATAAGATTCTGGTAATCTTCCAAAAGCAATAATAATTATTATTGGTTATATAAGTGGTAATCTGAATACCTCTATTTTCTTAGGTATTTTAAGATTACTTGGTAATCTTAATTTTGTTACAATTTTACCCTTAAAGAGGCGTTTGGATCATATAATGTTTTATTATAGGGGTATGCTATATTAACAGAAAGATGTATCACCTTGAAGATTATTGGGAATGTTTAGAAAATGTGTTTGGTTGGTTCGAATAAATAGATGAATAATATGTTTGGTTGGGAGGATAAATGGGTGGGTATGTTATATAGATTACTAAATTGCCCTCTTTTTTAAATATTAATATAATAGTATATTTTATTATTTTTTAACCCCCCACATATGAAATTTTGCTAAAATACCCCAACCATATAAAACTTCAATTTGTAGCAAAATCACCCCCACCCACCCCAAGCCACTGTCGGTAACTAGCCACCACCGCTGGTCATTGCCAACAGTCAACGAAATGGTGCACGACTGGCCGTATATGGCCGGTATGCGCTAGCAAAGCCATTTCCGGCCATGGATCACAAATCCATGGCCGTTTAGATGTGGTCGTGAAAATGCCAGATCTTTGACTGTGTTATTTCATGGCCACATCTTTGGCCACGAAACGGGCTGGACGACCATAGAAATGCCAGATCTGGCCAGAAAAGGCATTATTAAAGCATGATTGGCCAGACCCCGTTGGTCGTGCACCATTATAGTGATTGATGCTGGTGGCTTGCGATGGTGAGTAACGGCCAGTGGTGGTCTTGGGTGGCTGGGGGTATTTTGTTAACTTTTAAATTTTTTTGTGACTAAGGTGTTTTAGCTAATTTCTCAAATGTAGGGGGGTTGGGCTACTTGTTATTTGGTAGACATTTGAGGGTAATTGTGTCAGAAATGATATTTAATTAAGGGCCAAATGGGTAAAAAAAAATAAGATTACCCGGTAATGTTTTAATCATCGAAGTACCTCCAACATTACCAACAGTAAACACTATTTGCAATAAAAGATTCCCGTAATATTTTATTACTTGCAAACCAAACATCGGAATCTTGCAAAATAAACGAAGATTACCCTCGTTATCTTATATGCCCTTGATCCAAATGCACCCTATCTATTAAAATTTTTGGATAATAATATCCTTATTTTGAAATTAATTTACATGAACCTGCCATTACAATTTTACCCCTAGTTAATTGAATTTTGGACAGTAATGCCCTTATATTTAAAACAAATTACAAGCCACCCAAGACCATTACTACTCGCCAACCACCACCGTTAGTGGCAACCGTTGGCTGACTTCGTCGAAACGGCGCACGACCGGCTAGATTTGATTGGTTGTGCGCTGATCTGCTAGAACGACGCACGACCAGTCGGATTGTCGTGCATTGATCTGTTAGTTTCCGGCCAGATTGATGGCAATAGATCTAGTTGGAAACGGCCAAGTTTGTGGCAGATCTGGTCGTTAATGATCATTGATCTGGTCGAAAACGGCCATATCAGTGCACGGCTGGCCAGATCTAGTCAGTCGTACATCGTTCTGATGACTGCTGGCGACGACTAGCAATGACTTGGGTTGGGTGGGGGTGATTTTGTTAGAAATTAAACTTTTATGTGGCTAGGGTATTTTAGCAAAATCTCAAATGTAGGGGGTCAAAAGAAACGATTAGAAAAATAATATTATATTAATATTTAAAAGGAGGGCAATTTAGTAATCCATATAACATATTCACCCATTTATCCTCCCAACCAAATATTTCAATATAACATACCCATCAATTTATTCCAATCTAACCAAACATATTTCCCTAAACATTTCTAATAATCTTCAAAGTAACTTATTTTTTTATTAATACAACATTCTCAGGAATACAACAATACAACATTCCCTGAATCAAACACATCCTTAGGGTGAAATTGTGCTATACCTTTTCTATTTAATAACAATTTTATGGGGCTTTGATTATGTAGTCTCTCTAATTGGTAGTCCATGGCCTTAGACGAACTGCCACCCCAGCCAAATATGGACCTTCGGTTTAGATTCTCCACCTGTTTTACCGAACGTTTCAGATATATATATATTTTTATATTACATTCAAAAAGTTTTAATACAGTGAATAATAATATGAATATCGAAACTTATATGAAATATTGAAACCGACTCGATATAGACCTGGCCCCGTGATTCTATCAATCAGGACTATTTGAGACTGAAGAAAATATGTACCCATTTGAGCAGTGTTAATATATTTTTAATTAGATTAGGAGGAAGGGGACATCAATTAGCAAAAGGGATTCTTAGATCCTCCAAATCTGATTAGTTTGAAGCCCAAGGTAACAAGAAATCTATGTAATCTAATCCCTTGCCCATGAAAGAAGAAATTAAGGGCACTCAATTTTGCAATTAAAAAAGGGGCAACATCCAACTAACAAATTGTCATCTTTGTCCATGCTCAAGCATTTCTAAATACATGAAATGAAGGCCAATTCCAAAATTTCCAACTAAAATGAAGTGCCCATTAATGAAATAATAAAATTTCTGTAATAAACAAAGTATTTGATGGTGATTGAAGAACTGCAGCAATAGTAAACAAGGGCACACAAATACATAAAAGAAGGAAGGGTCAGCAACTAAAGATGTCTAAATTCAAGTGCCATAATTAATTTGACTCTTTTGAGCATGTTGCCTTTACAAGTTTAAACAGCTCAAAATATTACCTCATCAAGACACGCTACTTAGAGTTTAGTTGGAACCACTACTATTTTCTGTGTGTAGAAATATGGAAAACAAATGGAATTCTTAGCACAATAAGTTTGTGTTTCAGGCTTTCAGCTATACAAATAAAGGGTCAATTTCAAATCTGGTTTTCTGTAGAGTTTTTAAGGTGTAACCTACACTTTATTTTTATTTTTAAATTGAATCATCAATTCCCTGTTCAAGTGTCTAACTTTACGTAATCTCAGTGGACAATTCAATTGTCCAGGCTGGACTTTTCTGGTGCAAAGAAATGTTTTATCACGTTTGGTCTTATATCAACGAATTCCTCAATGGGTTAGTCTAATCATATAATATAATTTTCATTTGGTTGATGTTGACTTATTTGATATCTATAAATTGGAGCCATTCAAGGCCAAGACATAATTCTACACAAGCTCAAAACTAGCAGATTTCTTCATACTGTATAACAACCAACAAGATATTGCACTTCGAAGTTCAAGCCCGCTATCCCATCTTCAAAGTTTGAAAAAAAAAAAAAATGGGATTTTCAAGTTGTTTGGTGGTTTCATTTGTGTATCTTCTCCTGGCGGTTTATGTGGTTAATGGACAGCCTCTGGTTCCTGCAATGTTCATATTTGGGGATTCTGTTGTTGATGCAGGAAACAACAACCACATTAAAACTATTGTAAAAGCAAACTTTCCTCCTTATGGAAGAGACTATCTCAATCACACTGCAACTGGCAGGTTCTGCAATGGCAAACTAGCTGCAGACTTCACAGGTACTTCATCATTTCATCTTTGTTCTTTTAGGCAAACTTGACAGCAAGAGAGAATTCATTAACAATAAAAAGAGCTGAAAAAGCTATGCATGGCTAAAGTTCAATGCGTTTCATTCATGATGTCCTAATGGGGTTTGTGCTTTTGACTAATTTTCTTGAAAACAGCTGAGAATTTAGGCTTCACTTCATATCCACCAGCCTATCTTAGTTATGAAGCCAGAGGAAACAACCTTTTGATCGGCGCCAATTTTGCTTCCGGTGCTTCCGGTTACTACGAAGCTACGGCAAAGATATATGTAAGAACAATGAGAGCCAAAATTTCTATCTGTCTCAGTTTGCATAGTTTGTTTTATTGTGTGGTGTTTCTGGTGTTGCAGCATACCATCCCGTTGAGTCAGCAGCTGGAGTTCTTCAAGGAGTATAAGGAAAAGTTAGTGGAGATTGTAGGACAATCCAATGCTTCATCAATCATAAATGGATCGGTTTACCTTGTCAATTCCGGGAGCAGTGACTTCGTTCAGAACTACTACATCAATCCTCTTCTTTACAAGGTCTACACACCAGATGAATTCTCGGACATTCTTATCAAATCCTATGCAACTTTCATTGAGGTCTCTTCTTCTCAAACTCGGATTTTCCTCCTCTTTAATTTATGTAAAAGCAGATAGCATGGACATCACCATTGCATTGCTAAGACCATACATAAAAATTTTGTGACAGGAACTGTATGAGCTAGGAGCAAGGAGGATCGGAGTGACAACATTGCCACCACTAGGATGCCTGCCGGCTACCATAACAATTTTCGGCTCTGATATAAACGAGTGCGTCGAAGAGATAAATGAAGATGCAGTTTCATTCAACTACAAGCTAAATGACACTTCTATAATCTTGCAAAATAAGACTTCTGGACTCAATCTGGTAGTCCTGGACATCTACCAGCCTCTCTATGATCTTGTCACCAAGCCTTCTGATAATGGTATGCGATATAAATAAAACAAATTCACTTAAAGAGCTTGTTGTGTTCAGTTGTAGGATTCAATTGAGTGTTTATAACCGGTTGTTTTACAGGGTTTGCCGAGGCGAGGAAGGCTTGTTGCGGAACTGGGTTGCTGGAAACATCAATTTTATGTAACAAGAAATCAGTGGGAACATGTGCAAATGCAACTGAATATGTGTTTTGGGATGGCTTTCATCCTTCCGAAACTGCAAACAAAGTTATATCAGATAGTCTGCTGGCTAGTGGCCTCTCTTTGATTTCTTAGTCACATTTCAATTTACATTTTAATCTGTAATAATCTCCATCCGTTGTCAGTGCTTGTTACTATGTTTCTATGTTAAACAGTGTGGTTGAGTTATGAATGAAGAAAGGCTTGTTATCTGAAGCTTCCTGATTGTAATTTTGTCTATGAATAAACTCATATTCTACTATATGTAAAATCAATTAAAATCCCAATTGTGATTAATTAAACTTGAATTTTTTTTTTTTAAATGATGACTGGGATGTCCGAGTCAATTTACGACCATCTCAGCTAATCTCTCAGAACCCTAAAACATCAGTCGGCTATAAGTTCTAGTAACAACTTCTTTTAACAATTGTGGAGAGTTAAACTCGGGAGATCATGATAAATCCTCTTTTTGCTCTTTTAACCAGACTCGAACTTGGAAGATTATGTTAAATTCTCCTTTACTCTTTTACCATTAAGCCAAGACAGGTGGTTATCAAACTTGAATTTAAAGTATACAATTTTCCAATAATAAAAACAAGTAAATTTAACTCTCAATTCTGAGTCATAAATGAAATTCATTTTTTATTTATTTTTGTTAAATCCTCTAAACGCCCGATAGTAACGCCGTTTTGTTGGCTGTTTCAGCTACAGCGGTTCAAAAAAGACGAGCGAGAGAGGGAGATTAATTCTAACTCAAAGATGGACTACAGTCTAGCAGCTTTGAAGGTACTATGCGGCCAACTGAAGGACGCTCGAGAGACTCCATCTCAAAACGCCGTCACGTTGGGCGGCATTCTCTTTCAACGAGCGTGGCTACAGGGCGTCATAGTTTCGCCTCTAGACGATGACGGCAACTTGCTTCTCGATGATGGTACTGGCGTCGTCCAGCTTTGCCTCTCCGCCGACTTCCGCCAACAACAATGGAACACAGGTTAGGTTTTACTACTTTCATTTCCTTAAAGATAATACTTTATTAAGCTCCCTGAGGCATAGGCTAATTACAGAGAACTCCTTGAATTTTAAAATAAACAAACAGAACTCGTCTATATGTTTTGTTTACACTTTACAGGGATGTATGTGATGGTGGTGGGAGGGTATGTTGTACGCACGGGTAAGACCCCAATGATTAAGGTAAATTTCTTATTACATTTGGGTTAAAATGAAAGAGATTAAAAGTTAGAGATGATGTTGATGAAACGAGATGCAGGTTCACAAGATTGTAGATCTTTCAGCATTCCCAGATCGAGAAGCAATGTGGTATCTTGAAGTAATGGAGGCATACAAGCTGTTCTACCAGCCCCTTATTGAAGACTTTATTTGACTTCTTCATTCACTCGTATATTGTTGTACACAAACTCATCACATTCTTGATAGTTTTGAATTAATGGACATTCCGATTCCTATATTCTGGGATATTAAATAGTACAATTACAATTGTATATTTTCTTTGCGTCCCCTTTGTTCTGCAATCCAGACAGTATGTTGCAACAAATGCTGAAAGATACTTTGACAAAGTTATCAATAAAAATAGAATGCCCATGGCCAAGCAGCTAACCTTCTCCAGTAATATCTAAAAACTTATATCAGAACACCGCATGACTGTGCTAACATAGAGATTCCGCTTTTGGTGGCTTCCCGAGAGGAATTCCCATGGATACTGGATATAGAAAGCTCTAAGCCTATTCTCAAGACATCTCAAAATTACTGTCAATCCGAGGCATCATCTGACAAAATTCAAATCCTCCAACCTGAAAAAAACGAAAATGAGGCAACCAATTAAACAATATGAGTTGATCCACAGGAACATAAAATATGTCCGAACAAAGTACTAATTCTTTCTTTCTAATAATTTCTTCACTAATCGAGTTACTTGATATTGGTTTCAATAGTTAATGCCTGATTTAATTATCAGTGCATTGATAAATAAAGAACAGAAAATTCACAAAAGTTATAGATGAAAAACAATCGAGCACTTACTGCTTAATTGAGTCTATATCAACCCTGAAACACGAAAGAATGAATAAATGACTGCAGCTGAGAAAAATATAAACCAAACTAAAGGTGAGAACTGAGGTTTACAGAAACTACCATGAATTCTGCTGTAACTTCCTTTCAAATGCCGTCAGGCCCAGCTATCCAACAGCTCTGATGTAGAAGCTTCATGCGTCATTGAAATCAGTCCACCGGTCATGTCTATTTTCTCCTTCCACTCAATAAAAAGATTTATCAACATAATATGACCTCTTTCTCATACCTTCAAATTTCTACTAGGAAGCTTTCTTTTTTCCTAGCTTTTTATCTCTGATGCCATCAAATAGAAGTTCGTAGGCATAATAGGTTATATTACACTTTTTCAACAATTCTTCCACAACAATCTTGGGAGCTGCTACTTCCTTCTTATCAGCCTCAAAAATTGTGTTCACAGCCTCAGGAACAATACCTTTCCTCACCATAAGGTGGATGATAGCAACTGCCTCATGAACTCTATGATCCACACAAAGACAATTTATGACCCGACCAATTGTTGATAGTGAAGGAATGAAACCTTTCTCAATATTTTCCAGGAGAAAACTGTAACCAGAATTAATGCTTCCTGTTTTGCAAAAGCCATCGATCATGACACGATAAGTGTAATTGTCTGGACAACAGCCTCTGTCACTCATCTCATTAAAAAGCTTTTCTGCCATATTAATGTTTAGCTTTTCAGAAAAAGCATTGATCATAATATTGTAGGTTGCTGTTGTATGAGAAATCTTGTATTGTTGTTCCATTCTTCTAAATAGCTGGTAGGCACCATCCAAGTTCCCATTATTGCATAACCCATTTACCAATGTGCCAAAACTAACGAGATCTGGAGTCAAACCCTTATTTTCTATTTCCTTGAGTAAGTCCAAAGCTTCAGTAACTTTACGAGCTTTGCAGAGGCTCTCTATAAGTATATTGTATGTTATTATGTTAGGAGCACAACCCTTCTCCACCATTGTTTTAAAAGTCTCCATCACAGCATCAGATTTTGCAGCCTTACAGAGGCCATTCAACAAAGAATTATAAGTGATCACATCAGGAGTAACACCATGGCCCCACATTATATTCAAAATCTCAATTGCATTCTCCAATTTCAGCTGCTTACAGTAACCATCAATCAACGTGTTAAAGGTAAAGATGTCAGGAATGTAGCCTTTGGTAATTGCATCATTCACAAGATTATTGGCATCAGAGACACATCCCATCTTGCATAAACCGTTTATTACAATATTGTAAGTCCATATATTCGGGCTACAACCATTTTCTGACATCTCATTCATCACCTGCAATGCCTCTAAAATAAGCCCATGCTGAGACAACCCTTTGACTATAGTGTTATATAGAACAATATTAGGCTTTAATCCTTCTCCCACAGCTTTTTTAAATGAAGCCATAGCACGCTCTATGTCACCATCTTGACATAAACCATTAACCAGGGAACAATATGTGAACTCATCAGGCACAAATCCTTTGAAGATTGCGTCCTTGAGAATCTTGTCAGCATTTTGAATCATACCCAACTTGCAATATCCATCAATAATAACGTTGTAAGTATATCCATCAGGCTCCAACCCTTCATTCACCATTTTACACAGATAGTACTCAGCTTCCACAACCTTAGAGTTCTTACATAATCCACAGATTAATGTGTTATAAGTGACAACATCAGGGGTTAAATCTTCCCTTGCCAAAATATCCAACAAACTGATGGCCTCACTGAAAGCACCTCTTTTACAAAGACCCCAGATAAAAATATTGTATGTGAACAAATTAGGAGACACTCCCCTCTTCAGAACCTTATCAAGCAACTTTTCACTTTCTCGCACATCTCCCTTCTTGCAAAGAGTATGTATAAGTTTATTAAATGTAGTGATATCAGGAAAAAATCCTAACCTAAGCATCTCATCAAACAATTCATATGCCTCAACATGATAGTTCTCCTCATAAAACCCACCTATAACTGTACAATATGCAACTGCATTGATTTCACAGCCATGAGAAGGCATGTTCTTGAGAAGCCTCAAACCAGCATGTGGCCTCCTTGCTCTGCAAAAAGACTTTATCCGAATTGTGAATGTGTACACATCAGGAGCAATTTCTTTATCCCTCATTCTCATGTATACTTTATGCACTTGATTAAAATATCCATATTCAACCAATATATTCATAATTGCATTATAAGATAAAACCGTTGCCTCACAATTATAAAAATCCATCCTCTCAAACACATCAACAGCATCTTGAACCTTGCCTTTACGACCATAATTCCTCATGACTCCAATATACACTCCCTCTAGCAAAGTATTATCAATCTTTGTTCTCATCTCTAAAAGTACATTTTCCATTTCCTCAAAATTACCATGAAAACCAAGCTTATCAATCATGCATTTATAAGTTGACAATGTGTGCTTAAACCCATCTTCTTTTTTAACTGAATTGAACATTTCAAGCGCCTTTAAAGGGTCCTTTTGGTGCTTTACAACTGCAGCTACATGTTTAGGAAGTAATGAAGAACTCATTACAAAACTACAAAGCTAACAGTTCAAATTAAATTTCAACCATCAAACTCAGTTCAGGTTCGGAAGCTGTTTAGCACTTCTTTTTACTTGCTTCAAGCTTTAGCTCTCCTAAAACCACAATAGAATGCACAAATCAATCATTCAATTTGCAATCAAAAGAAAACTGCAAAAGAGAAAAGAGAAAACAACAACTAAAGACACTACATCTTGATTAAGTCTGCTGATTGATAGATATAATTTTCTTTCCTTTAATTTCTCAGTAACCAAACTCACTGAAAGAAGAATTACCTCAAACACTAGTTCCCGCATTTAAATGTGTTACTAAAATGATATTCTCTGTAGTTGATTTTAAAAACATTTGATTCAACTGACAGCTCATAGATTTCAATGCCAACAACAAATAATTGGCATCTGTCAAATTACAACATCGCAACTTGTCAAAGTTCTTGCACTGCAAAACATTTGAATATTTGAAAAAAAAAATAAATAAATAAAAAAAACCCCACTTTCATATAAATCTAATGAAAAGTCACTATTTTACAACTTAAAACACGAAAAAAAGTGTAAGATTATTTTCATTAATTTAGAATCCGCGAAGTCATGAATTCGAAAAACTAATGATGATACCTCTAATAAGCTGAGGTTACTAAAATCTATAATTCGACAAAGAAGCTATGCTATAAAGACGAAAATATTAGACTTAATAGTAATATATAACTAACAATAAATTATCCCAAAAGTACAATAATAATTCATAATTATGTCATAACTGATAAGATATGATTTATTGAGAACTAACAAAGATATATAATATATTTATTGAAAAATAACAAAAGCTATTAATTTAAGCCAAAACATTATTCATTGAGCATATTTAACAAACACATACCGTGCAAGATGTAGAGCACGCAACGAATTGATACCAAATACAGTTCAAATCACATATCAACACGGGAAGTTTACAAAGGATTCATATAAATTATTTCTACAAATCCAACGAGACTTTTCTCAGTCTAAGCGACGAGAAGGGTGGAGATGATAGTAATTAGGGGGCATAATTGAGTATAAACAAATCACTCAAATGCGAAACACCCAGAACGTAAAATGAAAAGAGGGAAAATGGAAGATGGATTACAAAGTAGCAGCGTTGACGACATATGCGGTCGACTGAAGAAAACAGGCGTCGTGCAGCTTTGTCTGTCCGCCAATGGAACACTGGTTTTGTCGGTACCACTTTCCTCTCTTTCAGAAGCTTTGGTGAGGGGCTAATTACAAGATAATCCTCCAATTTTTTAAAAATACAATCGCCCCTAATATTTAATTATTTATAATACAACAAACTTCCCATAGTGTGAAAAATATACAAGAAGATACCTTAGTAAAAGTTAGTATTAGTAGGTACCCCGCCGTTAATTTAGTCTGTTTAGTAAACAGTGAGTGTTGTTTGTAACTGCATCTGTTTTACCCAAAGGCCACAACTGTTTCCTTTTCTACTCCTTTTGTAAATTCTTCTTTCAATATTTTCACATTTCAAATTTTGATCTACTAATGGTGTTAGATGAATTTTTAAATGCTTTTACGACATCATTGAAAACCGTTTTTTTTTATAATCGAGAGTGTGATTTAGTTTATACACATCTCAACTAATCTCTTAATATTCTAAAACTATTGATCAGGTAAGAATTCTATTAGCTACTCCTATAGCAACCAAAGAAGGGCACCCCACATAAATGATAAATCACCTTAAATACTTTTTCAAAGGAAAATAATATTGATAAAAATACATCTCATCTAAGCGCATCTTTTGTTTATTAAATAAAGAAATACATAAATCAAGTAGGGAAAATAATTTTAAATTTATTCATGGATTGACCAATTGTAATCAGCACAAAGCAGAGATTGACTGAAAATCAAAATATCATACAAAAAATATTCTCAGCCCCTAATTAATTCTAGTTCCGCCTTCTACATTTTTCTGTCAAAACTAGATTACCAGTTCAGCAAAGTTGATTCATGCCATCACAGGAGATATAGAACGGCAATAAATTGAAAATAAAATTCCTCATCCTATCTTCTAGGAATATATATAGTACAATAATAATTGTATAATTTCTTTCCGTAGCTTCTGAAGTATCAGCACATAAAAGGGATCATCATCCGCCACTTGATTGTTGTAAAAAATGGCCCCGACAGGCAATGGGATACCTGCTTGACTTCAAATAATCATAAATCATTACCCACAGAGGAATTGATATGCAGAGTATATCTTTCCTGGGCAATACACAAACAAGGTAATGCACTGAACCGGAATATATATATCAACAGATGCATCCAGTTTCTCCAAAGATCATAAAAATGCCTTTATTCAAGCTTGCATACCAGCAGATTTGGAAGTAGGGCACATTGCCAACAATTATTGTGGAGCAAATGACAGATATTTCCGTACTATTCGCCTCTCAGCAAATATTCCTTCTTCTCCAAGAATCCAGAGAATATTACATTTCTGATGGTACTGTTCTCTATTTGAGCTTTCTTGGCCATGATTTAACTTTTGGAACATGATCTAGCATTGAATCTGCAATTAAAAAAAAAAAAAAAGGATCATCACAGTTACGAGAAATGAATAAATATGTAAGCATGTAAGTGCTAATCTCAAATTAATAAATCCAAGAATTCGGGAACAAGAAATTTGAAACATCTTTCAACAACATTTTAGTATGTCCAATTACAGCTATTTGATATGCCATACTGAGAAACGCCATAAGCAACGGAGCAAACAATGCAACTGCTGAACTGGGATGCCCTTCAGAGCTTACAATCACATTTTGCTTTGTTTAGGTCCCGTCATCAATCTTCGATCTACACTGCCATCAACTGTGGAAATAAATCTTTATGAACCAAATATAGACCATCTCCAATGTATAAAGCTCTGTTGTCAATTCCAGCTTCTTAAGTGTCTTATTAAAAGCTCCAAACCATAAATTAACATTTATTGACCAGCAGCTAGCACTAAACAACCGTCATCTTATTGCTGTATGTTTTGCTAGGAGGAAAAATTACATAAAACAAAATGAAAGCACACACAACGAGCCAACATTGATTCTGGGAAGGGAAGGCCAGGAGGGGAGGTTATCATTATTTATTACACCAACTACATGGGGTCCATGTTTGATAACTAGAAAATGTATGAAAAACAATAAAATGACCAAACATCAATATTATGGACATATGTGACAATCAACTCAGTCAAATACAGTATTGCCACTGCTGGCCTATATACAAGAACCCACAAGCCACAAAAGTTATTCTGCCATATAAAGAGTACAAGGAAGATAATCATGTCTAGCCAAATCAAATGGTGTTGAATAATTGAAGAACTATGAGTAACTGTATGACAATTTAAAATGGAGCTTACTCAATATATTTGTGACAACGATCCAACAATCTAACCACATTTTCGTCGTCCGTATGATAATCCACCAAATCATTCTTGTCCACTTCATCCTTTGAAACAGTCCACTTGTTTAAGATATTAATTATACTTCTCAGCTGTTGAAGAGGTAAAGGGAAACAAAAATACTGCACCAAAAAAAAACTTAATATACAAACATTTATGCTAACTGTTGCTCGAGTATGTCAAATTTTCACTTGATACTGATAAGTTAAACTAAGATAGGATACAGCAGTTATTCTAGCTTCTGAATTTGTGCCGCAAGGGGTGATGCTTTTGTCTTCTAGACTAGAATCACCTAATTGGTGATCAAGAAGATCATCTTCAATTACATCTGATTTGCTCATGATAATTGATACATATTGATGCAGAATTGATGAGCTCATCTTATCTTCCTGAACTTCTGCCAATAACCTTGCGATAACACTCCAGAATGCATTTCGTGCTTCCAAATCATCCGAAGCAAAGGGAAAGATATCAAGCAGACCCAATAAGAAAGGCAAATCTGGACAGGTGCAAAGTCTCACTTCTAGGAATGTGCAAGATAAATTCAATAAAGCACTTTGGCAAATCAGAGACATAAACAACTTACCCGATGATATCTCTGTAGCCAGATCGGGTACATCAGAAAAAATATTTGCAATTATAACTCCAGCGGTAACACAAGAATTGGCAACCTACAGAAAATATAGCCATAAATGCTCAAAGTCAGTTGATTACCATCCTAACTTGTCAAAAAGCACTCCAAAACAATTACCCATTTATTGTTTAAGAAAACTCATAGTGTAAAACAGCAATTATCAGCTATTATCAGCTAGAAACAGAGGACTGAAACAACTCAAAAATTGGATTATGTATCACTCATAAGTATTTGCATTTCTCGGCAAGGTTCAATGTACCTCAACTTTTTCAGGGAATTTAACCAGGTTACAAAGTAGTTGAAGTAGTTGCTTATTTGAGCAAATTTCTTGAGAGTGACCATCTAAAACAGAAAAAGCTTCAACAGCACGAAGAATAACATCAAGAACAGAGTACCTGAAATTGCATGAAAATAGAGTATCTTATGTAAAACCTTACAAGTAATTTTTATCTTTTAGAACACAAAATAACTACTTCATCAAGATACACGTGGGTTGAAGGCTAAACAAAAACTACGTATGACTGTCAACTGCTAATCAAAGTACGACAATCTTAAAATTCATACAAAACAATTAGGGCCCATTTGACATAGAACTTAAAAGTTTTTTTGTTTTTGAAAACAAGGGATACATAAAATCTTATGAAAATGCGTTTGGTAAAAGTAAGTAGAATTATTTTAAAAAACAGTTTTCGAATACAATTCTAAAAACTAGTACAAATTAGAAAACGATTAAAAGTCGTTTTCACAGTTTTCTACCACTTTGAATCTGAAAACAGTTTTTAAATTTTATATCAGAAACATTTTCAAATATTAAAAATATTAAATACAACTAAAAAACTTGAATCTTAGTTTAGTTTTTCAAAATTATTTTTAGATCACAAATCAAATAGGCCCTTAAGTTTTCCACTGTGAAAATGGTATGGTTGTTTTTCTGTTCTCCATTGTATAAACTGAGGGGGAAAGGCACTTGTTTGCCGAGATCGAAGGACTGAAGCCATCTAAATATTGACCATATTCTCATTCAGAGACTCAATCATATATATATATATATATACTCCAAAAGAAACAAGAAAGTACAAATATACCCCAAACACATACAAAAAACATGTGTTGTTAGAAAACACAGTTTCATAATCTGTTTGAATGACAAAAGGAGAGAAGAATCCCAGACCTCCTTAGAAGTGGAAGCCCACGATAACCAAAAATGAATTATATCTCCCAAAGCTACATTATCCCCCTTTTTTTACCATCCTCATAGACAACAGAACCATTTTGTAAAAGTAAAATGCAAAGTTATAGAAATATATTATATCATCTTCAAAGATGACAGAAGACCAATCTGTCAAACACATTAAGTTTACTACAAATAACCAGAGCTCCTACCTTTCAGGTATTCTTTCACTTGCTAATTTGTTCATTTCAAAGGTCAAGAGATTAATCAAAAGACTTGATAAATCCAGCTTCATCAAAGATGGGTGAAGAAGAAGAGCTACTTCTTGTCGACCTTCCAAGATGGCTAATAACAGCCCAACACTCTGTTCAAGAAAATAAGCTACTTTATATATGTATTATGTTTAATGCCTACCATATTAATACAAAACAAAAAAATTACAGTATTAACGCCTTTTTTTTTTCTTTCTTTTTTTACCTTTTCCATAAGATGTGGATTTAACGTATTTTCTGTAATCCATAAAATACGTTGTAAAATATGTTCAGACTGCAACGCCTCAGCCCAAACAATAGGTTCACTACTTTTAAGACATGAAGTTAGAAGCCTGCAACAAAATAGCACCATCAGAGAAATGAACAACATTGGACAATTAGAATATAATACATGCTAGAGCAACCTCTGCAACATGATTGTGACACCAAAATGTTATGACCAAGGATCATGGTATGGAGACAACCATTCTAAAATTAAAAAAGAAGAATAAAAAATAAGAAATCAGTCAGATTTCCTCTTCCTCTGGGGAAAACATGAAAATAAAATAGCAATATAAAAGAAGTAAATTTTCAATCCTATAAAACATGGAATGAAAGTACGTTTTGAGAAGAAATCTCAAGCCCAAAGAGGGAAGAAAAAAGGGGACGGGAGAAATAAAGCACCAAAAACCAATGCTATGAAATGACCAGAGAGAGGTGTAATGGCCCTAAAGTACACCAGTTACAACTCCATAGAAAGAAGAGAGAATGGTTATAGCTCCAATATGATGATAAATATTTTTTGGCATAAATATATGCGTATTAAAAATATTAAGATAACAGAGGCAACACCGAAAAATTGTCAGATCAAAAGATTTTAAGTAAAAAGAAAGAGTTGACAACTTATGTATTACCTGCAAGCTTCATTTAGGCATTTAGTATCATCTAAAAACAACTGATCTACAATTATTTGAATCAGTCCATTTGTAGAGACGATATGCTTCATGAGAACTTCATGGCATGCAAGGTTTCCAATGATTCCAAGGATAATCTCCTGGGTCAAAAAGAAAAACAGAAAACATAGCCATGTTTAGCCAAGTTAAAAACTACCCACCAACCTACATAAAAAAGAACTTGAAATTTAAAAGAATCAACTATCTTTTATCATGCACCAGAAATCAAACATAAGTGGAAAAGTGGCATACCGTGACACGCACAGATTGGGAAACCATTAGGTTTGCTAAAAGCACCTCAAGGACTAGGTTTTGCACCTACATAGTCAAATACAAAAAATCACAAATGCAAGTTGTGGTTACTATAAGTGCATAGTTACATCTTTTAACTAGAATCAGTTACAACCACAAATTGTAAGCTACCTTCATCTGACCCACAGGTTATTCTTCCCAGTGTAATTCACACAATCATTTATAGCTTTCAGATGTATCAGGGAAGAGTTAAATGGGAAGGAGAGATCATACTAATATGATGAAGTAATGGACATCAGAAAAAATAAAGATAATCACAAGCATGAATCAAGGTTTCAGAATTGTTCAAGGAAACAGTTGCTAGATTGTACAACCAACTATTGGTTCCTCAGAGTTTGATTCACTTTTTCCATTCAGCTTGTCTCTACTACTTTTTCATAATCTGGACATGTAATTGTTTTATAAAGCAATTGAGATCCAAATGAAGTATTCGGAACATAAATTTTAACAAGAAAAAGAGAAAATATAGAAGAAGCTATAACAAGTCAAACTTGAGTACCATGAGTTCTGCATGAGTTACACTAGCAGTCAGATCCCACAAAACACAACCATGTTCTTCCCAAGCTTCTTCTCCAGCTGATAAACCAGCCTTTTCAAGTTTACTGCATGGATCTTCAGCCTCCCCTTCAAAATAAGAAGATCTATCAGCACCATCAACAACATCCATGGCCTTGAAATAATGCTTCGGTGAACTTAGAACTCCATCTCCAGGCAATGAGTCTGTACTTTCTTCCATAGGATCGGCATTCAATCTTTTACTTGGGACATCACAACCATCAGCATGGCCATTTCCCACATTAGTAGGAAGAAGTTTACGTATCAACGAAATTATGTAACTTGGATCAACCGTTGTCGAAATGTCAAATAACTGCATTATAAAACGTGAAAATAATTGTTTGGTATCACGCTAAAATCAAAATCAATCAGAACCAGTCAGATTCTTGTCTATCAAACACTCTTCCCTAATATGTTCCCGTGGAGACAAGTTAACGTATCTTTTTCAGTACCACCATCATTAACTTCTAAAATGTCCAAGCATACAGGTTTAATTTGCTTCAATAGGTATCATAACAACTAATTTTGAACTATAGAGAGCTAATTCAATCTTCAGTTACAATAAAAAAAATTANCAAAAACCAATGCTATGAAATGACCAGAGAGAGGTGTAATGGCCCTAAAGTACACCAGTTACAACTCCATAGAACGAAGAGAGAATGGTTATACCTCCAATATGATGATAAATATTTTTTGGCATAAATATATACGTATTAAAAATATTAAGATAACAGAGGCAACACCGAAAAATTGTCAGATCAAAATATTTTAAGTAAAAAGAAAGAGTTGACAACTTATGTATTACCTGCAAGCTTCATTTAGGCATTTAGTATCATCTAAAAACAACTGATCTACAATTATTTGAATCAGTCCATTTGTAGAGACTATATGCTTCACGAGAACTTCATGGCATGCAAGGTTTCCAATGATTCCAAGGATAATCTCCTGGGTCAAAAAGAAAAACAGAAAACATAGCCATGTTTAGCAAAGTTAAAAACTACCCACCAACCTACATAAAAAAGAACTTGAAATTTAAAAGAATCAACTATCTTTTATCATGCACCAGAAATCAAACATAAGTGGAAAAGTGGCATACCGTGACACGCACAGATTGGGAAACCATTAGGTTTGCTAAAAGCACCTCAAGGACTAGGTTTTGCACCTACATAGTCAAATACAAAAAATCACAAATGCAAGTTGTGGTTACTATAAGTGCATAGTTACATCTTTTAACTAGAATCAGTTACAACCACAAATTGTAAGCTACCTTCATCTGACCCACAGGTTATTCTTCCCAGTGTAATTCACACAATCATTTATAGCTTTCAGATGTATCAGGGAAGAGTTAAATGGGAAGGAGAGATCATACTAATATGATGAAGTAATGGACATCAGAAAAAATAAAGATAATCACAAGCATGAATCAAGGTTTCAGAATTGTTCAAGGAAACAGTTGCTAGATTGTACAACCAACTATTGGTTCCTCAGAGTTTGATTCACTTTTTCCATTCAGCTTGTCTCTACTACTTTTTCATAATCTGGACATGTAATTGTTTTATAAAGCAATTGAGATCCAAATGAAGTATTCGGAACATAAATTTTAACAAGAAAAAGAGAAAATATAGAAGAAGCTATAACAAGTCAAACTTGAGTACCATGAGTTCTGCATGAGTTACACTAGCAGTCAGATCCCACAAAACACAACCATGTTCTTCCCAAGCTTCTTCTCCAGCTGATAAACCAGCCTTTTCAAGTTTACTGCATGGATCTTCAGCCTCCCCTTCAAAATAAGAAGATCTATCAGCACCATCAACAACATCCATGGCCTTGAAATAATGCTTCGGTGAACTTAGAACTCCATCTCCAGACAATGAGTCTGTACTTTCTTCCATAGGATCGGCATTCAATCTTTTACTTGGGACATCACAACCATCAGCATGGCCATTTCCCACATTAGTAGGAAGAAGTTTACGTATCAACGAAATTATGTAACTTGGATCAACCGTTGTCGAAATGTCAAATAACTGCATTATAAAACATGAAAATAATTGTTTGGTATCACGCTAAAATCAAAATCAATCAGAACCAGTCAGATTCTTGTCTATCAAACACTCTTCCCTAATATGTTCCCGTGGAGACAAGTTAACGTATCTTTTTCAGTACCACCATCATTAACTTCTAAAATGTCCAAGCATACAGGTTTAATTTGCTTCAATAGGTATCATAACAACTAATTTTGAACTATAGAGAGCTAATTCAATCTTCAGTTACAATAAAAAAAATTAAAAAAAAAAAAAAAAAAAAAAAAAAAAAAGGTCCAAGGGTTGTCCACAACTTTCTATTGCAGCGATAATATGTTAAAGCAAGGAACTAGTTCACAAGACCTAAATCAGAGCCGTAGCCGGTTACCTCATCGGGCGGTGGGGATGGATGGTGTGCCGGAGCATCACGCTCGTCTCCTACCTGCTCTTCTTCTTCTTCCAACGCCATAAGCTCCGAACTTCGAATCGATTGAAGCCTGGATTGGTTTTCCCTCTAATTTTGAAAAATTTCTCCCCCTTCCTATGTATTTTTCACAATTTCATGAACAACCCTATATTTTCTTTTCTTAGAGCGAGTTCCGTTCTTAATTCATTTCCGTTATATAGCAATGTTGGAGGTGTTATTAATTTTTTTTTTTTTTTTTACGGTATTTGGGTCAATTTGTGCTCACCTTAATTAATCATGATGATCAATTAGACTCTGTTTGGTTCAATATTGAGTAGTTTTTAGAATAATCTTTTGAAAAAAAGTTAAATTGGGTGGGTATTACGATGTAAAATTTTAAAAATTAACATAAATACCCCTATGTTTATTTATTTACTAAACACCCCTATAATAAAATATTCAAAGTTAACAAAAACACCTCCAATCCACTCATAAATACTGACAGTCAGCCACCACCGCCGGAGGGTGGCCGGAGTTGCCTTATCGACGCATGACCGGCTCGATCTTGTCGGTCGTGGACTGATATGGCCTTTTCTGGCCAGATCCACGGGAGATTTAACCGGAAAAGGCCAGACCTGCGGTTAGATCTGGCCATTGAAGGCCAGATCTGGCCGCATTTGGTCGTCAACGACGACCAAATATATGACCGTCGTTGATAGTCAACGACGATCATATCTTGGCCATCGTTGACGATTGTCTACGGCCAAAGATCTGGCCTTTTTCGACCAAATCCAACATGGATCTGGCAGGAAAATGTTAGATCGGCTTACTACCGGCCAGATTCAGCCAATAGTGCGTCATTACACCAGATTCCAGCCAACTTCCGGCAGTGGTAGCCGGAATCTGGTAAATTTGGGTTACTGGGGTGTTTTTGTCAATTTTAAAAAAAAAAATTGGGGGTTGTTTAGTTAAATTAACAAATTTAGAGGGATTAAAGAGAATTGAATAATTTAAAAAACTATTTTGAAAATAGGTGAAATAAAGTTAACTTTTTTGGGAAATCTAGTTTTCCAATATGGGAACCAAACGGAGCCTTAAATCATAATATTATTGTGGTAGATGGCTCCAAAATTTGAATCTAAGAAAAAAGCAAATCTCCTTGACCACCAAGCTAACTCCTTGAGATTAAAGGTCAATACTATTGTATGTTAACTTATTGAACTTTAGAAAAACCTAGACTGTAACATTGTGTTATTTATATGTGATGCTTCCAAAAACCCTTCTTTTGAGATCAAATTGAAAAGGCTTAATTACATCATAAGGTACAAAATTATCACTTTTTTCCTATTGAAGGTACTGAACTATTTTTTTCTTGTTGAACAGTTGAAGGTACCAAACTATCAATTATTTGTATTGAAGGTACCGAACTTTATGTTTTTCCTATTAAAGGTACCAAACTTTCATATTTTTTCTTACGGTATTAAATATCGATGACATGACATTTTTTCCGTAAAAAATCGCGAACATGACAATTTTGGTGTATTGCCTGAACATTTTGACACGGCAATTCAAACTGACTTAGACATTTATAATCTAAAAAATCTCAAATTAACTTTTTTTTTATTATTTCAATAAAAACCACTCAGAATAAATAAAAGATACCTAGAATGAAAACTTACCCTAATTAAAACCCACCTAATTTGCTTAAACAAACAATCATCAATTTTTAAATTTTTTATCCTTTAAAACCAATTTTTTAACTTTTTTTCCTCTTCCTGTATTTTAATATAAAAAACCACGTTCCAAATGTTTATATAAATTTGTATTATTGCCCACTCAGTTGCAATTTGCTTATTAATTACCTTATATTTGCTGATAAAAAACTTTGCACCTAAATGATCCAGAAATTAATCAAACCGGCTGTAGCAATCTACTAATGATCCAGAAAGAAGTTATGTGAAATTAATCAAATTGGCCATGGCGGCAATCTAGCAATTAATCAATGCTCAATAATTTAAACAATCACATCATCCGAAACAACCTTTGTAACTGAAGTTCCAAAATATGTGAAATTGGAACACTGCTACAAAAATCTTAATCATTTAAATCTTAATGAGGCACCTCATGCAAAATTGAATAAAAAAGATAGATCTCAACACATTTAAAGATAACCAAAATGATATTGGAGTCCTAACGAAACTGTCAACCGTACATATTTGTTAGATAATTCCAATCTTGTCTGCCACATCCAAGGCACCATAATTCCATCAGGCCTGCAGCACAAAGAATACAACTAGTTTTCAATTCAATTGAAATATATAGCTGTTCTAGAGCCCAATTTAAGATGAAGTAGAAAGTTATAAACAATATGCAGAGGATATGGCAAAAATGAAGATAGGAGGCTTATACATTTATCAATCCCATTAGATCTCAACCTGTTCAATAGTACTTGTGTCGAATGTGGCTTATTTTATCATTTCATCTCTTCAACAGGTAGTTATTCTTATTTTTTTTTAGTGTTAATGTGCTAACTTTCTGGTGTATCCTCCAAAACTTCCTCAATAATTAGAACATACAGCCCATAGAATTTCCCTAATTAAGATGTTCACTTTCTTGGTCTGGATGTCATACATCTTCTTCATTGCATCCTTGAACTTTGTGAAACATGGTCATTCCCGTGGGTAGTGTTATTGATTGTTGTCTGACTTGACCCAACTAAATGTTCATCTATCATCATCCATCTAATCATGTAACTGTGTGTTGTTCCAGGCTAAATAAGTGCCAAAAAAAAAGGGGTTTCATCAAAATCATTGTATTGTAATAGTTGACATGAAGATTTAGATTTGTATAAGTGTGTAAGTCTAAAAATACTTACATTATAGGTAGTCATGTCAGTATCTGTATCGATGTACACACCATATCCCTCCATTGGAGTTTTCTTATGCCTTCTCTTTCCTAATCCCTTATGTTGTTGTTTGGATTTTTGTCTTGCACTACTGTCCCTTTGAGCATTAGCATTATCAACTCTAGATGCTTCAGACTAAGATGGATTTTTCTGAGAAAATAATGGAAATGTCAGACTATTTTAACCTCACATTTAGAGTTTACAATATACAGCTTAAAATATGAAAACTAACCTTTGTACATGTTCTTGCATTGTGTCCAGTAACCTTACAGACACTGCATGTCATAATTCTACCATTCCTTGACCTTTTTGTTGTTGTTGTTCTCTCATCCAGCTCTTTCCTTCTATTCTTTTTTAGTCTACCAGGTAGTTTCTTGGACTCGGGAGGTAAGATAGGTTGTTTGCCTATCATTGGCCAATGTAAATCACCATTTAAAGGCACTATTACATTGTCATATAGCTTGAAGTATCTCCCTTTTGTGTACCACTCTGACACATAATCCTCAATTCTCTCCTCTCTAATGTACAACACACACATGACATGAGGGCAAGGAATGCCACTCAGTTGCCATAACCTACATGCACATTCCTGTGTTAATAAATTAACCACATATTTATGACCATTGTGTCTGACATCAAACCCATTTTTTCCTTGTGCAACCAAATGGCAATAAGCACTCTCTTTCTTATATTCATCCAACATTTTCATGATTCTATCAGGAAACTCACCACCCACCTATTAACCCTCTCTCTTTTTTCAGTTATTCTGTTCATGACTCTAATCCTGATATCCTTGAACATACTAATGACAGACATATACCTTGCCTCTATTATGGAATGGTTGAATGCCTCACACATATTATTGTCCACCATATCACACTTTGAATAAGTGTCGAAATATGCTTGGACCAATTACATGGATCAACCTTAAGGAGATCAGTCTTAGTTTGTGCATCTTCTTCTTCCAATTCCTTCAGTGCTTGATGTAATTGGTGGACTGTCATCGACTTTGCGCACTTCCAAAACAATGATTGAAGCCTCCTCCCTTTGTGCTCTTTCCTCCAGTTTGCAAAAACATGCCTTGCACAGAACCTGTGTTTTGCAAAATGCAATAATGCCTCCACAGTGGGTACTAGCCCCTACATGGCTACATTACAAATAGTAAAAATCAGGTAGATTTCAATGTAAAATGAAATAATACAGCTTAAAATCAGGTGTATTAATTTCAATGTAAGAATCAATTAAATCTTATACAAAACATTGAGAGGTATAAAAAATAAAAGAATCCAATTAAATCTTCATAAACACTAACACAATTTTAACTAACTGATTATAGATTAGAGCAATTCAAATAATTAAGCAAACAAGCACTAGTGAAAATGTTTACATGAACTTCAATCACTACCTACACATTCACCAAATAATATATCTACCAAATATAAACGGGTCATGAAATTTGAAAAAATCTACACTCATTGGGCTAGACAAAAAATCTGAAAAAATTATGGTTAAAGCCCTATGTGTCTAGATTCACTATATTCAAACAAATCATGAATCAGAGTTTTCTAGAGGAAGTAATTGCCGTTTAAGCGAAGGAAGGTTAGACTGTCAATTCTGGACCTTCCTTCGCTTAAACGGTCATAACGTCATCTAGAAAACTTTGATTCACGAACCGCATGAAACGTGTGAACTAGAAACATAGGGCTTTCAACAATAATTTTTCTAGATTCTTTCTCTGGCCCACCTAATGTAGTTTTACAACCAAAGTTGACCTATTAGTAGCTAAAATCCTGAATATTCACTTCTTCTTCTTTACTTTGCTCAAAATCTGAACAAAAACTTAAAACAATACACCCTAAACATAAGAATATAGCACAAAATTCAGCAATAGAGGTAAAAAAATATGTAACAATATTACCTTCTGTTGATCAGAAACAATAGTCAGCCCTCTTCCATCTGCAGCCTCAATGCCATCCTTCAGAAAAGTCATGAACCAAGTCCAACTCCTCCTATTCTCACCTTCCACAAAGGCCCGTGCAAGTGGATACATTTGGTTATTGGGATCCCTAGCAACAGCAACCAAAAGCTCACCCTTACATTTTCCCTTCAAGAAGCAACCATCTAACCCAATTAAAGGTCTACACCCCTCCACGTAGACTTTCTTTAATGCATCAAAGCATATATACGACCTCTTAAATTGTAGTTAGAGTCATCTACAGTAGATGTTAACAACTTCACTGTACTACCTAGATTAGACCTATGCATCTCAGCTACATAATCCCAATGTCTGCCATATTCATAATCAATGTCCCCATTCATCATTTCAATCATTTTATGTTTAGCCCTTCCACACTTAGATAGTTGCACATCAACCTTTAATTCTTCCTTAACTAATTGTTTTAGTTCTCTTAATCTAATACCAGGAGTTATCTTTACCCTACTCAAAAAGTGATTTGCTATAACTGTGGATGTCACTTTCCTATTACTGTTGGTCATAGGACGTGTATGTATTTCATTGCAAGTTTTGACAATGAACTTACCAGAATTTTGCTCATATGATGCATAAACATAAAAGGGATCATTTATAACACTACACTTGACACCAAGCTTTTGCTGCCTACATATGCTAAACCTAGTCTTAACACTCCTTTTGACACAATATTTGGTCACTGCATCCGTTTTGGGTTATCAAAGACTAGGTTTACATGAAATTTCGGGAAGGAACATTCAGGATCATATGCAACAATTTTCCTAGGCCTTCTTTTACCATGCTCAACTTCATCTTCCTCCCCCTCACTTGATGTTATAAAGCTACCAGCATCTGAACTATAGTACTCTCCACCGTCTTCACCTATATTGACTTGAGATTCTACACCTTCCTCATTAAGATCTCTTTCCTCTCTATCATTCAGCTCTTGTACTCTTGCTGTTTTGGCAGCCCTTCTTTTTGCCTTGAACTCTCTCACAAATTTTCTATACTCTTGAAGCTCAAAATCAAACTCATAAGCTAGCTCCTTAACCTCAAAATCCCTATCACTATCACCATCAGAGCTTCCATTCCCACTATACTCACCACCCTCAAATCTTGGATCATTCTCCTCTATATCACAATCACCCTCAGTACAATTACCCTCTTGCCCTTGAATACAATGACTCTCTTACCCTTGAATACCCTGTTCAAATCCATTATCCCCAATACAATATGCGTTTATACCCTCCATTCAATGGCAAACCTAATTCATAGACAAACTTAAATTATAAGGACCACCAACAATGACAAAAACATGTGCATCACGAGTGAAACGTCAACACAACTTTTCAAAGTAGAGATTTTCTCTTGTCTTTATCCTGCAATCTTCAGATTCTACTACGGTTCTACCACTCTTCCACCTCTTCAATCATAGCACTAAAACAAAACAAAGTAAAAGAGTTTTCTTGGGTATTCAATCGAAGACAAAAGTAATAGAAACTAATAGTTGGCTATTCAATCAATAATTAAAAATCAAACCAAAAACACACCCCACCTACTGAAAATAAGTATTTAACAATGAAATAAACAACACACACCCTACCCATTGACAATCAGTATTTAACAAAGAAATAAACAACACACCCACCCACTAACAATCAATAATAAAAAATCAACGAACTCCGACAACATCACCCTATGAATAACAAAAAATCAATAAAAGGGAAAGTCACCTGGCCTAATACTGAAGACAATGACATCTGACAAACCCTAAACCCAAAAAGGTTTGCTCTTCGTGCTTCACGTTCGTAAAACACTTTAACCGAAAACTTTCTTATTTTTCCTTTTATTGTGTTTCAATCAAACTAGATTTGAAGATGGAAAAGAAAAATTCAGCAGATTTCATGAGGATATGTTCTTTTTCTTGGTAAGATTTGTTCAATGACAGTTGCAAGAGTTTGGATTTTCCTATTTCTTTTGTTTCAATCAATACTTTTAGGGTCTAATTTTATTTTAGTTGCTTAATTGTTTGGTTTCGCGCTGAGTTTTTATTTGGGGCAGGTTTTTGTTCTAGGTGGCAATGTTCTGAAAACCGGATCGGGAGCCGATCCGGCCAAACGGCCGGTTTCCGGTCCGACCGGTCGGTTGGACCGGTGACGTCAGCATGATGACGTCATCATACTGTCATGCTGATATCAGCATGCTGAAATAAGAAAAAATGTAAAAAAAGCCAAAAAATTCAAATTTCCTATCTAATTAAAGTTTAAAAACCATAAAAAACAACCCTACAATAATAATTTCTTCATCTAATTAAAGTTTAAAAACCATCAAACCAACTCTACAACAATAATTTCTCCATCTAATTAAAGTTTAAACTTTAAAAACCATCAAACCAACCCTAGGCTACAACAATAATAAAACCATCAAAGTTTGATAGTTAAAGTTTACAAATTCAATCCTCAAGTCTAAAGTCTAAACTCTAAAGTTTCAAACAACATTAAAGACTTAAAGTCATTACAAAGTAATATCATCAATTATTAAATATGAATCCACCAACGGCCAACCATCAAAATTAAAAATATCAAAATACCTACCAATCCACCAACCAACATATAAAATTACATAATATCAATCCATTCCACCAACCCAACCACAAAAAAATTCAATAGAAGGTCACGGCAAATGGCAGCTCGTAGATGGCAGCAGACGGCGGCAGACGGTGGCAGACGGCAGCAGATGTGAAGGCTGAAGCTGAAATCTGAGCTGAAATGACTTATCCGGCAGATCAGCAATGGAGATGGTGATGATTGAAAAGTTCACGTTGAAGACTAGAAGACTGGAAGTTGAAGAATGAAGCGCTGAAGCAGAGTAGAGCAGACTGCAGATCGAAGACTTGAAGACTGAAGAGTGAAGACGTGAGGCGCTGAAGCTTAGCTGAAAGCTTGAAGGAGATCTGACATTGCTTCTGAGATCTCGAATGGAGGACACGAAGAGGAGGACTAGACTGGAGGAGATCGTGAATGGCAGCAGCAAACGGCAAACCAGAAGAAAAAGTGAAAAATTGAAGGAAGAAGGCGACGGCTCTGTATCAGTGTATCTGTAGCCAAAAGTAAAAAGAATGTGTTTTTTAATAAAAGTATTTTGAGGGTTTGGTTTGAGTCTGACAACAGTTTGACTTTTATGTGTGTGCATGTGATTGTTTTGAATTTAAATTTTTTTTTTTTATTTCATTTTCATGTGTTAAACCGGAAATGTGTGGACCGGAAATTTTTTAAATAATGGTTGGACCGTCGGTTTGCTACAGTGCGACGGTCCAACCGCGGTTTGAAACGGTTTAATGGCAAATCCCGGTTATTCACTCTCTTCAAACCGGAAATGCAAGCGGGTGGTGGTCCGACCGGTTCGACCGCCCGGTCCGGTCCGGGTTTCAGAACCTTGCTAGGTGGTTTAGGTTATTTTGAGTGCATTTTGTGCTTTTTGTGGAATTAAAATGAGAGGAAGGGGTAAATTTGAAGAATTTAAATTATGAAAATATACACATCAGCCCTTAAAAAGTCAACGTCTACGCTACATGTACACGTCAACCCTCATAAATTTTCACATACATATGTTAGAATTTAAAAAAATCCACGTTATTTATTTTTAACAGGGTTAGACGTCAGTTTTTTAAACAGTGTTAGAGGTCAGTTTCTAAAGTGTTTGACTGTATACAAATTCAATACCTTCAATAGAAATAATTAATAGTTTGATGCCTTCAAACATTGAAAAATAATAATTTGGTACCTTCAATAGTAAAAAAGTGATAGTTTAGTGTCATATGATGTAATTAAGCCAATTGAAAATTTCAATACCATTGTATGTTAATGAACTTTAGAAAAACCTAAATTGTGACTCTGATGCTTTCGATCCTTCCTTTGAGATCACTTAAATTTCATATTTGTCGGCAAAATTTTCTTGACCTCACTTTAAAATGAAGAACTAAGATTGAAAGGAAATATATACAATTCATCCACATCACTAAATAAAAATTGTGAACTAGTTACATCTTCTAAACTTCATTGAGTTTCTTATTGCTAGTGTTTATATCGTATGTCTTTTTTTTTTTTTTTTCTATGATCAAGAATATCTGGATCAGTTTGCGGGCACCTCAACTAATCTCCCGAGACCCTAAAGTTGACGACCAAGTATGCCTCTCAGTGACCACCTATTAGCGCCTGTGGAGACTCAAACTCAAAAGCTCATGAAACCACCTTTTGCTCACTCAGTGATGATTTTCATATCGTATGTCATTCTCCGGTTGCATCCAAGTATTCTCAAATCTAATTTATAATACTTTTAACTATATAATAAATCCCTTAATTTCTGATAAAAGAAACACATTTTTTTATCTGAAAAATCTTTTAGAACTGTTTATTTTGATTGGTATTTTCTAAATAAACTGAAGTTAACTTGCATTAATCTTAATTTTGTTGGGATTACTCATGTCGAACCCCATTCTTTTTGTCATTGACTCGTTGATTTGCAGCTTCAAGTTATTGTGGAAAGAAGAGGAAATGTAATAAAGAGAACAACCCTTGAGCTATCGATAACATAAAAAGTCACCCGAATTTTCTAAGATGGGATGCCTACTTAATTCTAAAAAGTGCTAATTAATCAGCTCCAGCTACAAGTACTATCAATAATAATACCATAATTGAACAACTTTCTATTATTCCATTAAGATAAAAATTAGTAAATTACACAGCACATTTAACCATTAATCACTTATTTTGTAGAACAAAATTAAAGAAAATATGACAGCCAATTCACTATGCTTGTCATTCAAGATCAATTCTCCACTCCTTTACCTTCCTTATGATCAATGGAGCCAAACTCTTTATCTTTATTACCTGAAGTTTCTTCCTCTTTGTTCACATTTTCTTCTGCAGACTTCTCTTTTTCTTTCTTTTCTTTCGCCGCCTTCAACCGCGCTTCTTCCTCGGCTTCTTTCTCGCTTCCCCTTCACGACCTCAAGAGCTTCAATCAAATTCTCAAACAACTCTCTGCATTTTCTGTCAGACTTCGGCATCAAATTCTCCGCAACATCAGCAGGAGTCATATCGGTTTCCGCAACATTCTCTCAATTTCTGATACAATTCATGCCACTCAATATTCAAATAATTCTTGGCCAGCACCTTGAATGCTTCAAAGCTACAATAAGACATTTCAATGGCATATCCATTCTTCCCTTCTAATGAGAGCTGTCGAGCTTGTCCACAAAATTAGTTGTAAACACAATGATTCTTTCTCCCCACAAACTGACCAGAGCCCGTCAATGAAATTCAACAGCCCGGATAGTGTAACCTTGCTGCTTTTGTCTCCTCCTTTTCCATTTCTTTTTGTTTCTTTTTAATCGGATCCGTCTCTTCTATCATCTTTCTCTTTTTTCTTCTCGCGTTGACCAGTAAGATCAAGTGAGCAATCGATGTCCTCTATGACAATGATTGACTTACTCGACGTCTCGATCAAAAGTCCTCAGCTCAGTGTTGTCCTGGACGGTTGTAAGTTCAAGATCATAGATTCATAGTTCAAAAAATTCGCATGGCGGCCACATGGTTGATTTCCAGTTCCTGGAGGACCATAGAGGAGATACCACGCTTCCAAGCTTCCCTATTTCTTGTAGTAATCTTTGTTCACTAAACTTCTTCAGATCTTTCTTGATATCTTCTTTCTTCTTTCTCTCCATTGCCAAAGTATCAAAAGTCGCCGGATGCTCAAAATGAACATGGCTCCATGTGTGCTTTCCAGCCATGCCAATTCTTGCTCGGATTGTTTACTGTATAGTTTTCTCTGCCGGTTCCTCACTGTAGTGGCTTTTCCTTCGTCTAACACGTGGCTAATATAAGAACCCGTGATCAAATCCCTGTGACTCTTATGAAAAGTGAGCTTGTAAAATCTTCTTCTCATCCGCAGAGGGTAAAATGAAAATGAAAAGTCTCTTTTGGGAGGTGTTTTTACCCCCATACCACCAAACTTTGACGCCTTTAAACTCATCGGTAACTCTTCTTTATCGTCCATAAGAGGACAATAGACTTGCTATCTTTGACGACATCGGCTTAAACCTTGAAGCTCGCGTACGCACGGAATCATTGGCGCTGAGATAGGTTTGAATTGCGGAGAGATTTCACTGCGCTTGAGACGTTCGTCTGTGAATTCAGGGAACGTAATTTCAATATATGGATACACAAAACGAACAAGTTTGTGACTGTATTTTTCAATATAGCCCCATAGTTGATGGGAAGATTCTTTAAGAATTGCCCTTAAAAACATCAAACTCGCTATAACTGAGCCTAGAGTAGCCCATAATTCTCCCATCTTCACCATTGTGTTAACTTGAACCTTGTGGTTAAGTTATAAAGATTCCCACAAGCAGATTGCAATTGGCTGTTTTGGGATCAAGTGGGTAGATGTAGAGGGAAGGTCCACTAATATTGTCAAAGTATATATTATTTTTTAATTTAATTGTTTGTTTTTAACTTGCGTGTTGTCTTTTTCATCTCGGAACCGACTCAGGTTTTATTGGCCATTATTATAGGACAATGCTACAATTACTTAAAAAAATATGAATTCACACACCATATATGGGATACTCTCTTTTCTTAAAAAAAAAATTCATAATTAATGAACATCAGATGGTATCACATCTGTAGGTGCATGAATTCGCCGTATTTTTTTTTAACTGTATCATTTTTCTTATTAAATAGCCCTTCATCTTTGACTTAACCTAATTCCTATTTCCTAGGTATGCGCAAAGTTGAGCTGCTTCCATGAAAGTGTGCATCTTGACATTTTCTTATTAATATCGCCCTTCATCTTGACTTCAACCTAATTCCTATTTCCTAGGTATGCGCAAAGTTGAGCCGTTCCATGAAAGTGTGCATCTGACAAGAGAAATAAAGACTAAACGACTTTTTCCACCACCTATAAAACACTTTTCCACTTGAAAAAATTTAAAATACTATTTTTACTCAAAGTTTATATTTTTTTAATATATAAAAAAACACTTCATTTTCTCAAGGGGGTTAGCGATTACTAAGGCTAGAGTAAAAAAAGTTTATAAAATAAGATCGATGGATCAAATGGTGATGTCAATTGAATATTCACTATAAGAATAATTAGCCAGAAATCAACTAAAAACAAAAAACTATAACTTTGTGATAGCCAACCTAGTAAGAAATTAGGTATCGAAGTGAGATGAATTTACAGAAAGGAGATTGTAGGTTCAATGGTAGTGATAAAATAATTTTGCTATCAAAATCAGCTTTAATAATAAACAAAATATTAATTGGCAAAAATATGATATTTTGAAAATTTAGGAGGAAAAGTATCATTAAGGCAAAGCTTGAATGGGAAAAAGTCCGTTTACTCGTGAAATAAAAAAAGATTCTTATTCTCCCGTTGGACGAGGACAGTTGAAGTTCCATTTCCTTGAACTAAAGTCTAACACAAGACGAGCTATTGGTATATAGGTTGACTGCATTCTTTATATTGCAAGAATTAACTTTAAAAATTACTTGGAAACCAAAAAACTATGCATTGATTAATGTAATGGCGTGGATTAGAGTACTTGATAGTTTTGATAATATTATAAGAAGAATCATGACGTTATAAGAGTGATATATATCATACTAATTAGAAGATCATTATATATTTAATTATTTGACAGATCATTGCATGGAGAGTGGAGACTCTAATTACTTTGCAAAGACAGGATTCCAAATAATTTTCTGTGGCCTGCAGGTGTAGACAACTTTAGCTCTTTTGTCATCGTGATCCGATAGTCTTCATTGAATAGATAGGGCGAATACTCTCTCAAGTCAAGTTCTTGTTACCAGGTTAGTTGGGAAATAGGATTGGATTGGATTATTAGATGATTTTGTAAGATGAGATTAAACTAGATCACATAAGATTGGACCACATATTATACATCATTTTAAAACTTGACCCGTTGTGAACCCAACAAGGTAATCGGGTCACGGGTCGATAAATCAATAGGTTGGATTAGTAATGTCAACAACAAAAATATTTTATAAAATTGCCAATGAGTCCCTCAAATTGTAGTATATTACAAAATACCTCTAAAAAATAAAATTATTCCTAAAATTTTAATTTATTTTAAAATATCCAAAAAAAATACAAATTATTCTCTAAAGTTTTGAAATATTGCAAAAAAAAAAAAAAAACCCTTAGAAATTACAAGTAGTCCCTATAAGTTTGAAATATAACAAAAAAAACCCCTACAACCTGAACCGGATCATAGAGGTTGTCGGGTCTTAGTTGGACCGGTCCGGGTTTTAAAATAGAGATATAATATTGTGTTTTACCATGGATTGGATAGGAATATACATACTAAAAATTAATTGAAGATCTTTAAAATTAATTCTATATATATATATTAAAATAAATTAAAGATTTTTAAAGTTAATTTTATATTTTTTAACTAACAAAATATTTGATAAAGTTCTTTATTTATATAATAATATTATAAGTAAAAATATAATGTTTATAAATTAATTTTAATATAATTAATTTAAAATATTAAAAAAAAAGGTCCCCAACTTGAGTCAAGGAATCGCATGCCTCCCATGCCTGCCATGGTCTACTTGTCCCAAAAGACTCTGATTAGATGACGGGCTTGGACCACCATTCTAAACTTAAAAAAGAAATAATCGGATCCCATAAATAGTGTTACATCCAAACATACCCTAGGAGTATTAATTGAAAGAAAAATGACATCCTTACAAAGACTCAACTATAAAGTGATATCATCCAGAAGAAAAAAACAAAGAAAAAATAGAAAAAGAGAAAGAAAGAGAAAGACAAATTATGAAAATCAAGGGTGGGAATTATCTTTGTATGCCCCATTTGTATGTGTCTTTATAAAACTGACATTACTCTAATTGAAATTTTAATGTTAATATCAATTTTTTGTTGTAAAATAATTATAAACAAAGAAATAATAGGGATTTAACTAAAATAAATGAAAGATAATGAACTTAGACAGCAAAGGAAGAATACACTATACAGGGACTAAAAGGTTATTCACTTGTCCCTCACAATTTTGGTACAGAAGTTTTACAAAGGGGAAGGGGGGTTTCTGTAGCAATTTCTACCGCCCTTTGAACCAATAAAAAATTGCTAACAAAAGACATATGTCACTCACATATATTATCGAATGCCATGGAATGACACATTACAAGACACTAAGCATTATAGTGGAAAGCCACATTCTCATTTTATATAACACTCCTTCAATTTTCACCACTTACAAATAATTGCATATATCCTTATTTAGGAAAAACGAGACTAAAATCTAAGTAAATAAACACAATTATTTGATATACTACAAAATGGTGTTGGACGTGTTTAATACTATCTCGTTAAAAACATTACCAAGAAAACTCATTACGACAAAACTTGGTTAAAAGAAAAAAAGTATATTGCACATATTCCAAATACAATAGCTTTACTCAAAACTTGCCTCCCGTGATTAATGCTCCCCTTAATAATGGTAAAATTAGTTTAGTTGCTTACTGAGCCCTTACATACCGATGCAATATACCAACTTCTCAAAAGTTGATGTTGGTAAGATCTTATGAATAGATTTGCTAGATTATTATAATTGGGGCATACTTACTTGACATCAATCTCTTGACTTTGCTAGAATTCATGTATATAAAAGAATTTCGGTGCTGTGTAAACACAATTTTTTATCTGAAAAATCTTTTAGAACTGTCTACTTTGATTGGTATTTTCTAAATAAACTGAAGTTAACTGGCATTAATCTTAATTTTGTTGGGATTATTCATGATAATTCTCATGTCGAACCTCATTCTTTTTGTTATTAACAAGTTGATTTGCAACTTCAAGTTATTGTGGAAAGAAGAGGGAATGTAATAAAGAGAACAACCCTTCAGCCACCGATAACATAAAAAGTTACCAGAATTTTCTAAGATGGGATGCCCAATTAATTCTACAAAGTGCTAATTAATCAGCTCCAGCTATAACTATCAATAATATTCACCATAATCGAACAACTTTCTATTATTCCATTAAGACAAAAATTAGTAAATTACACAGCACATTCAACCATTAATCACTTATTTTGTAGAACAAAATTAAAGAAAACATGACAGCCAATTCACTATGCTAGTCATTCAAGATCAATTCTCCACCCCTTTACCTTCCTTATGATCGATGGAGCCAAACTCTTTATCTTTATTACCTGAAGTTTCTTCCTCTTTGTTCACATTTTCTTCTGCAGACTTCTCTTTTTCTTTCTCTTCTTTCTCCGCCTTCAACCGCGCTTCTTCCTCGGCCTTCTTTCTCGCTTCCTCCTTCGCGACCTCAAGAGCTTCAATCAAATTCTTCAAACAACTCTCTGCATCTTCCTCGTCAGACTTCGGCATCAAATTCTCCGCAACATCAGCAGGAGTCATATCGGTTTCCGCCAACATTCTCTCAATTTCTTCATACAATTCATGCCCCTCAATATTCAAATAATTCTCGGCCAGCACCTTGAATGCTTCAAAGCTACAATAAGACATTTCAATGTGCTTATCCATTCTTCCTCTTCTAATAAGAGCTGGATCGAGCTTGTCCACAAAATTAGTTGTAAACACAATGATTCTTTCTCCCCCACAAGCTGACCAGAGCCCGTCAATGAAATTCAACAGCCCGGATAGTGTAACCTTGCTGCTTTTGTCTCTCTCCTTTTCCATTTCTTTTTGTTTCTTTTTAATCGGATCCGTCTCTTCTTCTTCATCATCTTTCTCTTTTTTCTTCTCGCGTTGACCAGTAAGATCAAGTGAGCAATCGATGTCCTCTATGACAATGATTGACTTACTCGACGTCTCGATCAAAAGAGTCCTCAGCTCAGTGTTGTCCTGGACGGTTGTAAGTTCAAGATCATAGATATCATAGTTCAAAAAATTCGCCATGGCGGCCACCATGGTTGATTTACCAGTTCCTGGAGGACCATAGAGGAGATATCCACGCTTCCAAGCCTTCCCTATTTTCTTGTAGTACTCTTTGCTTTCACTAAACTTCTTCAGATCTTTCTTGATATCTTCTTTCTTCTTTCTCTCCATTGCCAAAGTATCAAACGTCGCCGGATGCTCAAAATGAACATGGCTCCATTTTGTTGCTTTCCAGCCATGCCAATTCTTGCTCGGATTGTTACTGTATAGCTTTCTCTGCCGGTTCCTCACTGTAGTGGCTTTTCCTTCGTCTAACACGTGGCTAATATAAGAACCCGTGATCAAATCCCTGTGACTCTTATGAAACGTGAGCTTGTAAAATCTCTTCTCATCCGCAGCAGGGTAAAATAAAAAGAAAAATGTTATCTTTACAAAGATAATACAAAGAGAGCTATAAAGTGACATCAACAATAAGTAAAAAAATAAAGAAAAAACGGAAAAAGAGGGAGAAAGAGAGAGAGAAATCATGAAGATGAAGGGTGGAAATTATCTTTGTATGTCCTCTTTGTTTTTGTCTTTGTAAGACTAGTATTGCTAAAATGAAAATGAAAAGTCTCTTTTGGGAGTGTTTTTACCCAGTACCCACCAAACTTTGACGCCTTTAAACTCATCGGTAACCTCTTCTTTATCGTCCATACTGAGGACAATAGACTTGCTATCTTTGACGACATCGGCTTTAAACCTTGAAGCTCGCTTACGCACGGAATCATTGGCGCTGAGATAGGCTTGAATTGCGGAGAAGATTTCACTGCGCTTGAGACGTTCGTCTGCGAATTCAGGGAACGTAATTTCAATATATGGATACACAAAACGGACAAGTTTGTGACTGTATTTTTCAATATAGCCCCATAGTTGATATGGGAAGTATTCTTTAAGAATTGCCCTTAAAAACATCAAACTCGCTATAACTGAGCCTAGAGTAGCCCATAATTCTCCCATCTTCACCATTGTGTTAACTTAAACCTTCGCTGATTAGGTTATAAAGATTCCCACAAGCAGATTGCAAATGGCTTTTTTATGATTTTTTTAATTTAATTTGTTTTGTCTTTTGACTTGTGTGTTGTCTTTTTCGTCTCGGAACCGACACAGGTTTTATTGGCCATTTCTTTGACTTCAACCTAATTCCAATGTATACGCAAAGTTGAGCGCCATGAAAAGTGTCCATCTTCTCATCTTGACAAGTGAAATAAAGAGTGAACGACTTTTTCCCACCCATGGTTTGTCTTAACGGCGCTTTTCCATGCAAAAAGTTTCTCATCCAAAATTTATGTTTTGTTAATTAATACGCAAAAACACACCTCACTTTTTCAATCCACATTGGATAAGTTATTAAAAGTTAAAATCAGAGAGATTTTATAGAATAAAGAATAATGAATCAAATGATACTAACCAATTAAATATTCATTATCAAAATTAGTCAAAAATTAGTTAAGAATAAAAAATTTTAGTGTTGTGATAACCAACAATCAACGAGAAATTAGGTGTCAGAATGAGAGAGATTTTATAAAGAGGAGACTGTAGATTCAAATGGTGGTGACAGAGAGAATTTTTACCATCAAAATAGGTTTTGGATAATAACAAAATATTAACTTTGGGGATGATATTTTAAAACTTTTTAAGTGAAAAAGTGTGATTAAGGTAAACCTTGGGTTGAAAAGAAGTCGCGTTTACTCGTAAAATAAAATAAGATCCTTATTCTCCCCCATCGGACGAGGACAGTTGAAGTTCCATTTCTTTGAACTAAAGTTCTAACACAAGATAAGCTATGCGTTGATTAATGTAATGGCGTGGATTAGAGTACATTGACAGTTTTGATTATATTATAAGAACAATCGTGACATTGTAAGAGTGATATCATCATACTGATTAGAAGATCATGATACATGTTAATAATAATATGACAGATTCATTGCATGGGGTCCATGGGGACTCTAATTACTTCGCAAAGACAGGATTCCAATAATTTTCTATGGCCTGCAGATGTAGACAGCTTTAGCTTTTCTTGTTCCTCGTGATCCGCACAGTCTTCACTTGAATAGATAGGGCGAATACTCTCTTAAAGTCAAGTTCTTGTTACCGGGTTAGGTTTGGGAAATAGAATTTGATTGGATTAAGATGATTTTGTAAGATATGATTAAACTAGATCACATAAGATTGGACCACATATAATACATTGTTTTAAAACTTGACCCAGTGTAAGATCCAGCAAGGTAATCAGGTTACGAGTGGATCGATCCAACCGATTAGATAAATGAGATTAGCATCAAAAATATATTTACAAAAATACCAGTGAATTCCTCAAATTGTAGTATATTAATGTTTAAAAAATAAAATTAGTCCTAAAACTTTAATTTATTTTAAAATATCCAAAAAATTACGTTAGTCTCTAGAGTTTTAAAATATTACAAAAACACCCTTAAAAATTACAATTAATCCTTATAAGTTTGAAATATAACCAAAAAAAAAACCCTAGAACCTGAACCGGACTAGAGAGGCTATCGGGTCTCAGTTGGACCAGTTTGGGTTTTAAAACAGAGATATAATATTGTGTTTTACCATGGATTGGATAGGAATATACATACTAAAAATTAATTGAAGATCTTTAAAATAAATTTTATATATATTAAAATAAATTAAAGATTTTTAAAGTTAATTTTATATTGTTTAACTAATAAAACATTTGATAACGTTCTTTATTTATATAATACTATTATAAGTAAAAATATAATGTTTATAATATTAATTTAAAATATTAAAAAAAAGTCCCCAACTTGAGTCAAGGAATCCCATGCCTCCCATGCACTACTTGTCCCAAAAGACTGTGATTAGATGAGGGGCTTGGACCACCATTCTAAACTTTAAAAAGAAGTAATCGGATCCCATAAATAGTGCTACATCCAAACATACCCTAGGAGTATTAATGTTAATATCAAAATTTTGTTGTAAAATTACTATAAAGAAAGAAATAATAGGGATTTAACTAAAATAAATGAAAGATAATGAACTTAGACAGCAAAGGAAGAATACAGGGACTAAAAGGTTATTCTCTTTCTCATTCACTTTTCTCTCACAATTTTGGCACAGAACTTTACAAAGGGAAAGGGGGGTTTATGTGCAATTTCTGCTGAACCAATAAAAAATTGCTAACAAAAGACATATGTCACTCACATATATTATCCAATGCCATGGAATGACACATTACAAGACACTAGGCATTGTAGTGGAAAGCCAAATTTTGTATAACACTCCTTCAATTTTCACCACTTACAAATAATTGCATTTAACTTTATTAAGAAAAACCTAATGAGACAAAAATCTAAGCAAATAAACACAATTATTTGATGAACTATAAAATGGTGTTGGGCGTGTCTCGTTAAAAACCTTGCCAAGAAAACCTATTAGCAAAAATCTGGTTAAAAGAAAAAGAGTATAATGCACATATTCCAAATACAGTAGCTCTACTCAAAACTTGCCTCCCTTGATTAATGCTCCCCCTAATAATGGCAAAATTAGTTTAGTTGCTTACCCAACCCTTACATACCGATGCAATATACCACCTTCGCAAGAGTTGATATTGGCAAGGTCTTACGAATAGATCTGCAAGATTATTATTGGGGCATATTTACTTGACATCAATCTCTTGACTTTGCTAGAGTTCATGTGATAAAAAAGTTTTAGTGAGATATCTTAGTTTTGTCTCTTTTAAAATATGCTCCTCTGTTTGAGCAATACAAGTTGTATTGTCTTTATATATGATTGTAGGAGTATCCGAGATACAAGGTAGATTGTGTTTGCTTTCGATATAATGAATAACATATTTTAACCATACGCATTTTCAATTGGTTTCATAAAATGCAAGAATCTTAGAACAATTTAAGGAATAGTAACCAATGTCTGTTTTGTAAAGCACCATAATATTACATGCCATTATAAGTAAAAATATATCTCATCCGCAAGTGAGCTTCGTGGGAATTAGAAAGGTGCCTAACATCTACATAACCAACTAGTCCAGGATCATGAATAAATTTATTTGAGTTGAATAAACCCAAGTATGTTCCACTAAGATATCAAAGATATGGTATTCTCTTTCTCATTCACTTGTCTCACAAGATTGGTACAAAACTTTACAAAAGGGAGGGGGATTTATATAGCAATTTTTGCTGCCCTCTTAAACCAATGAAAATTTGTCAACAAAAGACACACCTGTCACTCACATAAATTAACAATACCATGGAATGATTTGTTACAAGACACTAAGGATGTTACATGGACACAAAGCATTAAAGTGGACAGCCACATTTTTGTATAACAAATTTTATGTTAATTTTTGAAAACTATTCTGGACGTCAATCAAATAAGAGAAAGGTTTAATCCATATAGATCCTACTTTAAATGGAGCAGCATATTAAAATTTAGATAATACTACACTTACAACTCAATCTTATAAATTTTCTCTCACAACTCTGATGTAGCAGTTCACAATTGGTCAGCTTGCAATAGATACTATCTGCCCAATAGCGGGTCTCGCCTTCCAAATTACGAGCTGATTAATTACGAACTGTCATGTTAGGATAGTGAGAAAAACTTTGTAAGATTAAGTTGTGAGGCAATCCTTATTGCTAAAATTTATGGGCCTATTTGGTACATTATTTGAAATAATATTCTATTCTGAACAGATAGGATAAGATTCTGAGAATGTGTTGGTACATTTTTAGAAAATATTTAGATTATTTTTTAACCCCTTGTATTTGTTAATTTAGCTAAACACCTCCCACAATAAAAGTTTATATATTAACAAAAATATCTAGCCATTTTCAAAATAATTCATGATAGATCTAGCTAGAAATGTCCAAATTGGTGCCAATGTCGGCTAGTGACCGACAGTGGTTGTTGGCGGGTGACTGTTGCTTCATGCTTGGGTGAGTGGGTGTATTTTTGTTAATTTATAATTTTTTATTGAAAAATATAATTGTTAAATATTTTAAGTTAAATAAAATATGATTGAATTTTGAATTGAATAGCCAATATTAAAGCAGACATATTTTTCATATTTTAAGATAAGATAATAGGATAGAGTTCTAAAAATTAAGAAACAGGGATATATAATCATCTACAATAAAGCATTATTATATAGTCACTAATCTCACCTCATGTACTTTTCAACAACATCACTGAGAAAAAACATAACATTTAACCACAAAGCATCAGCCATTTGTCCTCAAATTCCAAATGCCACTTGGTAGGTTCAACCTTAGCTGATTAAACGGTCATAACGTCATCTAGAAAATTTGATTCACGAACCGCATGAAACGTGAACTAGAAACATAGGGCTTCAACAATAATTTTTCTAGATTCTTTCTCTGGCCCACCTAATGTAGTTTTTACAACCAAAGTGACCTATTAGTAGCTAAAATCCTGAATATTCACTTCTTCTTCTTTACTTTGCTCAAAACTGAACAAAAACTTAAAACAATACACCCTAAACATAAGAATATAGGCACAAAATTCAGCAATAGAGGTAAAAAAATTGTAACAATTTACCTTCTGTTGATAGAAACAATAGTCAGCCCTCTTTCATCTGCAGCCTCAATGCCATCCTTCAGAAAAGCATGAACCAAGTCCAACCTCCTCATTTCTCACCTTCACAAAGGCCCGTGCAAGTGGATACATTGGTTATTGGGATCCAGCAACAGCAACCAAAGCTCTACCCTTACATTTTCCCTTCAAGAAGCAACCATCTAACCCAATAAAGGTCTACACCCTCCACGTAGCCTTTCTTTAATGCATCAAAGATATATACGACCTCTAAATTGTAGTTAGAGTCATCTACATAGATGTTAACAACTTCACTGTACTACTAGATTAGACCTATGCATCTCAGCTACATAATCCCAATGTCTGCCATATTCATAATCAATGCCCCATTCATCATTTCAATCATTTTATGTTTAGCCCTTCCACACTTAGATAGTTGCACATCAACCTTTAATTCTTCCTTAACTAATTGTTTTAGTTCTCTTATCTAATACCAGGAGTTATCTTACCCTACTCAAAAAGTGATTTGCTATAACTGTGGATGTCACTTTCCTATTACTGTTGGTCATAGGACGTGTATGTATTTCATTGCAAGTTTTGACAATGAACTTACCAGAATTTTGCTCTATATGATGCATAAACATAAAAGGGATCATTTAACACTACACTTGACACCAAGCTTTTGCTGCCTACATATGTAAACCTAGTCTTAACACTCCTTTTGACACAATATTTGGTCACTGCATCCGTTTTGGGTTATCAAAGACTAGGTTTACAGAAATTTCGGAAGGAACATTAGGATCATATGCACAATTTTCCTAGGCCTTCTTTTACCATGCTCAACTTCATCTTCCTCCCCCTCACTGATGTTAGTGATCTGCTATAGTACTCTCCACCTCTTCACCTATATTGACTTGAGATTCTACACCTTCCTATAAGATCTCTTCTCTCTCTATCATTAGCTCTGTTCTCTTGCTGTTTGGCAGCCCTTCTTTTTGCCTTGAACTCCTCACAAATTTTTATACTCTTGAAGCTCAAAATCAAACTCATAAGCTAGCTCCTAACCTCAAAATCCCTATCACGTATCACCATCAGAGCTTCCATTCCCACATACTCACCACCCTCAAATCTTGGATCATTTCCTCTATATCACAATCACCCTCAGTAAATTACCCCTCTTGCCCTTGAATACAATGACTCTCTTACCCTTGAATACCTGTTTCAAATCCATTATCCCAATACAATATGCGTTATAACCCTCCATTCAATGGCAAACCTAATTCATAGACAAACTTAATTATAAGGACCACCAACAATGAAAAAACATGTGCATCACGAGTGAAAGTCAACACAACTTTTCAAAGTAGAGATTTTCTCTTGTCTTTATCCTGCAATCTCAGATTCTTACTACGTTCTACCACTCTTCCACCTCTTCAATCATAGCACTAAAACAAAACAAAGTAAAAGAGTTTTCTTGGGTATTCAATGAAGACAAAGTAATAGAAACTATAGTTGGCTATTCAATCAAATTAAAAATCAAACCAAAACACACCCCACCACTGAAATAAGTATTTAACAATGAAATAAACAACACACACCCTACCCTTGACATCAGTATTTAAAAGAAATAAACAACACACCACCCACTAACAATTCAATAATAAAAAATCAACGAACTTCGACAACATCACCTATGAATAACAAAAATCAATAAAAGGGAAGTCACCTGGCCTAATACTGAAGACAATGACATCTGACAAACCCTAAACCAAAAGGTTTGCTCTTCGTGCTTCACGTTCGTAAACACTTTAACCGAAAACTCTTATTTTCCTTTTATTGTGTTTCAATCAAAAGATTTGAAGATGGAAAAGAAAAATCAGCAGATTTCATGAGGATATTTTCTTTTTCTTGGTAAGATTTGTTCAATGACAGCTGCAAGAGTTTGGATTTTCCTATTTCTTTTGTTTCAATCAATACTTTTAGGGTCTAATTTTATTTTAGTTGCTTAATTGTTTGGTTTCGCGCTGAGTTTTTATTGGGGCAGGTTTTTGTTCTAGGTGGCATGTCTGAAACCGGATCGGGAGCCGATCCGGCCAAACGGCCGGTTTCCGTCCGACCGGTCGGTTGGACCGGTGACGTCAGCATGATGACGTCATCATACTGTCATGCTGATATCAGCATGCTGAAATAAGAAAAAATGTAAAAAAAGCCAAAAATTCAAATTTCCTATCTAATAAAGTTTAAAAACCATAAAAAACAACCTACAATAATAATTTCTTCATCTAATTAAAGTTTAAAAACATCAAACCAACTCTACAACAATAATTTCTCCATCTAATTAAAGTTTAAACTTTAAAAACCATCAAAACCAACCCTAGCTACAACAATAATAAAACCATCAAAGTTTGATAGTTAAAGTTTACAAATTCAATCCTCAAGTCTAAAGTCTAAACTCTAAAGTTTCAAACAACATTAAAGACTTAAGTCATTACAAAGTAAATCATCCATTATTAATATGAATCCACCAACGGCCAACCATCAAAATTAAAAATATCAAAATACCTACCAATCCAACCCCAACATATAAATTACATAATATCAATCCATTCCCACAACCACACAAAAAAAATTCAATAGAAGGTCACGGCAAATGGCAGCTCGTAGATGGCAGCAGACGGCGGCAGACGGTGGCAGACGGCAGCAGATGTGAAGGCTGAAGCTGAAATCTGAGCTGAAATGACTTATCCGGCAGATCAGCAATGGAGATGGTGATGATTGAAAAGTTCACGTTGAAGACTAGAAGACGGAAGTTGAAGAATGAAGCGCTGAAGCAGAGTAGAGCAGACTGCAGATCGAAGACTTGAAGACTGAAGAGTGAAGACGTGAGCTGCGTGAACTCTTAGCTGAAAGCTTGAAGGAGATCTGACATTGCTTCTGAGATCTGAATGGAGGACACGAAGAGGAGGACTAGACTGGAGGAGATCGTGAATGGCAGCAGCAAACGGCAAACCAGAAGAAAAAGTGAAAAATTGAAGGAAGAGGCGACGGCTTTGTATCAGTGTATCTGTAGCAAAGTAAAAAGAATGTTGAGATCTCGAATGGAGGACGAAGAGGAGGACTAGACTGGAGGGAGATCGTGAATGGCAGCAGCAAACGGCAAACCAGAAGAAAAGTGAAAATTGAAGGAAGAAGGCGACGGCTCTGATCAGTGTATCTGTAGCCAAAAGTAAAAAGAATGTGTTTTTAATAAAGTATTTTGAGGGTTTGGTTTGAGTCTGACAACAGTTTGACTTTTATGTGTGTGCATGTGATGTTTTGAATTAATATTTTTTTTTTTATTTCATTTTCATGTGTTTAAACCGGAAATGTGTGGACCGGAAATTTTTAAATAATGGTTGGACCGTCGGTTTGCTACAGGTGCGACGGTCCAACGCGGTTTTGAAACGGTTTAATGGCAAATCCCGTTATTCATCTCTTCAAACCGGAAATGCAAGGGGTGGTGGTCCGACCGGTTCGACCGCCCGGTCCGGTCCGGGTTTCAGAACCTTGCTAGGTGGTTGTGTTTTTTGAGTGCATTTTGTGCTTTTTTGTGAATTAAAATGAGAGGAAGGGGTAAATTTGAAGAATTAAATTATGAAAATATACACATCAGCCCTTAAAAAGTCAACGTCTACGCTACATGTACACGTCAACCCTCATAAATTTTCACATACATATGTTAGAATTTAAAAAAATCCACTATTTATTTTAACAAAGGTTAGAACGTCAGTTTTTTAAACAGTGTTAGAGGTCAGTTTTCTAAAGTGTTTGACTGTATACAAATTCAATACCTTCAATAGAAATAATTAATAGTTTGATGCCTTCAAACATTGAAAAATAATAATTGGTACCTTCAATAGAAAAAAGTGATAGTAGGGTCAATGATGTAATTAAGCCAATTGAAAATTTCAATACATTGTATGTTAATGAACTTAGAAAAACCTAAATTGTGACTCTGATGCTTTCGATCCTTCCTTTGAGATCACTTAAATTTCATATTGTCGGCAAAATTTTCTTGACCTCACTTTAAAATGAAGAACTAAGATTGAAAGGAAAATATACATTCATCCACATCACTAAATAAAAATTGTGAACTAGTTACATCTTCTAAACTTCATTGAGTTTCTTATTGCTAGTGTTTATATCGTATGTCTTTTTTTTTTTTTTTTCTATGATCAAGAATATCTGGATCAGTTTGGGGCACCTCAACTAATCTCCCGAGACCCTAAAGTTGACGACCAAGTATGCCTCTCAGTGACCACATTTAGCGCTGTGGAGACTCAAACTCAAAAGCTCATGAAACCACCTTTTGCTCACTCAGTGATGATTTTCATATCGTATGTCATTCTCCGGTTGCATCCAAGTATTCTCAAATTAATTTTAATACTTTTACATATAATAAATCCCTTAATTTCTGATAAAAGAAACACATTTTTTATCTGAAAAATCTTTTAGAACTGTTTATTTTGATTGGTATTTTCTAAATAAACTGAAGTTAACTGCATTAATCTTAATTTGTTGGGATTACTCATGTCGAACCCCATTCTTTTTGTCATTGACTCGTTGATTTGCAGCTTCAAGTTATTGTGGAAAGAAGAGGAAATGTAATAAGAGAACAACCCTTGAGCTATCGATAACAAAAAGTCACCCGAATTTTCTAAGATGGGATGCCTACTAATTCTAAAAGTGCTAATAATCAGCTCCAGCTACAAGTACTATCAATAATAATACCATAATTGAACAACTTTCTATTATTCCATTAAGATAAAAATTAGTAAATTACACAAACACATTAACCATTAATCACTTATTTGTGAACAAAAATAAAGAAAATAGACAGCAATCACTATGCTTGTCATTCAAGATCAATTCTCCACTCCTTACCTTCCTTATGATCAATGGAGCCAAACTCTTTATCTTTAACCTGAAGTTTCTTCCTCTTTGTTCACATTCTTCTGCAGACTTCTCTTTTTCTTTCTTTTCTTTCCCGCCTTCAACCGCGCTTCTTCCTCGGCTTCTTTCTCGCTTCCCCTTCCGACCTCAAGAGCTTCAATCAAATTCTCAAACAACTCTGCATTTTCTGTCAGACTTCGGCATCAAATTCTCCGCAACATCAGCAGGAGTCATATCGGTTTCCGCAACATTCTCTCAATTTCTGCATACAATTCATGCCACTCAATATTCAAATAATTCTTGCCAGCACCTTGAATGCTTCAAAGCTACAATAAGACATTTCAATGCGCATATCCATTCTTCCCTTCTAATGAGAGCTGGATCGAGCTTGTCCACAAAATAGTTGTAAACACAATGATTCTTCTCCCCACAAGACTGACCAGAGCCCGTCAATGAAATTCAACAGCCCGGATAGTGTAACCTTGCTGCTTTTGTCTCCTCCTTTTCCATTTCTTTTTGTTTCTTTTTAATCGGATCCGTCTCTTCTCATCATCTTTCTCTTTTTTCTTCTCGCGTTGACCAGTAAGATCAAGTGAGCAATCGATGTCCTCTATGACAATGATTGACTTACTCGACGTCTCGATCAAAAGGTCCTCAGCTCAGTGTTGTCCTGGACGGTTGTAAGTTCAAGATCATAGATTCATAGTTCAAAAAATTCGCCATGGCGGCACCATGGTTGATTTCCAGTTCCTGGAGGACCATAGAGGAGATACCACGCTTCCAAGCCTTCCCTATTTTCTTGTAGTAATCTTTGTTCACTAAACTTCTTCAGATCTTTTTGATATCTTCTTTCTTCTTTCTCTCCATTGCCAAAGTATCAAAAGTCGCCGGATGCTCAAAATGAACATGGCTCCATTTGTGTGCTTTCCAGCCATGCCAATTCTTGCTCGGATTGTTACTGTATAGTTTTCTCTGCCGGTTCTCACTGTAGTGGCTTTTCCTTCGTCTAACACGTGGCTAATATAAGAACCCGTGATCAAATCCCTGTGACTCTTATGAAAAGTGAGCTTGTAAAATCTTTTCTCATCCGCAGCAGGGTAAAATGAAAATGAAAAGTCTCTTTTGGGAGTGTGTTTTACCCCCATACCACCAAACTTGACGCCTTTAAACTCATCGGTAAACTCTTCTTTATCGCCATAGAGGACAATAGACTTGCTATCTTTGACGACATCGGCTTTAAACCTTGAAGCTCGCGTACGCACGGAATCATTGGCGCTGAGATAGGTTTGAATTGCGGAGAGATTTCACTGCGCTTGAGACGTTCGTCTGTGAATTCAGGGAACGTAATTTCAATATATGGATACACAAAACGAACAAGTTTGTGACTGTATTTTTCAATATGCCCCATAGTTGATGGGAAGGATTCTTAAGAATTGCCCTTAAAAACATCAAACTCGCTATAACTGAGCCTAGAGTAGCCCATAATTCTCCCATCTTCACCATTGTGTTAACTTGAACCTGTGGTTAAGTTATAAAGATTCCCACAAGCAGATTGCAATTGGCGTTTTGGGATCAAGTGGGTAGATGTAGAGGGAAGGTCCATAATATATGTCAAAGTATATATATTTTTTAATTTAATTGTTTGTTTTTAACTTGCGTGTGTCTTTTTCATCTCGGAACCGACTCAGGTTTTATTGGCCATTATTATAGGACAATGCTACAATTACTTAAAAAAATAACTGAATCACACACCATATATGGGATACTCTCTTTTCTTAAAAAAAAAATTCATAATTAATGAACATCAGATGGTATCACATCTGTAGGTGCATGAATTCGCCGTATTTTTTTTTAACTGTATCATTTTTCTTATTAAATAGCCCTTCATCTTTGACTTACCTAATCCTATTTCTAGGTATGCGCAAAGTGAGCTGCTTCCATGAAAGTGTGCATCTTGACATTTTTCTTATTAATATCGCCTCATCTTGACTTCAACCTAATTCCTATTTCCTAGGTATGCGCAAAGTTGAGCCGTTCCATGAAAGTGTGCATCTGACAAGAGAAATAAGACTAAACGACTTTTTCCACCCCTATAAAACACTTTTCACTTAAAAAATTTAAAATACTATTTTTACTCAAAGTTTATATTTTTTTAATATATAAAAAAACACTTCATTTTCTCAAGGGGTTACGAGATTACTAAGGCTAGAGTAAAAAAAGTTTATAAAATAAGATCGATGGATCAAATGGTGATGTCAATTGAATATTCACTATAAGAATAATTAAGCCAGAAATCAACTAAAAACAAAAAACTATAACTTTGTGATAGCCAACCTAGTAAGAAATTAGGTATCGAAGTGAGATGAATTTACAGAAAGGAGATTGTAGGTTCACATGGTAGTGATAGAAATAATTTTGCTATCAAAATCAGCTTTTAAATAATAACAAAATATTAACTTTGGCAAAAATATGATATTTTGAAAATTTAGGAGGAAAAGTATCATTAAGGCAAAGCTTGAATGGGAAAAAGTCCGTTTACTCGTGAAATAAAAAAAGATTCTTATTCTCCCGTTGGACGAGGACAGTTGAATAGTTCCATTTCCTTGAACTAAAGTCTAACAAGACGAGCTATTGGTATATAGGTTGACTGCATTCTTTATATTGCAAGAATTAACTTTAAAAATTACTTGGAAACCAAAAACTATGCATTGATTAATGTAATGGCGTGGATTAGAGTACTTGATAGTTTTGATAATATTATAAGAAGAATCATGACGTTATAAGAGTGATATATATCATACTAATTAGAAGATCATTATATATTTAATTATTGACAGATCATTGCATGGAGAGTGGAGACTCTAATTACTTTGCAAAGACAGGATTCCAAATAATTTTCTGTGGCCTGCAGGTGTAGACAACTTTAGCTCTTTTGTTCATCGTGATCCGCATAGTCTTCATGAATAGATAGGGCGAATACTCTCTCAAGTCAAGTTCTTGTTACCAGGTTAGTTGGGAAATAGGATTGGGATTGTTATTAGATGATTTTGTAAGATGAGATTAAACTAGATCACATAAGATTGGACCACATATTATACATCATTTTAAAACTTGACCCGTTGTGAAACCCAACAAGGTAATCGGGTCACGGGTCGATAAATCCAATAGGTTGGATTAGTAATGTCAACAACAAAAATATTTTATAAAATTGCCAATGAGTCCCTCAAATTGTAGTATATTACAAAATACCTCTAAAAAATAAAATTATTCCTAAAATTTTAATTTATTTTAAAATATCCAAAAAAAATACAAATTATTCCTAAAGTTTTGAAATATTGCAAAAAAAAAAAAAAAAAACCTTAGAAATTAAAAGTAGTCCCTATAAGTTTGAAATATAACAAAAAAAAACACTAGAACCTGAACCAAACCAGAGAGGTTGTGAGTCTTAGTTGGACCGGTCCGGGTTTTAAAATAGAGATATAATATTGTGTTTTACCATGGATTGGATAGGAATATACATACTAAAAATAATTGAAGATCTTTAAAATAATTCTAATATATATAAATAAAATTAAAGATTTTAAAGTTAATTTTATATTTTTTAACTAACAAAATATTTGATAAAGTTCTTTATTTATATAATATTATAAGTAAAAATATAATGTTTAAAATTAATTTTAATATAATTAATTTAAAATATTAAAAAAAAAGGTCCCCAACTTGAGTCAGGAATCGCATGCTCCATGCCTGCCATGGTCTACTTGTCCCAAAAGACTCTGATTAGAGAGGGCTGGACCACCATTCAACTTAAAAAAGAATAATGGATCCATAAATAGTGTACATCCAAACAACCTAGGAGTATTAATTGAAGAAAAATGACATCCTTACAAAGACTCAACTATAAAAGTGATATCATCCAGAGAAAAAAACAAAGAAAAAATAGAAAAAAGAAGAAAAAAGAGAAAGACAAATTATGAAAATCAAGGGTGGGAATTATCTTGTATGCCCCATTGTAGTGTCTTTATAAAACTGACATTACTCTAATTGAAATTTTAATGTAATATCAATTTTTTGTTGTAAAATAATTATAAACAAAGAAATAATAGGGATTTAACTAAAATAAATGAAGATAATGAACTTAGACAAACAAAGGGAGAATACAGGGACTAAAAGGTACAATTTTGGTACAGAACTTTACAAAGGGGAAGGGGGGTTATGTGCAATTTCTGCTGAACCAGTAAAAAATTGCTGACAAAAGACACTATGTCACTCACATATATTACCAATGCCATGGAATGACACATTACAAGACACTAAGCATTATAGTGGAAAGCCACATTCTCATTTTGTATAACACTCCTCAATTTTCACCACTTACAAATAATGCATATATCCTTATTTAGGAAAAACGAGACTAAAATCTAAGTAAATAAACACAATTATTTGATATACTATAAATGGTTTTGGACGTGTTTAATACTGTCTCGTTAAAAACTTTACCAAGATCATTAGGACAAACTGGTTAAAAGAAAAAAAGTATATTGCACATATTCCAAGTACAATAGCTTTACTCAAAAGTCAAAACTTGCCTCCGTGATTAATGCTCCCCTTACTAATGGTAAAAATAGTTTAGTTGCTTACTGAGCCCTTACATACCGATGCAATATACCAACTTCTCAAAAGTTGATGTTGGTAAGCTTTATGAATAGATTTGCAGATTATTATAATTGGGGCATACTTACTTGACATCAATCTCTTGACTTTGTCAGAATTCAGTATATAAAGAATTCGGTGCGTGTAAACACAATTTTTTATCTGAAAAATCTTTTAGAACTGTCTACTGATTGGTATTTTCAAATAAACTGAAGTTAACTGGCATTAATCTTAATTTTGTTGGGATTATTCATGATAATTCTCATGTCGAACCTCATTCTTTGTGTATTAACAAGTTGATTTGCAACTCAAGTTTTGTGGAAAGAAGAGGGAATGTAATAAAGAGAACAACCCTTCAGCCCCGATAACATAAAAAGTTACCAGAATTTCTAAGAGGGATGCCCAATTAATTCTACAAAGTGCTAATTAATCAGCTCCAGCTATAACTATCAATAATATTCACCATAATCGAACAACTTTCTATTATTCCATTAAGACAAAAATTAGAAATTACACAGCACATTCAACCATTAATCACTTATTTGTAGAACAAAATTAAAGAAAACATGACAGCCAATTCACTTGCTAGTCATTCAAGATCAATTCTCCACCCCTTTACCTTCCTATGATCGATGGAGCCAAACTCTTTATCTTATTACCTGAAGTTCTTCCTCTTTGTTCACATTTTCTTCTGCAGACTTCTCTTTTTCTTCTCTTCTTTTCCGCCTTCACCGCGCTTCTTCCTCGGCCTTCTTTCTCGCTTCCTCCTTCGCGACTCAAGAGCTTCAATCAAATTCTTCAAACAAATCTCTGCATCTTCCTCGTCAGACTTCGGCATCAAATTCTCCGCAACATAGCAGGAGTCATATCGGTTTCCGCCAACATTCTCTCAATTTCTTCATACAATTCATGCCCCTCAATATTCAAAATATTCTCGGCCAGCACCTTGAATGCTTCAAAGCTACAATAAGACATTTCAATGTGCTATCCATTTCTCCTCTCTAATAAGAGCTGGATCGAGCTTGTCCACAAAATTAGTTGTAAACACAATGTCTTTCTCCCCACAAGCTGACCAGAGCCCGTCAATGAAATTCAACAGCCGGATATGTAACCTTGGACTTTACTTTCTCCTTTTCCATTTCTTTTTGTTCTTTTTAATCGGATCCGTCTTTCTTCTCTTCATTCTTCTCTTTTTTCTTCTCGCGTGACCAGTAAGATCAGTGAGCAATCGATGTCTCTAGGGACAATGATTGACTTACTCGACGTCTCGATCAAAAGATTCCTAGCTCAGTGTTGTCTTGACGTGGTAAGTTCAAGATCATAGATATCATAGTTCAAAAAATGCCATGGCGGCGCACCATGGTTGATTTACCAGTTCCTGGAGGACCATAGAGGAGATATCCACGCTTCCAAGCCTTCCCTATTTTCTTGTAGTACTCTTGCTTTCACTAAATCTTCAGATCTTTCTTGATATCTTCTTTCTTTTTCTCCCATTGCCAAAGTATCAAACGTGCCGGATGCTCAAAATGAACATGGCTCCATTTTGTGCTTTCCAGCCATGCCAATTCTTGCTCGGATTGTTACTGTATAGCTTTCTCTGCCGGTTCCTCACTGTAGGGCTTTTCCTTCGTCTAACACGTGGCTAATATAGAACCCGTGATCAAATCCCTGTGACTCTTATGAAACGTGAGCTTGAAAATCTCTTCTCATCCGCAGCAGGGTAAAATAAAAAGAAAAATGTTATCTTTACAAAGATAATACAAGAGAGCATAAAGTGACATCAACAATAAGTAAAAAAATAAAGAAAAAACGGAAAAAGAGGGGAGAAAGAGAGAGAGAAATCATGAAGATGAAGGGTGGATTATCTTTGTATGTCCTCTTTGTTTTTGTCTTTGTAAGACTAGTATTGCTAAATGAAAATGAAAAAAGTCTCTTTTGGGAGTGTTTTTACCCAGTACCCACCAAACTTTGACGCCTTAAACTCATCGGTAACCTCTTCTTATAGTCCCTATACGAGGACAATAGACTTGCATCTTTGACGACATCGGCTAAACCTGAAGCTCGCTTACGCACGGAATCATTGGCGCTGAGATAGGCTTGAATTGCGGAGAAGATTTCACGCGCTTGAGACGTTCGTCTGCGAATTCAGGGAACGTAATTCAATATATGGATACACAAAACGGACAAGTTTGTGACTGTATTTTTCAATATAGCCCCATAGTTGATATGGGAAGTATTCTTTAAGAATTGCCCTTAAAAACATCAAACTCGCTATAACTGAGCCTAGAGTAGCCCCTAATTCTCCCATCTTCACCATTGTGTTAACTTAAACCTTCGCTTAGGTTATAAAGATTCCCACAAGCAGATTGCAAATGGCTTTTTATGATTTTTTAATTTAATTTGTTTTGTCTTTGACTTGTGTGTTGTCTTTTCGTCTCGGAACCGCACAGGTTTTATTGGCCATTTCTTTGACTTCACCTTCCAATGTATACGCAAAGTTGAGCGCCATGAAAAGTGTCCATCCTCTCATCTTGACAAGTGAAATAAAGAGTGAACGACTTTTCCCACCCATGGTTTGTCTTAACGGCGCTTTTCCATGCAAAAAGTTTCTCATCCAAAATTTATGTTTGTTAATAATACGCAAAAACACACTCACTTTTTCAATCCACATTGGATAAGTTATTAAAGTTAAAATCAGAGAGATTTATAGAATAAAGAATAATGAATCAAATGATACTAACCAATTAAATATTCATTATCAAATAGTCAAAAATTAGTTAAGAATAAAAAATTTTAGTGTTGTGATAACCAACAATCAACGAGAAATTAGGTGTCAGAATGAGAGAGATTTTATAAAGAGGGACTTGAGATTCAAATGGTGGTGACAGAGAGAATTTTACCATCAAATAGGTTTTGGATATAACAAAATATTAACTTTGGGGATGATATTTTAAAACTTTTTAAGTGAAAAAGTGTGATTAAGGTAAACCTTGGGTTGAAAAGAAGTCGCGTTTACTCGTAAAATAAAATAAGATCCTTATTCTCCCCCATCGGACGAGGACAGTTGAAGTTCCATTTCTTTGAACTAAAGTTTAACACAAGATAAGCTATGCGTTGATTAATGTAATGGGTGGATTAGAGTACATTGACAGTTTTGATTTATTATAAGAACAATCGTGACATGTAAGAGTGATATCATCATACTGATTAGAAGATCATGATACATGTTAATAATAATATGACAGATTCATTGCATGGGGCATGGGACTCAATTACTTCGCAAAGACAGGATTCCAATAATTTTCTATGGCCTGCAGATGTAGACAGCTTTAGCTTCTTGTTCCTCGTGATCCGCACAGTCTTCACTTGAATAGATAGGGCGAATACTCTCTAAAGTCAAGTTCTTTTACCGGGTTAGGTTTGGGAAATAGAATTTGATTGGATTAAGATGATTTTGTAAATAGATAAACTAGACACTAAGATTGGACCACATATAATACATGTTTTTAAAACTTGACCCAGTGTAGATCCAGCAAGGTAATCAGGTTACGAGTGGATCGATCCAACCGATTAGATAAAGAGATTAGCATCAAAATATATTTACAAAAATACCAGTGAATTCCTCAAATTGTAATATTAATGTTTAAAAAATAAAATTAGTCCTAAAACTTTAATTATTTTTAAAATATCCAAAAAATGTTAGTCTAGAGTTTTAAAATATTACAAAAAAACCCTTAAAAATTACAATTAATCCTAAGTTTGAAATATAACCAAAAAAAAAACCTAGAACCTGAACCGGACTAGAGAGGCAGGGTCTCAGTTGGACCAGTTTGGGTTTTAAAACAGAGATATAATATTGGGTTTACCATGGATTGGATAGAATATACATACTAAAAATTATTGAAGATCTTTAAATAAATTTATATATATTAAATAAATTAAAGATTTTAAAGTTAATTTTTATATGTTTAACTAATAAACATTGATAACGTTCTTTATTATAATAATACTATTATAAGTAAAATAAAGTGTTAGTAATATTAATTTAAACTATGCTACAAAAATCTTAATCATTTAAATCTTAATGAGGCACCTCATGCAAAATTGAATAAAAAAGATAGATCTCAACACATTTAAAGATAACCAAAATGACATTGGAGTCCTAATGAAACTGTCAATTGTACATATTTGTTAGATAATTCCAATCTTGTCTGCCACATCCAAGGCATCATAATTCCATCAGGCCTGCAGCACAAAGAATACAATCAGTTTTCAATTCAATTGAAATATATAGTTGTTCTAGTGCCCAATTTAAGATGAAGTAGAAAGCTATAAAGAATATGCAAAGGATATGGCAAAAATGAAGATAGGAGGCTTATGCGGAGGCTTATACATTTATCAATCCCATTAGATCTCAAACTGTTCAACAATACTTGTGTCGAATGTGGCTTATTTTATCATTTCCACTCTTCAACAAGTAGTTATTCTTATTTTTTTTAGTGTTAATGTGCTAACTTTCTAGTGTATCCTCCGAAACTTCCTCAATAATTAGAATATACAGCCCATAGAATTTACCTAATTAAGATGTTCACTTTCTTGGTCTGCATGTCATACATCTTCTTCATTGCATCCTTGAACTTTGTGAAACATGGTCATTCCCGTGGGTAGTGTTATTGATTGCTATCCGACTTGACCCAACTAAATGTTAATCTATCATCATCCATCTAATCATGTAACTGTGTGTTGTTCCAGGCTAAATAAGTGCCAAAAAACATCAAAATCATTGTATTGTAATAGTTGACATGAAGATTTAGATTTGTATAATTGTGTAAGTCTAAAAATACTTACATTATAGGTAGTCATGTCAGTATCTGCATCGATGTACACACCATATCCCTCCATTGGAGTTTTCTTATGCCTTCTCTTTCCTAGTCCCTTATGTTGTTGTTTGGATTTTTGTCTTGCACTACTGTCCCTTTGAGCATTAGCATTATCAACTTTAGATGCTTCAGACTAAGATGGATTTTTCTGAGAAAATAATGGAAATGTCAGACTATTTTAACCTAACATTTAGAGTTTACAATATACAGCTTAAAATATGGAAACTAACCTTTGTACATGTTCTTGCATTGTGTCCAGTAACCTTGCAGCACTGCATGTCATAATTCTACCATTCCTTGACATTTTTGTTGTTGTTGTTCTCTCATCCAGCTCTTTCCTTCTATTCTTTTTTAGTCTACCAGGTAGTTTCTTGGACTTAGGAGGTAAGATAGGTTGTTTGCCTATCATTGGCCAATGTAAATCACCATGTAAAGGCACTATTACATTGTCATATAGCTTGAAGTATCTCCCTTTTGTGTACCACTCTGACACATAATCCTCAATTCTCTCCTCTCTAATGTACAACACACACATGACATGAGGGCAAGTAATGCCACTCAGTTGCCATAACCTACGTGCACATTCCTGTGTTAATAAATTAACCACATATTTATGACCATTGTGTCTGACTTCAAACCCATTTTTGCCTTGTGCAACCAAATGACAATAAGCACTCTCTTTCTTATATTCATCCAACATTTTCATGATTCTATCAGGAAACTCACCACCCACTTATTAACCCTCTCTCTTTTTTCAATTATTCTGTTCATGACTCTAATCCTGATATCCTTGAACATACTAATGACAGACATATAACTTGCCTCTATTATGGAATGGTTGAATGCCTCACACAGATTATTGTCCACCATATCACACTTTGAATAAGTGTCGAAATATGCCTCGACCAATTACATGGATCAACCTTAAGGAGATCAGTCTTAAGCTTGTGCATCTTCTTCTTCCAATTCCTTCAGTGCTTGATGTAATTGGTGGACTGTTATCGACTTTGCACACTTCCAAAACAATGATTGAAGCCTCCTCCCTTTGTGCTCTTTCCTCCAGTTTGCAAAAACATACCTTGCACAGAACCTGTGTTTTGCAAAATGCAATAATGCCTCCACAGTGGGTACTAGCCCCTACATGGCTACATTACAAATAGTAAAAATCAGGTAGATTTCAATGTAAAATGAAATAATACAGCTTAAAATCAGGTGTATTAATTTCAATGTAAGAATCAATTAAATCTTATACAAAACATTGAGAGGTTTAAAAGATAAAAGAATCCAATTAAATCTTCATAAACACTAATACACTTTTAACTAACTGATTATAGATTAGAGCAATTCAGATAATTAAGCAAACAAGCACTAGTGAAAATGTTTACATGAACTTCAATCACTACCTACACATTCACCAAATAATATATCTACAAAATATAAACGGGTCATGAAATTTGAAAAAATTTACACTTATTAGGCTATAAAACTGCACTCATTGGGCTAGACAAAAAATCTGAAAAAATTATGGTTGAAAGCCCTATGTGTCTATATTCACTATATTCAAACAAATCATGAATCAGAGTTTTCTAGAGGAAGTAATTGCCGTTTAAGCGAAGGAAGGTTAGACTGTCAATTCTGGACCTTCCTTCGCTTAAACGGTTATAACGTCATCTAGAAAACTTTGATTCACGAATCGCATGAAATGTGTGAACTAGAAACATAGGGCTTTCAACAATAATTTTTCTAGATTCTTTCTGTGACCCAACTAGTGTAGTTTTACAACCAAAGTTGACCTATTAGTAGACCTGGCAAAACGAGTCTGGACCCGCGGTTGGACCGTACTCGGGTAAAAAATATAGGGTACGGGTGCAATTTATTAAACCCGTTTTTTTGACCCGTACCCGTACCCGACCCAAATTCACAAGGTTTATACGGGTGAACCCGCGGGCACCCGTATTTGCATTAATGAATTTTGAATCCCTAATTTTTTCACGCATTCAGCCATTCACGCAGCAGTCACGCCTCTCACTCTCTCAGTCTCATCTCATTTCTGATCTCTGATCTCTCACATCTCTGATCTCTCACTCTCATGTCTCATCTTATCTCTGATCTCTCACTCTCAGATTCTCAGTAACTTTATCACAGCCGCATCTCAATCTCTCATCATTCTTCTTCGTCTGAAGTTCAACTAAATCAACTCCCTATCTCGGTGTCTCCATCTTCGATTAATAGTCAGTTCGTCACTCGTCAGCTGGTAATGAATCCCTAACCCCTAATTTTGTGTGTTTGTTTTTGTTTTTTTGACAGATTTTGTGTTTTCTTTTTTGTTTGAATGGTTAATATTTTGTATTTTAATTTTTGTTTGAGATTAACATTGTTTACACTTACATTGTTGTCTGGTTGAGCTTTCCCTGTACGTAGATCTGCATAGAGTTGTTTTCGTTGAGTGTGTTTGTGTTGGGTTCCCCTGGTTGCTAGGTTTTGCAAGTGGGGTTTACTTAAATGTATAAGGGATGTATACTGGTTGATTGAATTAGAAAGTCTATTGAAACTGACTTCTTTATTTAACTGGTTTGGCTGGGAACTTTGATAAATGGAAAAGAATAAGTTGATAAGATGTAAGTTTTTCTTGTAATCCTTAAAATGGTCTCCCAATCCAAAGTACTGGTGTAACATAGGGAAAGTTGCATTTTTTTGTACATGATCACTAGTTTTGATCAATTTCTTTGCTCAAATGATTGGGCCTAGAAATTTCATAAATGGAAAAGAACAACTTCAGCGTATGTGAAAATCATTGTAATCTTTAAGATTATTTGAAAATGCAAGTACTGAGGTAACATGGGAAAATCATATTACTAGAACTTGTCCTATGTCATCATGCATTTTAATCAATTTCTTTGTTCAAATATCTTTGTCCGTGAATTCCCTTAAATGGAAAGGTAAGTTGATAGAAAGTGAAAATTTATTTCAAGCTTTAAAATGTTCTGAAAATGCAATTATTTAGGTAAATTGGGAAATTCATATGAATTGCTCTTTTTATATTATCAATTCATCACTCTTTTTCTTCATTTATTTACTTTCAATTTCATTATCTTTTGCTACTAATTAACTAATTGACAAATGAATACTCATTCCTTCTTTAAAGAGTCAATTGGATTCTTATCGTATATAATCGGCTATCTTTGGGAATTGTTGGCAACTTCATTTCTACAGTTAGTCATCAGTGAGAGCTAAATCATGAGTCCAGTGGTTAACTGATACAGATTATTTTCATCTGCAGGTTCGACAGGAAACTGAAAAACACATATGATCATCTACTCTTCAGCAGGTCCTGCCCTTAGTTAATGCTTAATCCTCGGTGCTGTTTGTGCAATAGTCATTAGCGATTCAATGCAGATTGGTTTACAAAGCTAATAGTAATTGGACTATCTTAATGCCTTTTAGGTTGCCCATGGTTGAAGGAGAGTTTTTCTTTAGCTTCTGCTTGATGTTATCTTACAGTATCTAGTAATATTGCTTTTTGGTTGTGTATTGAGTTTCATCTGTGCGTCTCCTTCTTTTACAGAAGTCCTTTATTGAGTGTGTACACTGACATGTCTGTAACATGTAAGGTAAAGTTCTAATTTATTGACTCCCCGTTGGCTATTTTTCTCTCCTTGTTGAACGCATATATACTAAACCACAACATTTTTTTGTTTGCCTGTACCTTTAAATTCATTATTTCTACCCTACACCCTACCCTTGATTAGTGGGAAATAACAGAAACTTTTAAATTTTGACCTGGTAATGGTCAACTTTTGCTTAATATATTGCAAGCATGGGTAGCTGTGCTGGTTAGGCACCACATGAAGGAACTACCCTGTTATGTTTAAATATTTAGGAAAAAATTGATATTGACAGTTAATTGTATGCTCTTCTCTGTTAAATATGTTGGACAGTATATAAGTCGATGTCTATCTTTTTACCCAGTTTTCTTATTCAAAGTACAGACCAACTGCATTAACTGCATCTTTCTTTGATTATGCATAAAGTGGTTAATTCGTGATTCCTTGTTTTATGTTGGAATATTATAACCCTAACCAATCCATGCTGGAGTTATTTTTTGCCCGTGTTGAAGAATGGATCTCACGCAGTGACTCAGAAATAATTGATGAGACAATGAAGGAGCTTGCTAAACTCTTTCCTGACGAAATTTCTGCTGATCGAAGCAAAGCAAAAATTGTGAAGTACCATGTTGTAAAAACACCAAGGTTAGATGGCCAACCTTTTAAACCTTTCTGTAAATTTCAAAGGTTCCAATCCTAGATTTATTTAACATAGTAAACATAGAGGCATCATAAAGGGCATAATATAATAGGCCAAAAATGTAAATGTGGGGAATGGATATAAACTTCAAGCAGCACTTTTTACTTTCTTATATTTTTATTATTTACATTTATTAATATTTAATCATTGTTTTGTAGATGATGAGGTGAATGATGATTCGGATGATGATTTTGATACACCATTGACTCATCTCGAAACTGTGGAATCAAGAGACTCTATCACGTCCATTGTGGGATGAACATTTGCTGTCCTAAGAATGTTTTTTATTGAATATTGGATTATGTATTTGTTTATTTTAGTTGGTATTTATAGTTTATTGACTTATTTTGTTTGTTTATGTGTAATTGTGTATTAGTGATTTTGTATTTGTTTATTTTAATTAATATTTGTAGTTTTGTATTATATGTTATTGTTTGTTTATGTGTTATTTGTTTATTTTGGTTCCTATTTGTTTATATTCTTAATTAAATTGAATTTAGAGTAGTTGATTTAGGGGGTGTAAATGTAAAAAATTAAAACTGCAAGAATTTTGGGGGTGTAATTGTCATAATTGAAAACTATTAGGGGTGAAATGTAAAAACCAAATATGGAGAGAGAAAATACGGGTTCACCTGCGGGTCCACCCATACCCATATAGGGTAGGGCACGGGTCCAACATTTTAGACCAGTATAACTCAACCAGTACCTGTTTGACCCGGACCATACCCGGCCCACCCACCCATTTTGCCAGGTCTACCTATTAGTAGCTAAAATCCTGAATATTCACTTCTTCTTCTTTACTTTGCTCAAAACCTGAACAAAAACTTAAAACAATACACCCTAAACATGAGAATATGGCACAAAATTCAGCAATAGAGGTAAAAAAAATATGTAACAATGTTACCTTCTGTTGATTAGAAATAATAGTCAGCCCTCTTTCATCTGCAGGCTCAATGCCATCCTTCAGAAAAGACATGAACCAAGTCCAACTCCTTCTATTCTCACCTTCCACAAAGGCCCGTGCAAGTGGATACATTTGGTTATTGGGATCCCGAGCAACAGCAACCAAAAGCTTACCCTTACATTTTCCCTTCAAGAAGCAACCATCTAACCCAATTAAAGGTCTACACGCCTCCACGTAGCCTTTCTTTAATGCATCAAAGTATATATACGACCTCTTAAATTGTAGTTAGAGTCATCTACAATAGATGTTAACAACTTCACTGTACTACCTAGATTAGACCTATGCATCTCAGCTACATAATCCCAATGTCTGCCATATTCATAATCAATGCCCCCATTCATCATTTCAATCATTTTATGTTTAGCCCTTCCACACTTAGATAGTTGCACATCAACCTTTAATTCTTCCTTAACTAATTGTTTTAGTTCTCTTAGTCTAATACTAGGAGTTATCTTCACCCTACTCAAAAAGTGATTTGCTATAACTGTGGATGTCACTTTCCTATTACTGTTGGTCATAGGACGTGTATGTATTTCATTGCAAGTTTTGACAATGAACTTACCAGAATTTTGCTCATATGATGCATAAACATAAAAGGGATCATTTCCAACACTACACTTGACACCAAGCTTTTGCTGCCTACATATGGTAAACCTAGTCTTAACACTCCTTTTGACATAATATTTGGTCACTGCATCCGTTTTGGGTTATCAAAGACTAGGTTTACAGGAAATTTCAGGAAGGAACATTTAGGATCATATGCAATAGTTTTCCTAGGCCTTCTTTTACCATGCTCAACTTCATCTTCCTCCCCCTCACTTGATGTTATAGTACTCTCCACCATCTTCACCTATATTGACTTGAGATTCTACACCTTCCTCATTAAGATCTCTCTCCTCTCTATCATTTAGCTCTTGTCCTCTTGCTATTTTGGCAGCCCTTCTTTTTGCCTTGAACTCTCTCACAAATTTTATATACTCTTGAAGCTCAAAATCAAACTCATAAGCTAGCTCCTCAACCTCAAAATCCCTATCAGTATCACCATCAGAGCTTCCATTCCCACGATACTCACCACCCTCAAATCTTGGATCATTCTCCTCTATATCACAATCACCCTCAGTATAATTACCCTCTTGCCTTTGAATACCATAACTTTTCCCTTGAATACAATGACTCTCTTACCCTTGAATACCTTGTTCAAATCCATTATCCCTAATACAATATGCGTTTATACCCTCCATTCAATGGCAAACCTAATTCATAGACAAACTTAAATTATAGGGACCACCAACAATGAGAAAAACATGTGCATCACGAGTGAAATGTCAACACAACTTTTCAAAGTAGAGATTTTCTCTTGTCTTTATCCTGCAATCTTCAGATTCTACTACGATTCTACCACTCTTCCACCACTTCAATCATAACACTAAAACAAAACAAAGTAAAAGAGTTTTCTTGGGTATTCAATGGAAGACAAAAGTAATAGAAACTAATAGTTGGCTATTCAATCAATAATTAAAAATCAAACCAAAAACACAACCCACCCACTGACAATAAGTATTTAACAATGAAATAAACAACACACACCCTACCCATTGACAATCAGTATTTAACAAGGAAATAAACAACACACCTACCCACTAACATTCAATAATAAAAAATCAACGAACTTCGACAACATCACCTTATGAATAACAAAAAATCAATAAAAGGGAAAGTCACCTGGCCTAATACTGAAGACAATGACATCTGACAAACCCTAAACCCAAAAAGGTTTGCTCTTCGTGCTTCACGTTCGTAGAACACTTTAATCGAAAACTTTTTTATTTTCTTTTTATTGTGTTTCAATCAAACAAGATTTGAAGATGGAAAAGAAAAATTAAGCAGATTTCATGAGGATATTTTCTTTTTCTTGGTAAGATTTGTCTAATGACAGCTGCAAGAGTTTGGATTTTCCTATTTCTTTTGTTTCAATCAATACTTTTAGGGTCTAATTTTATTTTAGTTGCTTAATTGTCTGGTTACGCACTGAGTTTTTAATTGGGGCAGGTTTTCGTTCTAGCCTAGGTGGTTTAGGTTATTTTGGGTGCATTTTGTGCTTTTTGTGGAATTAAAATGAGAGGAAGGGGTAAATTTGAAGAATTTAAATTATGAAAATATACACAAACACATTCAACCATTAATCAACTTATTTTGTAGAACAAAATTAAAGAACATATGACAGCCAATTCACTATGCTTGTCATTCAAGATCAATTCTCCACTCCTTTACCTTCCTTATGATCAATGGAGCCAAACTCTTTATCTTTATTACCTGAAGTTTCTTCCTCTTTGTTCACATTTTCTTCTGCAGACTTCTCTTTTTCTTTCTTTTCTTTCTCCGCCTTCAACCGCGCTTCTTCCTCGGCCTTCTTTCTCGCTTCCTCCTTCGCGACCTCAAGAGCTTCAATCAAATTCTTCAAACAACTCTCTGCATTTTCCTCGTCAGACTTCGGCATCAAATTCTCCGCAACATCAGCAGGAGTCATATCGGTTTCCGCCAACATTCTCTCAATTTCTGCATACAATTCATGCCACTCAATATTCAAATAATTCTTAGCCAGCACCTTGAATGCTTCAAAGCTACAATAAGACATTTCAATGCGCATATCCATTCTTCCTCTTCTAATAAGAGCTGGATCGAGCTTGTCCACAAAATTAGTTGTAAACACAATGATTCTTTCTCCCCCACAAGCTGACCAGAGCCCGTCAATGAAATTCAACAGCCCGGATAGTGTAACCTTGCTGCTTTTGTCTCTCTCCTTTTCCATTTCTTTTTGTTTCTTTTTAATCGGATCCGTCTCTTCTTCTTCATCATCTTTCTCTTTTTTCTTCTCGCGTTGACCAGTAAGATCAAGTGAGCAATCGATGTCCTCTATGACAATGATTGACTTACTCGACGTCTCGATCAAAAGAGTCCTCAGCTCAGTGTTGTCCTGGACGGTTGTAAGTTCAAGATCATAGATATCATAGTTCAAAAAATTCGCCATGGCGGCCACCATGGTTGATTTACCAGTTCCTGGAGGACCATAGAGGAGATATCCACGCTTCCAAGCCTTCCCTATTTTCTTGTAGTACTCTTTGCTTTCACTAAACTTCTTCAGATCTTTCTTGATATCTTCTTTCTTCTTTCTCTCCATTGCCAAAGTATCAAACGTCGCCGGATGCTCAAAATGAACATGGCTCCATTTTGTTGCTTTCCAGCCATGCCAGTTCTTGCTCGGATTGTTACTGTATAGTTTTCTCTGCCGGTTCCTCACTGTAGTGGCTTTTCCTTCGTCTAACACGTGGCTAATATAAGAACCCGTGATCAAATCCCTGTGACTCTTATGAAAAGTGAGCTTGTAAAATCTCTTCTCATCCGCAGCAGGGTAAAATGAAAACGAAAAGTCTCTTTTGGGAGTGTTTTTACCCAGTACCCACCAAATTTTGACGCCTTTAAACTCATCGGTAACCTCTTCTTTATCGTCCATACTGAGGACAATAGACTTGCTATCTTTGACGACATCGGCTTTAAACCTTGAAGCTCGCGTACGCACGGAATCATTGGCGCTGAGATAGGTTTGAATTGCGGAGAAGATTTCGCTGCGCTTGAGACGTTCGTCTGTGAATTCAGGGAACGTAATTTCAATATATGGATACACAAAACGAACAAGTTTGTGACTGTATTTTTCAATATAGCCCCATAGTTGATATGGGAAGTATTCTTTAAGAATTGCCCTTACAAACATCAAACTCGCTATAACTGAGCCTAGAGTTGCCCAAAATTCTCCCATCTTCACCATTGTGTTAATTTGAACCTTGCTGGTTAAGTTATAAAGATTCCCACAAGTAGATTGCATTTGGCTGTTTTTGGGATCTAAGTGGCTAGATGTAGAGGGAGGGTCCACTAATATATGTCAAAGTATATTATTTTTTAATTTAATTTGTTTTGTTTTTAACTTGTGTGTTGTCTTTTTCATCTCCGAACCGACTCAGGTTTTATTGGCCATTATTTATAGGGTAATGATACAGTTACTTAAAAAAATATATTGAGTTCATGCGATATCACCTTCTTTTCTTAAAAAAAAAAAAATCATAATTAATAGATGGTCAAGATGATGCCACATCTATAAATACATGAATTCGGCGTATTTTTTTTTTGTAACTGTATAATTTTTCTTATTAATATTAGCCCTCCATCTTTGACTTCAACCTAATTCCTATTTCCTAGGTATGCGCAAAGTTGAGCTGCTTCCATGAAAGTGTGCATCTTGACATTTTTCTTATTAATATCAGCCCTTCATCTTTGACTTCAACCTAATTCCTATTTCCTAGGTATGCGCAAAGTTGAGCCGCTTCCATGAAAGTGTGCATCTTGACAAGAGAAATAAAGACTAAACGACTTTTTTCCACCAGGTTTGCCTTAATAACAATTTTCCATCAAAAAATTTTAAAATACCACTTTCTCATCTAAAATTTATATTTTTTCAATACGTAAAAAAACACTTTCCTTTCTTAGTTGGTATTCACCGAATTACTAGGAACTAGAATAAAAAAAATTTTATAGAGTAAAAACTGATGAATCAAATGATGGTGATCGATTGAATATTCACTATAAAAATAAGCCAGAAATCAGTTAAAAACAAAAAACTATAATTTTGTGATAGCCGACTTAGTGAGAAATTAGGTATCGGAATGAGATAGGTTTTACAGAAAGGAGATTGTAGGTTCAAACAGTAGTAACATAAATAATTTTTGCCACCAAAATTAGTTTTAAATAGTAACAAAATATTAACTTTGCCAAAAATATGATATTTTTAAAATTTAGGTGGAAAAGTATCATTAAGGGAAAGCTTGAATGGGAAAAGTCGCGTTTACTCGTGAAATAAAAAAAAAAATTCTTTTTCTCCCCGTTGGACGAGGACAGTTGAAGTTCCATTTCCTTGAACTAAAGTTCTAACACAAGACGAGCTATTGGTATATAGGTTGATTGCATTCTTTATATTGCAAGAATTAACTTTAAAAAATTACTTGGAAACCAAAAAACTATGCATTGATTAATGTAATGGCGTGGATTAGAGTATATTGACAGTTTTGATAATATTATAAGAAGAATCATGACGTTATAACAGTGATATATCATCATACTAATTAGAAGATCGTTATATATATATTAATTATTTGACAGATTCATTGCATGGAGAGTGGAGACTCTAATTACTTTGCAAAGACAGGATTCCAAATAATTTTCTGTGGCCTGCAGATGTAGACAACTTTAGCTTTTCTTGTTTATCGTGATCCGCATAGTCTTCACTTGAATAGATAGGGCGAATACTCTCTCAAGTCAAGTTGGGGGGGGGGGACCTGGATCGAGCTTGTCCACAAAATTAGTTGTAAACACAATGATTCTTTCTCCCCCACAAGCTGACCAGAGCCCGTCAATGAAATTCAACAGCCCGGATAATGTAACCTTGCTACTTTTATCTTTCTCCTTTTCCATTTCTTTTTGTTTCTTTTTAATCGGATCCGTCTCTTCTTCTTCTTCATTCTTCTCTTTTTTCTTCTCGCGTTGACCAGTAAGATCAAGTGAGCAATCGATGTCCTCTAGGACAATGATTGACTTACTCGACGTCTCGATCAAAAGATTCCTCAGCTCAGTGTTGTCTTTGACGGTGGTAAGTTCAAGATCATAGATATCATAGTTCAAAAAATTCGCCATGGCGGCCACCATGGTTGATTTACCAGTTCCTGGAGGACCATAGAGGATATATCCACGCTTCCAAGCCTTCCCTATTTTCTTGTAGTACTCTTTGCTTTCACTAAACTTCTTCAGATCTTTCTTGATATCTTCTTTCTTCTTTCTCTCCATTGCCAAAGTATCAAACGTCGCCGGATGCTCAAAATGAACATGGCTCCATTTTGTTGCTTTCCAGCCATGCCAATTCTTGCTCGGATTGTTACTGTATAGCTTTCTCTGCCGGTTCCTCACTGTAGTGGCTTTTCCTTCGTCTAACACGTGGCTAATATAAGAACCCGTGATCAAATCCCTGTGACTCTTATGAAACGTGAGCTTGTAAAATCTCTTCTCATCCGCAGCAGGGTAAAATAAAAAGAAAAATGTTATCTTTACAAAGATAATACAAAGAGAGCTATAAAGTGACATCAACAATAAGTAAAAAAATAAAGAAAAAACGGAAAAAGAGGGAGAAAGAGAGAGAGAAATCATGAAGATGAAGGGTGGAAATTATCTTTGTATGTCCTCTTTGTTTTTGTCTTTGTAAGACTAGTATTGCTAAAATGAAAATGAAAAGTCTCTTTTGGGAGTGTTTTTACCCAGTACCCACCAAACTTTGACGCCTTTAAACTCATCGGTAACCTCTTCTTTATCGTCCATACTGAGGACAATAGACTTGCTATCTTTGACGACATCGGCTTTAAACCTTGAAGCTCGCTTANCCTCACCATTAAGGGGGTTGGTTCATTCATTACCCAGAGATAACTCTCTCTCTTGTAAAAAGTAAGAGCAAAGTACTTTCATTAACTCTCTTGTACGTCAGTCCGCTTAGCGACCTGACCCTCACCAACATCAATACAAAATCAGTGGACGTAGGATTTGCTACCTTAGCATCCGAACCACTTAAAAAGTCCCTTTTCATTTATTTCTAAAAAAAGCATCCATTGTTACGAGCATAAAATTCATAAAACAGTGTCACCCACGTGAAAATTGGTTGGTGCACAAATCGAGCATCAACAATATGGATACACCAAACGGACAAGTTTGTGACTGTATTTTTCAATATATCCCCATGGTTGATATGGGAAGTCTTCTTTGAGAATTGCGCTTATAAAAATCAAACTCGCTATAACCGAGCGTAGAGTAGCCCATAATTCTCCATCTTCACCATTGTGTTAACTTAAACCTTCGCTGATTAGGTTATAAAGGTTCCCACAAGCAGATTGCAAATGGCTTTTTTTATGATTTTTTAATTTAATTTGTTTTGTCTTTTAACTTGTGTGTTGTTTTTTTCGTCTCAGAACCGACACAGGTTTTATTGGCCATTTCTTTGACTTCAACCTAATTCCAATGTATACGCAAAGTTGAGCGCCATGAAAAGTGTGCATCATGTCATCTTGACAAGTGAAATAAAGAGTGAACAACTTTTTCCCACCCATGGTTAGCCTTAACGGCGCTTTTCCATGCAAAAAGTTTCTCATCGAAAACTTATATATTGTTAATAGTAAACAAAACACTTCACTTCCTCAATGGGTATTTAACAAGTTATTAAGAGTTGAGAGATTTTATAGAGTAAAAACTAATAAATCAAAAGATAGTAATCGATTAAATATTTACTATCAAAATTAAGCAAAAATTAGTTAAGAACAAAAAATTATAATATTATGATGGCCAAAAATCAACGAGAAATTAAGCATCAGAGTAAGAGAAATTTTATAAAAAGAAGATTGTAGGTTCAAATGGTAATGACAAAAAAAAATTTTATCATCAAAATGAGTTTTGGATAATAACAAAATATTAACTTTGGGGATGATATTTTAAAACTTTTTAGATGGAAAAGTGTGATTTAGGCAAATCTTGGGTTGAAAAAAAGTCTCTTTTACTAGTGAAATAAAATAAGATTCTTATTCTCCCCATTGGACGAGGACAGTTGAAGTTCCATTTCTTTGAACTAAAGTTCTAACACAAGATGAGCTATTGGTATATAGGTTGATTGCATTCTTTATATTGCAAGAATTAACTTTAAAAAAAATACTTGGAAACCAAAAAACTATGCGTTGATTAATGTAATGGCGTGGATTAGAGCATATTGACAGTTTTGATAATATTATAAGAAGAATCATGACGTTGTAAGAGACTAAGAGTGATATCATATTATCATCATACTAATTAGCAGATCATGATATATATTAATAATAATATGACAGATTCATTGAATGGGAACTCTAATTACTTCGCAAAGACAGGATTCCAATAATTCTCTATGACCTGCAGATGTAGACAGCTTTAGCTTTTCTTGTTCCTCGTGATCCGCATAGTCTTCACTTGAATAGATAGGGCGAATACTCTCTGAAAGTCAAGTTTTTGTTACCGGGTTAGGTTTGGGAAATAGGATTTGATTAGATTAAGATGATTTTGTAAGATATGATTAAACTAGATCACATAAGATTGGACCACATATAATACATTGGACCACATATAATATAATACATCGTTTTAAAGCCTGGCTAGTTGTGAGATCTAGCAAGGTAATTAGGTTACGGGTCAATCAGTCCAACTGGTAATATCAATGATGTGTGATGTCAACAACAAAAATATATTTATAAAATTACCAGTGAGTCCCTCAAATTGTAGTATATTAATACCTTTAAAAAATTAAATTAGCCCTAAAATTTTAATTTATTTTAAAATATCCAAAAAAATTTGTTAGTCTCTAGAGTTTTAAAATATTATAAAAACACCCTTAGAAATTAAAATGAATCCCTATAAGTTTGAAATATAACAAAAAAATCCCCTAGAACTTGAATCAGACTAGAGAGGCTGTTGGGTCTTGGTGGGTGTCGAATCCAATAAATAATAAAATTCTCATTCTCAAAAAAATACAAATTGCAACAATGATGAGCAAGGTCGTATCCACAGAAATTGGGTAGATTTATTTTAATGAAAATTAAAGCAAAGAAAATAGGGGTTTTGAAATTTCGAAGTGAAATAAAAAGAAATCAATTATAATCAACTAAAAATTAAGGAGGAATTAATATCAAGCAAATATCCAACCAAAGGTATAATTTCATAATTGGTTCAGAGAATTGATCACAGATATAAGGATAAAATCTTCTATTCAAATTGGTTATGGTTATTAACAAGCTCTAACAATCTATCTCTCCTTACTTTCTCGATAACCAAAACAAGCTCTTTGATTACTTCGCTTGTTAATAAACAACCCTAAACAAGCTTTTAGGATTTAATCTATCGACAACATTAATAATTAGAGAGACTACCAATTCTAGCCAACAAATACACAAGCTCGATTCATTTAGACTAGATTATATATCTTCATAACATAAATCAAAAATCTCTCTATAATTAACTATGTTGTTTTACCACTAATATTAGAACATTTAAACAATTACAGATTTAAAGATTTAAATGGCAATTTATTAACCTGATAATTGAACAACGGGCCCTTTGCATCAGTTAATCAAGACAATAATTTTTAATAAATATAGAAGATATATAAATAGTGAAGAAATAAAAGAACACTAAAAATTATTTAGATCTCACAATTCTTAAAGAACCAAAACTTCAAATCCTTCAACTGAAAGAAAAGTATTTAGCTACTCATAATTAAAAGAACGCCTAAAGAAAATAGAAGAGAGAGAGGTCGAGATCCCCTTTCTTGTGAATAATCTGTGTATTTATAACTCCATCTAATATTAGTTTCCCTATTTAGATAAAGAAGCAAATCTCACCTTAATAGGGAGTCTTGGCAAATCCTAGAGATAAGAATGGGTAACTAAATCTTTCCAGCTATAATATATATCATTTTTCTCCAACAAATTCGTAACCCTAGGTCAAAAACCTCAGATCCAGTAAGGCGCGCTCACGCTTTATCTGCTGACTGCTTTTGTGAACATTTTGGGAAAACAGGACGTGCCCACGCTTTAAACAAAATCCGCTTCTGGAATGTATCTCTTTTTTAGCTCCGATTTTTTCTCTCCAAATCTCTTGATTTTAAATTCAATTTGATTTAACTCCTCAATCTACTCCACAGAATACGAAACATAATCAAAATCCAAGATTTAAGCATTTATAACCATTAAAACATAAGAAAATATATAGATATTATGAATTCTTATCAGGTCTCAGTTGGACCGATTCGAGTTTTAAAACAGAGATATAATATTGTGTTTTACCATGCATTGGATAGGAATGTACATACTAAAAATTAATTGAAGATCTTTAAAATTAATTATATATACTAAAATAAATTAAAGATTTTCAAAGTTAATTTTATATTGTTTAACTAATAAAATATTTGATAACGTTCTTTATTTATATAATACTATTATAAGTAAAAATATAATGTTTATAATATTAATTTTAATATAATTAATTTAAAATATTAAAAAAAAAGTCCCCAACTTGAGTCAAGGAATCCCATGCCCCCCATGGACTACTTGTCCCAAAAGACTCTGATTAGATGAGCGGCTTGGACCACCATTCTAAACTTAAAAAAGAAGTAATCGGATCCCATAAATAGTGCTACGTCCAAACATACCATAGGAGTATTAATGTTAATTTTCAAAATTTTATTGTAAAATTACTATAAGCAAAGAAATAATAAGGATCTAACTAAGATAAATGAAAGATAATGAACTTAGACAACAAAGGAAGAATACAGGGACTAAAAGGTTATTCTCTTTCTCATTCACTTGTCTCTCCCAATTTTGGTACAAAACTTTACAAAGGGGAAGGGGGGTTTGTGTGCAATTTCTGCTGAACCAATAAAATATTTCCGCACTTTAAAATATTTCAGGTTAGATACATGACCTTTCCAGAGTTCATATGGTGTTTTGCCTGTTTTCTTCAAAGGAATTCTGTTTTGTATATAAGCTGAAAGTATCGCTTCCCCCAACAAATTAAAAGGTGCTCCAGAACTAATCAACATAACATTCACCATTTCTTTTAAAGTTCTATTTTTCCTCTCAGCAACTCCATTAGACTGTGGAGAATAAGGAGGTGTAGTCTCATGTATAATACCATGATCTCTACAAAAAGAATCAAAGTCATTTGACTCATATTCATCTCCTCTATCTGTTCTTAACCTTTTAATTTCCATATTGAATTGATTTTCAACTTCATTTTTATATGTTAAGAACATTTTAATTGCTTCATCTTTACTTCTCAATAAGTATACTGTAGTAAATCTAGAGTAATTATCAATAAAAGTTATATAAAACTTTTTTCCTCCTCCGGCCATGGTTTGTTTCAAATCTCCAAGATCATTTTGAATTAAACCAAGAAGCTCATTTTCTCGTTCTAGAACTGGTTTACAAGTCTTTTTAGTGGATTTAGATTCCACACACACAATCACATTTATCAATATTTGAAATATTGACATTTGATAATAAACCAAGTTCTTTCATCTTTTTCAGATAACCATAATTCACATGACCTAATCTATCATGCCATAAATTTATTGAATCAACAACGTAAGTAGAAAAAAGATGCATTTTCATTCATAATACTATTAAGTACACCAAGTTTAAATAACTCTCCAGAACAATACCCCTTCCCAACAAAAGCCTCATTCTTGAATATTACAATTTTGTCACCCTTAAAGGAGACTTTCACTCCAGCCTTTCCCAATACATAAATAGATACAAGATTATATCGAATGTTTGGAACATTTAAAACATAGCTGCCATTATGGTATTTCAAAATACCAAGTGTTGATTGCTTTTTGGATTGTTATGCAATTAAAGCAATAACAGTTTCAATTTTTAATTTAAAAATGGCTGTTATGCAATTAGTATAATGACAGGTTTTTGAGTTGTAATAGGTGAGTGGCAGTTTTATGGGTGGCTATTATGATTTCAGCATTTATAATATTAATAAATTGGTGTAATTTGGTTGTTATTATATTAATTATTGGGAGAGAAACATCCAAATATTTTGTGTATAAAAGGTTCGATTCATTTTCATTTGTAATATACTTCAATTGCTTTTGCTCCCATTTTCATATTGTGTCAAAACACTTTTAGTTCTCATTATTGATATCATATCATCACTACTCGGTTACTTCTCCATTATTGTTCTAAATCTCTATTAGAGTGTGCACTTTAAAAGGAGATTTGTCATTGTATCCTGGAGCTCAATCCGTTGTTGAGCCTTTTTGCACTATGAAGATTCTTCCAATAGGGGTGGAATTCTGATCTAAAGGACAATGTTTTTGCACGCCTTGATGCTGCAATCTTGCTGCTATTTCACTGCTGTGTTTGTTGCTGTTTCACTGCTGTATTGTTGCTGTTTTACTGTTGTCTCTCTGTTGTTCTTACTGTTATTTTCCTGTTGTCCTCTTACTATTTTCCTGCTGTTTTGCTGTTGTTTTTCCTGCGATTCTCTTGCTATTTACCTCCTATTTCACTACTTTTATTCTACTTTTTCGTTACTGTTCTTTTGTTGGTTTGCTGCTGCTGTTTTGCTACCAATTTTATTATTAAATTCCAACATTCTTAAGTTTAGAATTTTTCCAAGATGGACGCTGCAATTCTCACTGCCAAATCACTTCCTGACATCACCAAAATTGAGCATTTTGTCGAAGCTCATTTCAAGAGATGGCAAGAAAAAGTATTCGACTCTTTGGATGTGCTCGGTTTTGCAGAGTATCTCTCAACAGAAGAACCAAAACCTGGAGTGGAATATTTTGACAAAAAACTTGATACATGGAAGAAAGGAAATAAGGTATGTCACCATACTATTCTCAGTACATTATCCAATGAGCTTTATGATGTTTATTGCGCTTATAAAACTGCACATGAGATATGGACAATCTTGAAAAAGAAATATGTTGTTGAGGATGCTGGATCACAAAAATATACCATAGGAAACTTCCTAGATTTTAAAATGGTAGAAGAAAAAGAGGTATCCATGCAAGTCTATAACTATCATTTATTGATAAATGACTTGAAAAATGAAGAAATAATTCTTCCTGAAACTTTTGTGGTTGGTTGTTTAATTGAGAAACTTCCAGATTCATGAAGAGATTATAAGAATAGTATGAAACATAAGCGGAAGCAAATGAGCTTAGAAGATGTGATAGTACATATTAGGATTGAGGAGACGAATAGGCATAGAGATAAAGCTGATAAGGCCAAGGAATTGACATCCAAGGCTAACGTTGTTGAAAACCAAGTGGCTCCTCCTCAACCTAAGAACAAGAAACTGCATAGTTTTAAGAACAATAGTAAGAAATTGTTTAACAACAAAAACGCCAACGCTTTCGAAAAAAAAAAGGACATTGTTTTGTGTGTGGGAAAACTGGACATTTTGCTAGTCAATTCAGATACAGAAAAACTGGAGACAACAAAAATCCTCCTAAAGCCAATCTGGCTGAGGGAGATGATGTTATTGCTGTTGTGGTTGTCTCACAAGTGAATATGATTGCTAAAAAGAAAGAATGGATAATTGATTCTAGGGCCACAAAGCATATTTGTGGAGATAGAAATTCTTTCTATGAATATATACCAGTGAGGGATGGAGAAGAATGTGTTTACCTTGGTGATTCCCGCTCTATTCCTGTTATGGGAAAGAGGAAAATTCTTCTCAAACTTACTTCTGGGAAAACCCTCTCACTGAGTAATGTTTTACATGTTCCAAACATTTGATATAATCTTGTATCTATTTATGTATTGGGAAAAGCTGGAGTGAAAGTCTCCTTTGAGGGTGACAAAATTGTAATGTTCAAGAATGGGGCTTTTGTTGGGAAGGGGTATTGTTCTGGAAAGTTATTTAAACTCAGTGTACTTAATATTATTATGAATGACAATGCATCTTCTTCTACTTATGTTATTGATTCAATAGATTTAAGGCATGGTAGATTAGGTCATGTGAATTATGGTTATCTGAAAAAGATGAAAGAACTTGGTTTATTATCAAATGTCAATATTTCAAATATTGATAAATCTGATGTATGTATGGAATCTAAATCCACTAAAAAGACTTGTAAACCAGTTCTAGAACGAGAAAATGAGCTTCTTGGTTTAATTCACATTGATCTTGGAGATTTGAAACAAACCATGACCATAGGAGGAAAAAAGTTTTATATAACTTTTATTGATGATTACTCTAGGTTTACTAGAGTATACTTATTGAGAAGTAAAGATGAAGCAATTAAAATGTTCTTAACATATAAAAATGAAGTTGAAAATCAACTCAATAAAAAAATTAAAAGGTTAAGAACAGATAGAGGAGGTGAATATGAGTCAAATGACTTTGATTCTTTTTGTAGAGATCATGGTATTATACATGAGACTACACCTCCTTATTCTCCACAATCTAATGAAGTTGCTGAGAGGAAAAACATAACTTTAAAAGAAATGGTGAATGCTATGTTGATTAGTTCTGGAACACCTTTTAATTTGTGGGGGGAAGTGATGCTTTTAGCTTGTTACATACAAAACATAATTCCTTTGAAGAAAACAGGCAAAACACCATATGAACTCTGGAAATGTCATGTACCTAACCTGAAATATTTTAAAGTGTGGGGGTGTCTTGCTAAAGTCCTAATTCCTTAACCTAAAAGGAAATGGTTAGGACCCAGGACTGTTGATTGTATGTTTGTAGGTTATGCTCAGAATAGTGCTGCTTATAGATTCCTGGTAATAAAGCAAGAGGTCGGTTTGTATGATGCAAACACAATCATTGAATATAAAAACGCAGATTTTTTTGTGAATGTTTTTCCTAAGAAAATCAATTGTGAAAAGGCTTTACCTCAAAATGAAACTTCTGAGAGTTCTCCTCAAAATGAAACTCTTCAGAATTCTTCTGAAAGTTCAGAGTTAGAAATAATGAGAAGTAAGAGAGTTAGAAAAGCCAAAAGTTTTGGTGATGATTACTATGTCTTTCTTACAGAGAATGATCCTCAGACTTATGAGGAAGCAATGACTTCTCGAGATGCATCCTTTTGGAAAGAGGCAGTAAATAATGAAATTGAGTCCATTATGAGTAATCATACATGGGAAGTAGTTAATTTGCCTCCAGGAACTAAACCAATAGGGTGCAGATGGATATTTAAAAAGAAATTAAAGACTGATGGATCAATTGATAAATACAAGGTAAGATTGATTGCCAAAGGTTATACACAAAAGAAAGATATAGATTATTTTGACACTTATGCTCCTGTAACAAGAATAGCATCAATTAGAGTGTTAATTGCTTTAGTTACAATTTACAAACTACATATACATCAAATGGATGTAAAGACAACTTTTCTTAATGGAGACCTGGATGAAGAAATTTATATGAAACAACCAGAGGGTTATGTTATCCCAAGTAATGAGCATAAAGTATGCAAACTGGTAAAGTCCCTTTGTGGACTTAAACAAGCACCAAAACAATGGCATGAGAAGTTTGACCAAGTGTTAGTCTCAAATGGTTATACAATTAATGATTCAGATAAATGTGTATATTCTAAATCATTTGAAGACAACACTTATGTGATAATATGTCTCTATGTTGATGACATGTTAATATGGATGTGATAATTAAGACTAAAGAGTTTCTTGCCTCAAATTTTGATATGAAAGATATGGGAGAGGCAAATGTTATTCTTGGGATTAAAATCATTAAGATGAATGATGGTCTTAAGTTATCACATCAACACTATGTTGAAAATTTCTTAAGAAAATTTGGGTATTTAGACAGTAAACCCGTCTCAACTCCTTATGATGGAAACACTCAACTCAAGAAAAATACACAACACAGTGTGAGTCAAAATAGATATGCCCAAATCATTGGTAGCCTTATGTATTTAATGAATAGTATGAGGCCTGATATTGCTCATGCTATCACTAGATTGAGTAGGTATAATCCTGATAAGAGTCATTGGATAGCATTAGATAAAGTTGCTAGATATTTGAAGGGCACCATTGATTATGGGCTAACGTTTGGAAGTACACCACCTATATTAGAAGGATATTTCAATGCCAATTAGATATCAAATTCAAATGAAATAAAATCCACAAGTGGTTATATCTTTACACTTGGTGGAGGTGTTGTGTCATGGGAGTCTTCCAAACAAACTTGCATAGCTCGGTCTACCATGGAGTCTGAGCTTATCGCCTTAGAAAAGGCATGTTCTGAGGTTGAGTGGTTAAGGAATTTCTTAGCAGATCTTCCCATTGAAACTCACCCTCCTGTTTCAGTATCAATCCATTGTGATTGTCAGGCCGCAATAGCGAGTGCAAAGAGCAAAATTTATAATGGGAAAAGCAAACATATCTGGATAAGACATACCATTATAAAGCAGTTGCTAAAATCTGGGGCAGTGAGCCTAGATTTTGTGAAGTCAGAGTTAAATTTGGCCGAGCCTCTGACTAAACCACTAAGTAGGAGGTTAGTGGAATACACTTCGAGGGGGATGAGACTCATGCCTAAAGCATAAGGCAAGAGTGATGGTAACCCTACCTATGTGATTGGAGATCCTAGGAAGTAGGTTCATAAGGGTAATAATAAGTCACTTATTGTCTTGTTAAGTATTATCGAATTTTATCTATAGAGAGTCCTCCCTATGGCGAGATAATACTGATTGCAGTGAATAAGGTTGAGTAAAATTACTCTTAATGAAATCCATAGCCAACATAAATAGTGGTATGAAAAACTGCAATTCACACCTTATGGAGGTTCACTTATGTGAGTGTGGAATTGGGTCGATTCCTATGAGAGCTTAGACATGCATCTCTAGAGCACTCATGAAATCCAAGCTAGCACAGGGTCATAAAGTGCTAAACCGCAGAACAATATATAATATTGAGAATTTAGTGTGAGGAACTAATCCTCTGAATTACATGAAGAAATTTTTGGTTCATAGAAACTTAGTTTCACCAAATTTCTGTAACTCACGTTTAGTTACTCAATGATTGGTTCATAGTCTGAAAGACACCAACTCATAAACATTAAATTCTATAATCAGTGGTGATTGGTTATTTTGAAATATGTGGGGGATTGTTATCATAGATGGGCTATTATGATATTTCAAAATAACAATTTTTTAATTAAATTTTTGGACTGTTATGATTTGAATGCAATTGCAATTGCTTCAGTTACTTTACAATTCAAATCATGGCTGGGCAGTTTCATTTTTTAATTAAAAATGGTTGTTATAAAGGCTGGGCAGTTTCAATCTTAATAATTAAAAAAAAAAAAAAAATGGTTGTTACATGTAAGAGGCAAGTATAAAAGGGGGTGTTTTATTCTCCTTTATGAAGAGACAATTTTCCTACTTGAGAGAATTCATTTTGCCTCTACATTTTTATAACTTCCAACTCTCCTTCACCACTTCTATTTTATCTTATACTGTTCTAAATCTCTATTAGAGTGTGCACTATAAAAGGAGATTCATCATTGTATCCTGGAGGTCAATCCGCTGTTGAGCCTTTTTACACCACGAAGATTCTTCCAGTAGGGGCGAAATTCTGATCTTAAGGATAGTGCTTTTGCACACCTTGACCCTGCTGTCTTGCTGCTATTTCGCTGCTGTGTTCGTTCTTTTTCACTACTGTATTGTTGTTGTTTTGTTGCTGTCTCTCTGTTGTTCTTGCTGTTGTTTTCTTGCTATCCTCTTACTATTTTCATGTTGTTTCACTACTGTTCTTTTGTTGTTTTGCTGCTGTCTCTCTGCTATTTTTCCTGCGATTCTCTTGCTATTTTCCTGCTGTTTCACTGCTGTTCTTCTGCTATTTCGTTACTAGTCCAGGATATGAATAAATTTATTTGAATTGAATAAACCCAAGTATGTTCCACTAAGATATCAAAGATATGATATTCTCTTTCTCATTCACTTGTCTCACAAGTTTGGTACAAAACTTTACAAAAGGGAGGGGGATTTATATAGCAACTTCTGCTGCCCTCTAAACTAATGAAAAATTGTCAACAAAAGACACACGTGTCACTCACATATATTATCAATACCATGGAATGCTATGTTACAAGATACTAAGCATGTTACATGGACACAAAGCATTAAAGTGGACAGCCACATTTTTGTATAACCAATTTTATGTTAATTTTTGAAAACTATTCTGGACCTTAATCAAATAAGAGAAAGGTTTAATCCATATAGATCCTACTTTAAATAAAGCAGCATATTAAAATTTGGGCAATATTACACTTACAACCTAATTTCATAAACTTTCTCTCACAACTCCGATATAGCATCTCACAATTTGTCAGCTTGCAATAGGTACTGTCTGCCCAACAGCGGGTCTCACCTGCCAAATTGCAAGCTGACCAATTACGAACTGTCACGTTGGGATGGTGAGAAAAACTTTGTAAGATTAGGTTGTGAGTCAATCCTTATTACTAAAATTTATAGGCCTATTTAGTACATTATTTGAAATAATATTCTATTCTGAATAAATAGGATAGGATTCTGAGAATGTGTTTGATACATTTTTAGAAAACATTGTATGAAAATATTTAGATTATTTTTTAACCCCCTACATTTGTTAATTTACTCAACACCCCCCACAATTAAAGTTTATAAATTAACAAAAATACCCCCACCCACCCAACCGACTACCGGCAACTGACCACCACCGATAGACGGTTGTTGGCAATTGCCAAAATGGCGCATGATCGATTGGATATGGCTAGTCCTATGCCGATCTGGCATTTTTCTACCAGATCCACCGTGTATATAGTCGAAAACGACCAGATTTATGACCATAATCTGGCCATCGTCAACGGCCAGATCTGGCAAGATCTAATCGTCAACGTGTAGATCTCTACGACCAGAATATGGTCGTCGTTAACGGCCAGATCTATGGTCGTGAATCTAGCCATTTCCAAGAAAATCCATGGTGGATCTAGCTGAAACATCCAAATTGGTGCCAACGCCGGCTAGCGACTGGCAGTGGTTGTTGGCGGGCGACTGTTGCTTCATGCTTGGGTGAGTGAAGATATTTTTGTTAATTTATAAACTTTTATTGAAAAAAGTAATTATTGAATAAAATATAATTAGATTTTAAATTGAATATTCAATATTAAAATAAACACGTTTTTTATATTTTAAGATAAGATAATAGAATAAATTTCGAAAAATTAACATACAAGGTATATAATCATTTACAATAAAGCATTATCATATCCTCACTAGTCTCACCTCCTGTGCTTCTCAACAACATGACTCAGAAAAAAATAACAGTTAAACCACAAAGCATCAGCCATTTGTCCTCAAATTCCAAATGCCACTTGGTAGGTTCACAGCTTCCCTAATCCGTAATCCCTACCAATAAAAAATCGTAAAACCCTGAAAATTACATGAAAGGACACGCACACCAAACCCCCTGTAAGCCACAAATATAACTGTCAGCTCAGCAGCAGCAATTCAAACTGCCTTCGTATTAATTAAAAATTACACTTCAAACTAATTTTAAAATAATTTAACAATACGTAAACCAACAAAAAGTTCCTCAACTTTATCGCTTAAACAAAAAGCTGATAAATTTCCATGAACAAAGCTACTGGCAAGCCAACATGGCCTTGACTCCATCTCCTAATCTCCTTCAATTCTCCGTTCAATCTCCGTCTACATCAGTTCACTACCTTCTCTTTGGTTCGCCATGGCCTTGTTCGCAGCAGCTTTCTCAGAAAATAAGAAATGCAAGTGTTCCGTTGGTTCCAATCGCTGTGAAGGTTTCGTCGAGGGTCAGATGTTTGACGAAATCGACGGAGGAGAATTGGTGGAGTGAGCCGGAGACTGTTGCTGCTGATGACGTGGATGGAGTGAGAGAAGACACTAAGGTAAAGCCGCCGCCGCAGAAGATTATTGCCTCGGCTAGTGATACTTTGTCACTTGGAATTCGAGAGCCGGTTTATGAGGTCTGTTTCTCTAGCTCAACTTCTTGAGAAATGTGAAGTGTTTAGGGAAGTTAAGTTACGGTACAGTTGTTAATTTTACTGTTTGTGCAATTAGTTTTTGTATTGTAGAAAGAAAATAAGATTAGCGATCACTTAGTTGAGCATGATCTTTCATATGTATAACGCTTTTTGAGAAATTTGCCACATGCTGGTGATGTTATTGGCCATGATAAGCAGCGTGGTTTTATCTGGAAACGTTATCGGGCAATTAGCCAATTCCTATACATAATAGTTAGATTTCCCAGTCGCATGTTTTTAAGTTACTAAAATGACATTGTTGTAAGTTTCTAAACAATACTGTGTTACAGTTTATACTTCTTTTATAATTAATATTGCAATTATGCCGTTGTGAGTGACCAAGATTAATTGATCATGTGTTACATAGACATGGTACTTTTAACTATTTAACTTACAATGAAGTTTGCTTTTCCTTCTCTCTCTCTCTCTCACTCTCTCTCTCTTTTTGTTACAATGCATAAATCATTCCAAATTGATCTTGCGTTGTTTGATTGAATGTTTAACATTAGAGTCTCATGCTCCTTGTTGAAAATCGCATGTTGCAATATTGGATGGGTAGTGTTACTAAATCATTTTATTGATTTTTGAACCTGTATATTGAAGGATATTTTGAGTAAATTTAATAGTTGTTATTGTTGATATATTTGCTGCTTCTTTTCCTCTCTTTTAAGGTGGTAGAAGTGAAGACAAATGGGGTTGTGTCGACTAGGAAGATAAATAGACGGCACTTATTGAAGTCCAGCGGTGGGTAAAATATTCTTGACCAAGTTATTTCTATTTCTTTGTCTTTGGATTGATTAAGGAATCATCATTGAAATTTTATGTATGTAATATATATGTGGATTCATTTACTTTTCATTATCAGGTCTTCGTCCAAGGGATATCCGGAGTGTTGATCCATCGCTTTTTTTGACAAACTCTATGCCCTCTTTGGTGGTATGTCAACTTGCTTTCTGCTATTTTGTGGTAACTTTTGTTGTGCTATCTTTGTTTTTAAGTTTTTGTATTTAATTGTGGTGTGCTTTTAGATAGTGTGTCCTGCAACTAATTTTTCTTTCTCATTTCTAATACTATAAAATTAAGAGCTAACAGTAAAGAGCCCAATAAAAGTGTTTTAAACTCTAAGAGGCGCCCTGACATGCTCAGTCAGATTTCATTAATGGGCCTCTCATGTAGATAAAATTCAGAAAAAAGGAACTCTATTCTAATGCATCTTAAGCAAATAGGGAATGGTTCAATATTAGTATTTAAACGTTAATAAAACAAATAATTTAAAAGATATATGATAACTTGCTTAAATTTCCTTTTCGACATTGCAAGTAAACAGATGTTGGAATAGAAGTACAAGGAGCATATGACTATTGCACTAACACCGAAGCATATTGCATCCTTGTATAGCAATCTTCCTGGCTTTTCCATGCAGTAGATGATGATGGAACAGAATTTTTCTTGATAATGCGTATTCCTTTTATCCCTTTTTTGTTTCTGTATTTATTTATTTCTAGAGAATGACATACATCAATCAAAGAAGAAAGTACAAAGGAGGATGAGGATTTCATGCTAGCAGAAGTTAAACTGAACAATGAATGAAGCACATGATAACAATGAAGATGAGTTCAGATTGGCATTTAATGTTATCTCCTATGATCAGTCCAATTTTCCAAGGAATTAGTTGCAGAATTTCTGTATCAATCACCTCTTGGAGATTCGTATGCGTTGGACTTAAATAATATATAATGTCTGAAGATGCTCCATTCTAATGCCAGGGCATCTTTTAAATTCAAAATATACAATAGATAACTCAAGAATTTAGATGGTAACTAGGCATTTGGCTTGTTATTTTCTAATACCTTTCAGTTCTAGAGTATTCTGGTGAAAAAATTATTATCAAAATGAATATCATAGTATTCAGTTGACTGCAGTCTGTGGTATCTGTCTAAAATTTGTTACATGGTCATGACCCAGGTACGTGAGCATGCCATTCTGCTAAATTTGGGTTCATTACGAGCAATAGCAATGCAAGAGCGTGTCCTCATATTTGACTATAATCGGTAACTTCATCTAGTTGAATACTGCAATTCATCTCATTGTCTAATCAGCTATTACTGTTTTAAATAATCATACAGTGAATTTACATGAGGGAACTTTCTGTATTAATCATTTCAGTAAAGGAGGGAAAGCTTTCATAGACACATTGTTACCTCGATTGAATCCCAAAAACATGAATGGAGGTCCATGTATGCCGTTTATGATTGAAGTAAGTTTGTCACTCTGATTCTCTGTTTTTATATACTTAATCATACCAGGATGTCTGTGGTTTTTTGTGTAGCTAAGTTAACTTTGGTGAATGCGAGAGAGATAATTAAGTTCTTGAAGGTTTTTCAAGGTAGCCTATTTATGTTCCATCACCATTCATGAGCTCATATGTTTCAACTACCAGATTTATTTGGCATTCCAACTATTACCTTCCACAACGAATGTAAATCAATCCTTGGTTTTTGCTTCTTGTACTTATGCCAAAACAAACCATCACAGACTTAGTTCCAGAATTCCAGTACTCCTTGACATGGAATAATCTGAAATTCATCCTTGCAAATTTTTTATATTGCTAGTTTATTCTATGAACTTTTCTAGTCCTTTTTACTTCTGATTTTTAGTTGTCCTGAGATTTTTAAGACTTCTGGTGTGATAATTCAGGCTGTTGAAGCAGCACTGCTTTCACGTGTACAGCGTTTGGAGCAGAGACTGATGTATATAGAACCTCGTGTGAGTATGAAGCATAGTGAGTGTTTTTCTGTTTTTTCATTTTTGTGCCTTTGTGTTTGGTTTTGGCAAGGTTTGCTCTGAAATATAATAATTCATATACTGAAGCTGAAAATTACCAATCTCTTGGGCAACAGTTGGTATGTTGTTCCTCCTGCTGCGAAATATCTTCCTGAACATAGTATCTAAAAGCTGTTTTTAAGCTCTGGAAAGTGCATTTTATTACCTAGTTTTTTCCTGTAATTGTTCTAGTATTATAAAAGCGCCTGTGAAAGGAAATATGTGAATAGAATTATCTCTTGATTTTGACGTTGTGAAAGAAAAGGCTTTTAATGGACTGATTTTGCTGGTGAAATAATGTTTTTTAATGGTTGTTTTGAATATAAACCTCTCTCTCTCTTTCATTCTCTGTATGTATTTACATATGATCGCCTGTGCTGTGTGCTTGAGCAAATTAACTAGTTTCTAGTGTTAATTGAAAGAATCTGTGAACGCATGCCTCATTATGGAAAACGGTGGAAAAGCATGCTAAAATTGCCAATTTTGGTCCATAGCCCATGTTCTTATAATCTTTTTAGGGCTGATATAGCTTTAGAAACTCATAAGGTTGTACTTCTAGTATAGAATATCAAAATACTTCTCATCTTACATGTGAAACCTGAATTTCATTGTCCTGGTGGAGCCACCTCCCTGACACTCAATCCCAAGTGGAATTTATAAATCTTCAAAATAATAAATTAGAGTATGGTAAGATGAGAGAACTTTGTTGGAAAAAAGTAATTCCACCTCACTGAAGATCAGTGCGCCCTATGGCTCTGTTTGTTTTACTCAAATTCAGTTTGTGATGAGCTAGAAAAATTTCATCAATTTTATTAGTGTAGTTTATCTTCATTTCCCTTTGGCTGTTAACTTTTTTTTGTTGCACAAACGAAATCTTTCACTCTATGTTGATAAAATGTTTATACATTTCTTCTGGTTTGAATCTCTCACATATTTTTATAAGGTTTATAGTGCACGTTAATTTCTGTTATTACAACCTTCTTTCATATTTCCATTTATTATGTTTAGAGCTTTGCTGCTTACTTCAGGTTCAAGCTCTACTTGAGGTCTTGCCCAACAGATTAACTGCTGACATATTGGAGCAACTGCGTATCAGCAAGCAAACCTTGGTATAATTTATTAATTTGGCTGTACAAATATCTTATGTTACATTATGTAACTTAAAGTCTCAAATTATCAGTTTCGTTTTAGGTTGAATTGAGTTCAAGGGCAGGGGCTTTTAGACAAATGCTCCTTGATCTGTTGGAGGACCCTCATGAAATACGCCGTATATGTATAATGGGAAGAAACTGCAGACTTTCAAAGGGAAATGAGGATTTGGAATGCTCTGTTCCCCTTGAAAAGCAGATTGCTGAGGGTAAGTTGTGCATAGGTTTCTTGTTCATTATACTTTGGACTATTTCAATGCATAGAGGTATACTTATATTACTATTATTGTGATTGGTTTGTCATTTTTTTTATTTAATTATTTATTTTTTGCAGAAGAGGAGGAAGAAATTGAGATGCTTTTGGAAAATTACCTTCAGAGGTAATTCCTTAGTCCCTAATGCATGGAATTTATATACATGATTTTCTCTAGTGCTAGCTTTATGTACACAACAATTTGAATATCTTTTCTACCTTGTCTTTCACTTAGTTATTATTGTTAGGTGTGGTCAAGGAATAAGCTATTTTCCTTTTTTTGATGTTATCAAATCTAAATATGAAACAAAATGCTAACTAATGTCATTCTTAAAGCCTACTAACGATTTACTAAAATCTAATCCAATGGCATGAGATTATCATATGTCTTGCTTCCCTATATTGTCAGTGTATACCATGCTGTTCATTGTTAACGTATTTGATAGAGAATTTTATTTCATTTATGAAACAATTACTGAGTGGGAACTAAAGATGTAGAATTTTGATGGTAAGCACTTCAAAAGTTCCGTTCGCTTTATTGGTACAATTTATACTATGAAATATCTGGTGCCAAACTTTATGTGATACACAGGTAGAACTTCATGATTTTTTGATATGACAAGTGTGAGGCAGTATTTTTTATAGGTGATTTCTTGTTCTGTCATGGAAACTTGCCAAAATGCCTTATTTCCTTTTCAGATGTGAATCTTGTCACGGGCAGTCGGAAAGGCTTCTTGATTCTGCAAAAGAAATGGAAGATTCTATTGCTGTCAATCTAAGGTCTGGCTAATATTTCAACCATCTTAATTTACATGCTTTGGTAACTTTACAATTTCTGTTTGGCATGTCGTCTAAGATAATATATTTTCACTAGCTTTAAAGTTTATGCCGCTATTGTGTGTGAAATGCATAGCAAAATTCCTGCCCTGGGGCATGACTTGGATTACTTGTTAGCTTTGCCTTTTTCAGCAGAGGATGATATTTGTAGAAAGCATCCTTTTTAAAAAAACGTGTTTATAAAAAAGAACACTAAAACTAAAAAACCATTTCTCTACAAAGGATTAGTCTGGTAGAGTAGCATTGATCATCTTTGCCTCTAAGTAAAGGCCCCTGGGCTACTTAATAGGCTTGAAATTGTTGGAAACTACGTATATATATAGTGTAAAGGGTATATTTGTAATTGTTGAGTGTGTGTATATATTTGGGTTAGGTTGTATTGTTGAAATATAAGAAATATAGAAAGAGAACATGGTATCAGAGCTCTTGGACGCATAAACCCTAAACCCATTTGCTTGTTTCTGTTTTCCGACGACGTGTTTCTATTTTCCGACGACCAACGACCTCTGGTGACGTCTTTGTCCATGGTTTCTCTCTCTCCGGTGACGTCTGCCCTTAGCCTCTCTATTTCCGGCGACGTCTGAGTATGTTCTTCCCTCTGTTTCTGTTTTTCGGCGACCTCTACCCTCTGTTTCTGTTTCTGTTTTCCGGTGACCAGCAATCTCTGGTGACGTCTTTGTCCATGGTTTCTCTCTCTCCGGTGACGTCTGCCCTTAGCCTCTCTATTTCCGGCGACGTCTGAGTATGTTCTTCCCTCTGTTTCTGTTTTTCGGCGACCTCTACCCTCTGTTTCTGTTTCTGTTTTCCGGTGACCAGCAATCTCTGGTGACGTCTTTGTCCATGGTTTCTCTCTCTCTCTGGCGACGTCTGCCCTTAGCTTCTCTGTTTCCGGCGACGTTTGAGTCTGTTCTTCGTTGTTCTTGATCTCTCCGGCGACCTCTGTTATCTCCGGCGACCTTTGTTTCTCTTTTTCCGACGAGTGCTGATTCTGTTCCAGTCTTTCTTCTCTGTTGTTGGTTTGCTGCAGTAAATCATTTCCCTCTTCTCTGTTGTTGGTTGGTGCAGTAAATCATTTTTTTTTAAAGTCAAAATGGGAATGCTTTGCGACATGCTTTGATCAGAATATTCTGAGGAACCTCAAGTTGAAGGAAGGTAAAGTTGTATCTATACAACAAAAGTCCACAGGTTTGATCATTCGGTAAGCCACTCGTAATCCTCTATACTTTTGTGTTGGCTTGGAGTTGGAAAATGTGATACCAAAGTTGTTGTGAATTAAGCCAACGTGGAGTTGTTGTAAATCATTTTTGGCTATCCTTTTGTGTTGGCTTGGAGTTGGTGTGATACCAGAGTTGTTGTAAATCCTGGTTTTTTGAGTTGTTGTGTTTGCTTGGGTTGTTTGGTGTTGAGATTGTTGTGAATCTGTGGAGTTAAGAGTTATTTGCTGGACAGTATGGCAAAGGAAAGTAAGAAGATGGTAACTGAAATTGTCACTTCTTCCACCAAAATTATTGATCGGAAATTATTGGGAAAAAGGAATTATATTCAATGGAAGTGGATTATCCGACGATATGTGTCCAACATTGATATGGGAGACCATTTAATCGAGGATTCACCTGAGGAAACAGAAAAAGATAATAAAACTCGAAAAAAATGGCTCATGGAAGATGATAAGCTCTTCAATCAAATTCAGAACAATCTCGATTCGTCTGTGGATGATGTGATTGGTCACTGTGATACAATCAAGGAGTTATGAGAGTATCTAAAGTTCTTGTATGCTGGTAAACAAGACCTGTCTCATGCCCATGAATTGTTATTGAAGATCTATCGAGCAAATATGCAAGAGAAGATGTTGCTCGAATATTATACAGAGATAAAACAAGCCTTTGAAGAAAAAAGGGTTATGTTTCCTGTCTCTACTGATGTGAAGATGAAGCAAGCACAAGAAGAACAAGTGGTAGTGCAATGTTTTCTGGCTGGGTTGAGACCAGAATATGAGATAGCTCGTACACAACTTGTTACCGGTGAGACTCTTCCCTCTCTTACGGATGTCTTTGCGCGACTTCTCAAAGTTAGTAAGGGGGAAGATTGAGGAGTGTCTAAGGGCAAAGAAACCCTTAACGATCCTAATGTTAATCATGCGGCCCTAGCTAGCATGAAGTCTGGTGATGGCAAAGGTAACAAAGGGACAAGTCGTGATACCAGGAACAATCGTGGTAATGACCCTCGTACTTGCTTTCACTATGGTGCTGAAGGTCAAGTAAAAAAAAATTGTTGGAAGCTCCATGGCAAGCCCTTGAATATGCAAGACACTCAGAACTTTGTTCATGTTGTAACTCAAGATGGTCTCTTACCCACTCCATCACAGGTTACTATCTCTGCAGCAGAATATGCTCATCTCACTCAGAATTCTTGCTCCCAGTCATTCATCCCATCGACTACCACTACATTAACCCAGTTAGGAAATCCTACAGCCTGTTTGTCCACTTCTAGTAGTAACTGAGTCATTGATTCTGGTGCTACCCACCATATGACAGGCGATACAAGTATTCTCTCCTCATTTACACCTTCTCCCAATTTGTCTCCAGTTACCTTAGCTAACGGGTCTACTGCATCTATTATTGGATGTAGTACTGCCCATCTCAACAAATTTGTCTCTTTCCTCTGTTTTGTGTCTTCTTCATTTTCCTTTTAATCTTTTATCAGTTAGTCAAATTACTAATACATTCAATTGTGGTGTTTACTTTTTTTCTACTCATTGTATATTTCAGGATCTTGGGACGAGACAGATTATTGGTAAGGGTCATGTATCAGGTGGTTTGTATATGCTCAATGATGTCTCCACTCCTGTCTCTCAACCTGTTGCGTGTACCAATGATTCATCTCTACCCATCTTACATGGTCGCCTTGGTCATCCTCCCCTTCCTATTTTGAAAAGGCTGTGTCCTAGTGAAGGGTCAATGTCACACATCGAGTGTGAGGCGTGTCAGTTTGGAAAACACTATAGAGTGTCCTATAGCCCTAGGATAAACAAAAGAGCCACAGCCCCTTTTGATGTTATCCACTCTGATGTTTGGGGTCCTTGCCCTGTGTTGTCTAAGTCTGGATATCGATATTTTGTTATTTTTGTGGATGATTTTTCACGTGTAACTTGGTTGTACTTTATGAAAAATCGTTCTGAATTATTTTCCATATTTTGTACCTTTTATTTTGAAATACAAAATCAATTTACTTCATCTATTAAAATTCTCAGAAGTGATAATGCCAAAGAATACTTTTTTGCCCCTTTCTCCTCCTTTCTGTCTATTAGAGATATTATTCATCAGTCATCATGTATTTATACACCTCAACAAAATGGAGTTGCTAAACGCAAAAATTGTCATTTATTAGAAGTCGCTCGTACTCTCCTTTTTCACATGAAAGTCTCTACAGAATTTTGGGCAGATGCTATCTCTACAGCATGTCACTTGATCAATCGCATGCCTTCTTCTGTTTTGGATGGTCAAATCCCGTTCTCCATCCTTTTTCCATCACAGCCTTTATTCTCTCTTCCTCCTAAAGTGTTTGGGTGCACGTGCTTTGTTCATGATGTTAAACCTCTTGTATCCAAATTTGAACCTAGGTCGCTCAAGTGCATATTCTTGGGTTATTCCCTATATCATAAGGGTTATTGCTGTTTTTCTCCTTTCCTAGGTAAGTACCTTATCTCAGCTGATGTTTCCTTTTTTGAAACCACTCCATATGTTGAGTCCTTCACTTCATCTACTTCTCTTAAAGCACCCCCTGATGATCTTCTTGTTTACAACATTACCCATCATAGTTCTCTACCATCTTGTCCTCCTATCACCCAGGTATACTCTCGCAGGGTTCACCAGCACCATGAGACACCTGCAGCAACATCTGATCCACTGCCTCTATCGATTGCCTCGCCCTCGGATCCTGTTCCTCCTTCCTCTGACCATGATCATGATCTTCCCATTGCTCTTCGTAAAGGTAAGCGCTCTTGTACCTATCACTCTTTGTCTTCATCTTCCAAGTCTTTTATTGCCTCTTTAGACTCCGTGTATGTTCCCAACTCTGTGTCTGAAGCAATTGCTCATGATGGGTGGCGAAGGGCTATGGAAGAATAGATGTTGGCTCTAGAGCATAATGATACATGGGTTCTAATGGAGTTGCCTGAAAATAAAAAGGCTATTGGGTGCAAATGGGTTTTCACAGTGAAGGCTAATCCCGATGGGACTGTGGCTCGGTTGAAAGCTTGGTTGGTTGCTAAAGGTTATGCCCAGATGTATGGTATTGATTATTCTGAGACATTCTCCCTAGTGGCTAAAATAACCTCTATCTGACTATTCATCTCTCTTGCAGCTTCATATTGTTGGCCTCTAGACTTGATGTAAAAAATGTCTTTTCACATGGTGATCTTCTTGAAGAAGTTTACATGTAGCAACCTCCGAGGTTTGTTGCTCAGGGGGAGTTAGGAAAGGTATGCAAACTAAGGAAATCTTTATATGACTTAAAGCAATCTCCATGGGTGTGGTTTGGGAGGTTTAGCGAAGTGGTGACTCAGTTTGATTTACATAGGAGTGCTTATGATCACTCTGTCTTTTATAAGCAATCTAGTTCTGGCATCATTCTTTTGGTTGTTTATGGTGATGACATTGTAATCACTGGCAGTGATGATGTTGGCATTCAGAGTTTAAAAACCTTTTGGCTTCCAAATTTCGCACAAAAGACTTGGGCACTTTAAGGTATTTTCTAGGAGTCGAAGTTTCTCGGAGTAAGAAAGAGATTTTTCTCTCTCAACACAAGTATGTGTTGACCGAAATGGGTCTAAGTGAGGCTAAGCCTTATGACACTCCTATGGTTCCTAATGTGAGATTGAATGCTGAGGATGGAGAGATGTTTGGTGGTCCAAAGAGGTACAGACGGATAGTTGGAAAGTTAAACTACCTTACAGTAACCCGTCCAGATATTGTTTTTTCAGTGAGTGTGGTGAGTCAGTTTATGTCATCTCCTAGGACATTTCATCGGGATACGGTCCTCCATATTTTGAAGTATCTAAAAGGAGCCCCTGGATGTGGGATTCTTTACAGTGATCATGGTCATAATAAGGTAGAAGGTTTTTCAGATGCTGATTGGGCAGGATCCTCTATGGATAGACGGTCTATGACTGGGTTTTGTGTTTTTGTAAGAGGAAATCTTATTTCTTGGAAAAGTAAGAAGCAACCGGTTGTAGCTAGGTCAAGCACAGAGTCTGAGTGTCAGTCTATGACACAAGTTACATGTGAGCTCATATGGACAAGACATCTTCTTAGAGAAATTGGGTTTGGTGACCCAAGGACTATGGACTTGTGATGTGACAACCAAACAGTCATACATATAGCAAACAATCCAATTTTTCACGAGAGGACTAAGCATATAGAAGTGGATTATCACTTTGTGCGAGAGAAACTTGAACAAAAGTTAATTGCTACCAATCATGTTAGAACAAAGAAACAACTAGCTGACATCTTCACGAAGTCTCTAGTTGGGAAAAGGGTTACTTATATTTGTAACAAGCTGGGTATGATAGATATATATGCTCCCGTTTGAGGGGGAGTGTTGGAAACTATGTATATATATAGTGTAAAGGGTATATTTGTAATTGTTGAGTGTGTGTATATATTTGAGTTAGGTTGTATTGTTGAAATATAAGAAATATAGAAAGAGAACAAAATTTATTTACCCGTCTCTGGGATGGATCGATTTTGGAACTTTTCTTTTCTCCTCTGTTTTTGGTGCATAAGACCTAATGTAATGGCATACCATGGACCTGCAGAGACAAAAGTGCAATAAAGTTTGGACAGGGTTGTTGATTATGGCATTTAATTTTATGATATGTATCATGGTTGAATTCTTAAGACAATGAAATAGATCTTGCCATCAATTGAGCAATGATTAACCAGACCAACTTCNACCTAATGTAATGGCATACCATGGACCTGCAGAGACAAAAGTGCAATAAAGTTTGGACAGGGTTGTTGATTATGGCATTTAATTTTATGATATGTATCATAATTGAATTTTTAAGACAATGAAATAGATCTTGCCATCAATTGAGCAATGATTAACCAGACCAACTTCACAGCCATGTCATAATATTTTTGCACCCCAGACCATACATGATTTGGACCATAACAATGCAATGTAGTTCACTTTCTTCCCGGCAGAAAGCCAGATACAACTCAATATCTTCTTAGATTTTCCTTTATTATTTTGTACTTAAAGTTGTGAGGTAAATGGAAGGTCATGGGCTTACCTCAATCAGAGACAAATGCATTTTGTCCCATGCTCCATCAAATATGATTTTTAGAATGGATGGACCATTTGTTCATTTCAAGATTTTTTCTTTCACCTAAGTATTTGCTGATAAAAAAAATTCTTGCTACAAAACAGGCTTTAATACCCTTTCCTCAGACCCTATTAGCAAGCCATTATCCACCAAAAGAGAAAAAGGAAAAGGAAAGAAATACAGTATTATACAAAAACCTTTCGGCGTTCCCATTGCTAGCCTGGATTGCATGATGGGTTGAGCATAGCATAATAACCTTTAAGATTCGATTTTCCTAGCAATTCATTGTACCTGAACTCATTCTCCTCTTACTGATCAAGTTGAGATTGAATTGATTTAATTTATCAGCTCTCGGAGGCTTGAGGTTAGCAGAGTGGAATTACTTCTCCAGGTTGGGACCTTTTGTGTGGCAGTTGGTGCTCTAGTTGCAGGTATGCTCTCTGCCAAAAGAAAATAAACATCTATCCTTTATTAATTATATGCCATAATATGCTTCATAACAGATGAATTGAGTACTAACCACGATTCACTTTGTATTGCATCATATTGCATGCGCAGCACATGATGTGATTGTCTGAGCACCTGCCTTATGGTTTAATTACTATGATAAAGCCTATTCATTATCCTGAATACAGTTTAGGATTTCCTGGAACTCAATAAGTGCAGAATATAGTAGCTACATATATGCTTTCTCCATAAGGTAATAGGACACAGGAGCTACCTTGATGACTCGAAACAAGTCGGTGAAGTTAATAAATTCATATATCCATAAACCCCTGAAACTCATATGCTAAGCAGATAGAGTTTGAACAGATAATTGGTCAAATAAAATCTTACCAAGCATAAAATTCAAAAAGAAACAAAAAATGGATAACCATTCTTTAATTTTGAAACAATTGCCATGCTATACTGAAAACTGGATTATTTGGTAAGCATATGAACCTGGAGTCTGTTGAAACCTTAAGTGGCGGAAATTCAGCCTGCAATGCCCTAGTTGACAGCCAGGTTCTTGATGGCTTTCTGAGTTTAATAATCCATTAGATCCCATAATACAACAGAATGATCTAGGATGGTATTTAATGCTAGTTTACACACACTGCTATGACTATTGAAAGAATACTCATCAATCCTCATGACAGTGAAACCATTTTTTACTTGTTTCTCATGGAAAGCCATATCGATCTAACTTTTGTGGTTTAACAGTTACTCAACAAACGATTGAATGGTGAGTTTTGGCATTCAACTAATATAGCTATGCTGTTTTTTATAATCTTATGAAATTTTATGTCCTGAAATGGCTTTCAGTTGAAGGCTATGTAAGAATTATCCAAAGTTTGAACATTTGAAACAATTTATTTACATCAAACCAATTGCTAACCGTTGAGAATTTTGAACTTGATGCTATGAATGACATTATTCTTAAGCCCATATCAATAATCTGTTTCCTGCTGCAGGTATATTTGGCATGAACTTGAGGTCGTACCTTGAAGAACATGTGGTATGTTAATTTTTGATGATCTAGATTAATAATTGTTTCTGCTATATATTTTTGGTTCCCTTTTTTGTTTTGACTGTTCTACCCTGTTCATGGCATGTTACCCATTTGTTTGACTTGATGCAGTTTGCATTTTGGCTAACGACAGCTGGGATAATTGTTGGTGCTGTTGTGGCATTTTTTCTTATGTATTCGTATCTTAGGACTAGGAAGATACTGTAAATAAGGAGATCATTCAAGCTGAGGTAAGGATTATATCCTTTAGACATTAGTTTCCAGTAAAACAACAATGAGCATCCGTTGTTAATGGTAACATTATATGTAAAACGGTGAGTTTAGGAACATTTCAGAGTAGTTTGATTCATTAAAGTAAAATTTAAATTCATGGATATGAACATGCAAGCAATAAAACAAGTCTTGAAAGCTAATATTCTCGTTCATTTTACAGGTGATACCAATGGTGAAGAACTCTTTGATTGGATTACACTTACTGAGGTCCATAAAATGTTGTTGTCGAGTAAATTACTAAATTATAGATTTTGTTGTTATCAAGTATCTGTTCGATTGCCTGAGGAGATTGCGGCAGTGGCAGCTGTCAAAACCAATTGACTGAATTTGCATTGACACGTCTTGTAAGTCTAGCAAGGAACAGTACAAAATTTTATATCATTGATAACTGAAGGGAAATCTTGCAAGAGACGGTTATACAAGAGTTAAAATGTTACAGATCTTTTGTCAGTACTGACGCCTACAGCTATTTTAGTTACATAGATCAACTAATCTTTTAGAAAGCAATGCCATAAATCTTGGGTGGCAGTTCGAATGCCATGTGAGTCTGGGTCCCTGCCAGCTCAACCGAGCTTTAAGCACAACAACACTAACATATGGCAGTTGACCGATTGCTTCAGCCTCGGGGCTTCCTTAAAGTAGGCCATCTTCCACATCACTCAATTCTTAGATGCGATGAAATAGTCAAATACATTAATGATACAAGGACCATAAGAAAAAGTTGGGCAGGAATTGGTATTATACATCACCCAACTTTTGTTACAAGTTAGAACATGAAAATTTAGCAAATGTAAACACAACCATGATTCTGGTCTGAAACAAAATTCCTAAGATGCCCAATTGCCATATGCAACCAGCTCTATTACACGATAACAACAAATCAAGAAACGTCACCACATATAAAATTGCATCTCCAAATAAACTACTGATCTAGAATAAGTTTTTGATACATGAACCGCTGGAAAATAATTGTGAATTGTACAAGAATACACTAAACTAAATCTGTGACGTAACTGGAGGGTTCACTTGAGACATACTGTAATTTGAACAAAGCCAGGAGGTTCTGTTTCTAGAGCAGGAGAAAACAACCGACTAAACCACTAACCCATTACATGAGTGATGACTCAATGACCAAAGGTTCTTAAGTCAATTCATCACATCATAATACAGATCTCGATACGCAAAACCCAACTTTTCATAGGAATGATAGAGGCCACATTTGGCAGGTTATACAGGTGATAAAAAAGTATCAGAAAAACATGTGACAAACACTACCTGGACAAGTTAGTCTATCTATGATGTGGAATTTAGAATGGCTTGGGTTTCTTTGAGTGGATTTGAATCTCCATTAATGGCTATATTCCCCATTCCCACCTCCATGGCTTCCCTCTCATCTGTCTCTCTCTTCTTTTCAGATATACTCTCTTCTGTTGTCCTGGGCTCCATAGCACCCATTGAAGGCTGAAGAAGCCGAGGTCCAGCACTGAGCCATGGATGACTAAGACATTGAGCTGCTGTTGGTCTCTTTTCAGGGACAAAATCAAGTAATGGAACAAGGAAGTCAGCCATGTCATTTGCATCTTGCTCACTGAAGTCGTACTTCTCTGCAAGCACCTTATTAAGAGGCCAGAAGCGCAAACGACGAATGTGCCTCAAATCCCCATGTCTATTGAAGAAATCACGAGAATAACGACCACCTAACGCCACCTGAAGAACATATATCTTACCAGTATAAATANCGTACCTTGAAGAACATGTGGTATGTTAATTTTTGATGATCTAGATTAATAATTGTTTCTGCTATATATTTTTGGTTCCCTTTTTTGTTTTGACTGTTCTACCCTGTTCATGGCATGTTACCCATTTGTTTGACTTGATGCAGTTTGCATTTTGGCTAACGACAGCTGGGATAATTGTTGGTGCTGTTGTGGCATTTTTTCTTATGTATTCGTATCTTAGGACTAGGAAGATACTGTAAATAAGGAGATCATTCAAGCTGAGGTAAGGATTATATCCTTTAGACATTAGTTTCCAGTAAAACAACAATGAGCATCCGTTGTTAATGGTAAAATTATATGTAAAACGGTGAGTTTAGGAACATTTCAGAGTAGTTTGATTCATTACAGTAAAATTTAAATTCATGGATATGAACATGCAAGCAATAAAACAAGTCTTGAAAGCTAATACTCTCATTCATTTTACAGGTGATACCAATGGTGAAGAACTCTTTGATTGGATTACACTTACTGAGGTCCATAAAATGTTGTTGTCGAGTAAATTACTAAATTATAGATTTTGTTGTTATCAAGTATCTGTTCGATTGCCTGAGGAGATTGCGGCAGTGGCAGCTGTCAAAACCAATTGACTGAATTTGCATTGACACGTCTTGTAAGTCTAGCAAGGAACAGTACAAAATTTTATATCATTGATAACTGAAGGGAAATCTTGCAAGAGACGGTTATACAAGAGTTAAAATGTTACAGATCTTTTGTCAGTACTGACGCCTACAGCTATTTTAGTTACATAGATCAACTAATCTTTTAGAAAGCAATGCCATAAATCTTGGGTGGCAGTTCGAATGCCATGTGAGTCTGGGTCCCTGCCAGCTCAACCGAGCTTTAAGCACAACAACACTAACATATGGCAGTTGACCGATTGCTTCAGCCTCGGGGCTTCCTTAAAGTAGGCCATCTTCCACATCACTCAATTCTTAGATGCGATGAAATAGTCAAATACATTAATGATACAAGGACCATAAGAAAAAGTTGGGCAGGAATTGGTATTATACATCACCCAACTTTTGTTACAAGTTAGAACATGAAAATTTAGCAAATGTAAACACAACCATGATTCTGGTCTGAAACAAAATTCCTAAGATGCCCAATTGCCATATGCAACCAGCTCTATTACACGATAACAACAAATCAAGAAACGTCACCACATATAAAATTGCATCTCCAAATAAACTACTGATCTAGAATAAGTTTTTGATACATGAACCGCTGGAAAATAATTGTGAATTGTACAAGAATACACTAAACTAAATCTGTGACGTAACTGGAGGGTTCACTTGAGACATACTGTAATTTGAACAAAGCCAGGAGGTTCTGTTTCTAGAGCAGGAGAAAACAACCGACTAAACCACTAACCCATTACATGAGTGATGACTCAATGACCAAAGGTTCTTAAGTCAATTCATCACATCATAATACAGATCTCGATACGCAAAACCCAACTTTTCATAGGAATGATAGAGGCCACATTTGGCAGGTTATACAGGTGATAAAAAAGTATCAGAAAAACATGTGACAAACACTACCTGGACAAGTTAGTCTATCTATGATGTGGAATTTAGAATGGCTTGGGTTTCTTTGAGTGGATTTGAATCTCCATTAATGGCTATATTCCCCATTCCCACCTCCATGGCTTCCCTCTCATCTGTCTCTCTTGTCTTTTCAGATATACTCTCTTCTGTTGCCCTGGGCTCCATAGCACCCATTGAAGGCTGAAGAAGCCGAGGTCCTGCACTGAGCCATGGATGACTAAGACATTGAGCTGCTGTTGGTCTCTTTTCAGGGACAAAATCAAGTAATGGAACAAGGAAGTCAGCCATGTCATTTGCATCTTGCTCACTGAAGTCGTACTTCTCTGCAAGCACCTTATTAAGAGGCCAGAAGCGCAAACGACGAATGTGCCTCAAATCCCCATGTCTATTGAAGAAATCACGAGAATAACGACCACCTAACGCCACCTGAAGAACATATATCTTACCAGTATAAATATAGTCTCATAGCACGTCATAAGTGTTCTTGAAAGGAAGTCAAAATGGTCAAATCTAATTTCTAGGAAATAACAGTATATGAGCTAGTATTTTCCAAGTTGGTATTAACAAGCACATTGACGGTTTACCTTGCGTGGCATCATCCCAAGAAGCTCCATCATTAACGCCAAGTGATCCTGCAAGTGAAACCTAGAAAGTTCAAAAAAACAACGACAATGTAGAAAATGAACAAAGAGCCAAAACTGATAATGAACTAGCTGTCTACCAACCATGCATCATGCAAATATGTACTTCTGTCAGTCAAAAGTTAGTATTTTTTACAATGTAAAAAAAAGCAAAATTGGTGGGTAGAAGTTTGTTCTAAATAAAATTTCCCTAAAATAATCCTGTTTCTGAATGTACTCATTGGATAATAACAACATTTGATTTAACTTGGCTGGACTACTTTCAAGCCAATCCCCACCCTCTATTACCAGGCCCAACAATCACTAAGATCCAAAAAAATTATAAACTAAATAAAATTAGCAAAGAAAATACAACAAGGTCCCACACATGAAAATCACAAATGTTAATTGCTAGTTAGGTTTTTACATTAAATTGCAGGAGAAAACCAAACGATTGTATGAAATACGCAGTAAAGAAACAATGTGCACAGACCTCATCCCTATCATAGTTGTCACCACTATGAGGATCAAAAAGAACATCGCCCGTGGCCAGCTCAAAGCATATGCAAGCAAAGGACCATAAATCAGCTGAAGTTGAGTATTTAGATCCAAGAAGAACCTCTGGACATCTATACTGCCTAGTCTGAATGTCATTTGTAAATTGTTTGTATGTCCAACAAGCATTTCCAAAATCAACCAATTTACACTTCAGATCAACTGCTGCCAAAAGCTTTTTCCTTGTGGAACGGCTAGGTCTTCTATTACTTTGATTTCCTTGACTAGCATCCTTTATTCCACTATTCTTACTTGATTCATCTTTACTCAAAGAAACATTCTGTTCTTCAACAGAATCCTCATTAGATTTCTTATCAATACGACAACTATCAGGACTAGATGTTTTGGAATCTGCCTCATTTTCCTCAGATGCTTCATTCCCTGAACCCTGAGCTGCCTTCTTAGCCTTCTTTCGGATCTTCTTTTTTTGATTCTTGGTCAGATCCCCATATGAACTCTTAATTTCTTTAGAAGCACTGGACTCAGTCACAATTTTATCCTTTTTTGTAGGAAGGATGAGAGGGGCACCTGATTTACAGGGATCTTTAGATGTATCAATCATTGACAAAAGCAATATATTCTCTGGCTTCAAATCAGTGTGAATAATCGAAAGCTCACGATGCAAATAATCCAAACCCACTAAAACATGGAAACAGATTTCTTTCACCATCTGTAAAGGAACCCCTCGGTAATCAGTATACTTAATAAGGGTCAAAAGGTTATCTCCCAAATACTCAAAAACCATACACACATGCTGTCCATTTGGCCCTGAATGCTTAAAATGATCTAGAAGCTTCACCACGCACTTTTTATCTTCAGGGTCTCCATCAGCAATCTGCTTGAGGATCTTTATCTCATCCATGGCTGCCTCAGTATAGTGCTGAGCACTCTTCTGGACTTTCAAAGCTACATAATGCTACAAACAATGAATTTCTCATGATGTTAAAGCACTGAACAATGAAAAGTAACTGGAAGGGCCTGATTCAATCTTTAACACGTGAACAAAATACATCATAGAAATAAAAGACCTAAAAGATGGTAGTTATATCTATCCAAAACAAATGACAATTCGAAGATGAATATTAACCATATCAGAGAAACTAAACTTAACTAATCCTAACATTAATCTGAGTCACAGAAGCATCAAATTACCCCTTTTTCCTTTATTTCCTAAAATATCTCGACACCTAAATAACAAATTTCCTCAGAGAAATTCAATTGAACAAGTTAAATTTCCGATGCCTTTTCTTTCAGTAAAACTTTACTTCCGATTTTTATTTTACTTTGCCCGCATTCTCAGCAATCCAACAAATCCCTTTTTTTTTTTTTTTTCTTTCCTTTTCGTTTCTCTTTCTTGCAATTTCCTATTCTTTCTCACAAACCAAACACAAATAAAACAAAAAAAAAAAAAATTTAAAGACAAAAACGTACAGAAGTTTGAGTGTCCCAAGCAAGCCAAACAGTAGAGAAATGGCCCCAGCCAAGCTTAGTCTGTACCACATAGCGACCATTCTTGAAAGAATCACCAATACGCACCGCATGGTACCCTCCTCTCCTGTAATCCTCTGTCCCCTCATCCTCTGATGTGTACTCACTCACCTCACTTCGATTTCCATTTTTGTCCTCCGCCGCCATTGCGATAAAAACCAGTGAGATTTGATTTGATTGAATTGACAATTAAAGAAGACAAAGTAAAGCTTCCGGAAGAAACCCTGGTGGTGGATTGGTTGGTTTGTTGGAGGTAGTGGAGAAAATCAGAAATTAGGGTTTTTGAGTGCGTTTGTCTTGCCGGGAAATTAAAGTAATCAGCTAATTATGTATATGTGGAGAGTGACAGAAGGAGGTGTATCCACGCGCATTGAGCGCGTGACATAATTTCAGTATAATTGTCGGATTCTGGGTGGTTTAATAGATGGGTCAAGTATCTAGTAGGATAGTCTCATCTTTTATTATTTAAAATGGGGTCCTTACCGATGATGGAGTTTTTCTTTTAAAAAAATTTAAGAGTTATCATAAAGTAAACAAATATCTTTTTTTTTTTTTTTTTTTTAATGAAGGGGGGTGTGAGAAACAATTTACGTGTATCTTCACTAATCTCTTAAGACCTTAAAAGTATCAAAATAATAAAAACTTCTGGTGACTACATCCAAAAGTTCTTATCGAAACATTCAGGGTCTGTTTGTTTTGTAATTTTGGATAAGATTTTGGAAATAATATTGGGTAGTTGAATAAGGGAGTATTACAAGGTAAAATTTAAAAATTAACAAAAAAAACCCACTAAGTTTGCTAATTTAACTAAACACCCCAATATATAAAATTTTTATAAAATGACAAAAATACCCCCACCCACCTACTGTGCCAGATTCCGGCCACCACCGCCGGAATTTGGCTGAAAAATGGCGTTACGACGCAGATCGGTCGGATCTGACGGGTAGGCCGTTGATATGGCATTTTCCGGCTAGATCCACCACGAATCTAGCTGGAAAATGTCAGATCTGGCCGTTGACGGTCGCAAAAGTCCAGATCTGGCCGTCAGCGACAGCCAAATGTATGGTCGTCATTGTCGGTCAATGATGGCCATTTCTTTGGTCATCGCTGATGGCCAAATCGGTGAATTACCTATCAGTTTTGGTCGTTTGTAGGCCGTTATGACAGTTCCGGTTACCACCTATGGTGATTGCCGAAATCTGGCAAATATGGATGGGTGGGGGTGTTTTGTTAATTTTTAAACTTTTTTCTGAGGGTATTTAATGAAATTAATAAACTTAAAGAGTCTAAAAGTAATTAAAAAAATATACTAATATTTCTCAAATAACAAAACAAACAAGTATTTTGGGAATATGAATATAAATAATAAGTCAAACGGAGCCTTGACCAGTAAGAGGTAATTACAAATATCTATTAGCAAGCAATTAAATTTCGTATTGTTATGAATTCATAAATATTATTAAACTATTCTCCTACCGATTGTTTTAATATTTGAAACTTTATGATACAAGAATTTCTATTATTTCTTAAACTTCAAGAGAATTTTTTTGTATTTTATCATATTTAATGAGGAGTAATGTTATTAACCCAAAAATTAATGATAATAATAAGATTTTGATTTAATTTTAAAGGTGAGAGTGACACTTATCTTTTAATTTGCTCAAAAATAGTCCATATGATATGTTGATTTAACAAAAAAATTAAATAGCTAACAACAGGTACTCAACTAGCCATTATAGTGTACTTCTAATGAACATCATGTAAAATATATTTTGAAAATAACATGATGCCTAACGTTTAAATAAAAAATGTTGTATTATTTCTCAAATAATCGTATTTATAGAGAAAATATGAAGAATTTTAGATATACAATAATTATGAAAGATTTAATTAACAAAAACCAATGAAATTTTTTATTAAACATATGGAAAGGACAGCTAAGTTGAAAACTTGAAATGGGTGGCATCATAAAAGAGGGCATAGAATAAAAATATATTAATTAAAAAAATAATCATGAATCATTTACCTTCTTTTTTTTTTTAAATAATCATGAATCATTATGGATTAGTTTTTAATGAATTTATATAATAAGATTACCCAAGATTCTCTATTGAAATCGTTTGCTATCTTGTTTTTGTTTTTTTAATTAAAAAAATATTTTTGCTTGATCTTGTTAAGTTCCTCTCTTGTAATTTAAAATTAAGAAAAGGGGTTTTTCTGCACCCCTAAGGTTTAATTAAATAATAAAATTATTCTTGAGATTTCATAAACAATATAAATTTTTTCTACGTTAATGTACTGTTAGAATCTATAACATGATAGGTTAATGAATATTTTTTTTGTTGTCCTGTTTATTTTAACACCGTATACTTAACTGTGTAGGGATTTCTATTTTTAATATAATTATAGGGGAGTTCGTTATTTGATTATACTTGTTTGTGTGGGCAGTCTGATGATAATTGAATATTATAATGGGGGTGTTTTGCACTGTTGAATTTGTATTTTGCGTGGGATAGACTCAAATTCTGATTATGTATTCGTGGTAATATCACCAATCAATTACACTACTCTATTTTATTTTATTTTTTTATTTTTTTGTGATTAGGGTGTCTGGTCAGCTTACAGCCTTACATCTATCCCAATTAATTTTTTAGATTCTAAAGTTAACGATTGAATAAATCTTATCAATAATCACCCTTATTACAAACAAAATGGATTAAATTCAAGGCTCATTAAATAATACACCAAAAATGTTAATTGATTTAATGATGGTTACGATTTTGTCTTTTAATGAGCTCACATTTATTTATTTTATTTTCACCCAGATCATGTTCTAATTTCTGGGTAGATGTTATGCCACTGCCACTGCCACGTACTGGGTCGCTTTGTAGCCACTCAAAAGTACTTTCACAACTCACAATAACCACACAATCAAATTTAAGCTTCACTCAGTTAAAAGTTAATAATTTTATTGGCTTATCAAAGATGGTGGTAAGGCCAATGAATTCATTGAGGGGTTCAAGTAGTTTCTTGATTATTTTAAAAAAGAAGAAAGAAACATAAAGTATAAAGATCAGTGAAAAAAGAGTGTTGGTGTTTGTGCGAGTAATGGGATTGATTGCATAAACATAGACCAAACTTGATTTCAAGGAAACTCTGAGGGACACAAATCTAGAGAGATTTTAGGTTATATATGTGGGAGCCAAGGGTGGAAAAATAACCCGCGGGGCGGGGCAGGTTAGGCCCACTTCTTTGGCCAAAAGGGTTGGCCCAGTCCAACCCATCAATCCAAACCTGGTGGGTTTCTATGCTGGCTAATCCGAAATTTTTTTTTTTTTGTGTAATTTTTTTAGCTAACTTTTCAAATATCAATAATTCAATTAAATTAATTTTTTTTTTGTTAATATTTAAAATATTAATTCAATTTTAATATAATTAAATTGTAATATAAGAAAAATTAGATTTCTTCATTTATCAAAAATAAAATAAGAAATAAGAAATTACAACAACTATTGCCTCGTTAAAAACCTTACCAAGAAAAACTCAATCTGGATAAAAGCTTGACAAGGAAAAAATAGTACAATAATTGATAGTTAATTTACAAATTATAATGTTATAATTTATAAAATAACTAATTTGAGGGTTGACTATGATCTCCTTCATCTGTATCATCTAAATTACAAAATTGAAATGATTCTATTAAAATATCGTCAACAACCTCGTATTGATCCTGATGATGCAACCATTCCCAATCTCGAAGACATGTGAGGACTTCAATCAATTTTAGTGAAAGTTTAGTCCTCATGTCATTTAAAATTCTTTCACTTACACTAAATGTTTGTTCGGATGAGACAGATGAGATAGAAACGGAGAAAACATCCAAGGCAAGTCTTGATAATATTGGAAAAATACATTTTCTAGTTTTCCAATATTCTAAGACATCAAAGTTGCCTCTTTGTTGTGGATCTGCTGATAGCACGTCGGAGGTTCCTAAATATTGGTGAAGCTCATTACTCTGTAGTTGCATGAAGGATAGTATATTTGTTGTTGATGCTTCTGAAGATGAGGCTATGCTTCAGGTTCGGGTCCTCTCAGGCCTATTAAGTGCATTCCAAGAGTCGAAGTTTTCATTTGTGTCTTTTGATGCTACTTTCTCTGGTATTTTGCCTCTTCGCTGGTTCTTATACCTATTTTCATATTGCAAATATACCTCTGCAAGACACTGTCTTATCTCTTCTAATTGATTGACATATGCTTCCTCTCGTAAATTTTCACTTAACGTGTCTAAATCATTTTCTAAACCTGCTAATTTAATTATAGGATCAAATATGGCAGCTAAACAAAAAAGAAAATGAAGAAGTTTCCAATAGTTTTTAAATTTTAATTTCATTGTCTCTATTGATCCCGCTAAAATTTCATTGTTTCTGTTTTTTTTTTTTTTAAATAAATCTACAATTTTTATAATTGTATGTATTACTAATGGACTAGTAGGATAATACACACCAAAAAGTTTTAAAGTGGATTGATAAAAAAATTTAAGAAAATAATGAAAATTTTGAGCTATATACCAATCACTGTCTACCAAATAATGAGGACCCTATTATTTGCTACAAAAACACTAATTAAATTTGCATAAGGTAAACATGAATCAAGCATTAAATATGTACTATTCCATCTAACATGCATGTCTAAGGCAAAAATTCTAGGAGACATATTTGATTTTATACAAGTATCTTGAAATTCAACATTTCTTCTATTATTACTAGTAATCAAAACTGAAGAATCCATAAGTCTATCAATATTATTTTTAATTTTTTTCATACCACTTTTCACAATTAAATTAATAATGTGCATGCACAATGTTGGTGAAAAAACTTCAAATTGTCATAAAAGGAAAATTTATTTTAAAAAAATCTATAGCTCTACTATTAGCACTTGCATTATCTAAAATTAAACTTATCACTTTATGAACAATATCATAATCTTCTAAAACTACAACAATTTTATTATAAATTTGTTGACCACTATGATCCACATCCATTAATCTAAATCCCAATAAAGATTTATTTAACTTACATTCGTTATCAAAATAATGACTAGTCATACAAATATAATCTTATTTAGCTCTACCAATCCAAATATCAGCGGTTAGAGCCTTACTAACATGACAACTACGTATTTTATTTTTTAATTTTAATTTCATTTTCCAAACAATTTTATTAAATCATTTCTAGTTGCAGTTTTAGAATAACTTTTAAATCCTAGAAAAAATGAATTTTTAATAAATCTTTCAAAATATTTATCTTCAGCCATATTAATAGGTTGGTCACTTACAGAGATATATAAAGCTAATTGTTCCCTATATACATCATAATTATAACACCAAGTAGTACCCATAATAGTTATTTGAGTTTGATTGGTTTCTCTATTTTCATGTTGATTCGTATGTTTACTAGCATGTTTTTTTAAAGTAGAGGTGGAACAAATGGGCCGAGTTAGGCGGGTCAACCCTAACTCGGCCCGCATTAAAGAGGTTTCAACCCGGATCGCGTAACAGGCGGGTCGGGTTCATGCAACCCCCCGGGTGGGCCGGGTTGATATATGGCAACCTAGCGACCCGGCGGATTGCTATTTTGTTTTTTTAGGAAGAAGCCCACCAACCCGGCTGGTTGGCCGAAAAAAAAAATTTAATTTAATTTTTCAAATACTCCTTTTACCCTTGAAATACAGCCGTTTTATAGCAGTTGGAGGGGTCTTTTTCGTCATTTTCTTTTCCCAATTTTTTCTATGAATTGGCCCTCAACTCTCATATTTTTTCACATCCTAAATTCTCTCATTTTCTCTAATCTCTAGTCTCTATTGAAATCTCTCAATTATTCTCTTTGTTGTCAATTTGCTCTCATTTCAATTTTTATTAGTTTTTACAATTTTCAATTCATATTTCCTATTTCAATTCTCCTTCTTTAATTTTTTATTTCTTCTATATCAAATTTTTTTCTTTAACTATAATGGATAGATATTTCTCTCCCATCAATTTCGATGATGAAGGAAACTACTATCCTAATCCTGCTGAATTTACTAACATAAATACAGCAGATTCAAATAGTCTCGCTTTCTCAGTCTCAGAATCTGATACACCTCAAAATATGCCCCCGATTCCTCCCCATGCTGCTACAGCTCCCGATGGTTCTAGAAGTCGTTCTTGTAATCGTCGTCCTCGTCCAACTTCATCTCAAGCAAAAGCGAGTTCATCAACTGCTGTCGAAACCGACGACGACACACATCAGACGTTTGGGTGCATTTTGATAAGTTTTACGAGACAGAAAATGGAGTTTAAGTGAAGAAAGCAAGATGCAAGTATTGTGGAAATATTTATAAAGCTGATTCAGGTAATGGTACTAGTACTTTAAAAAGGCATGCTAATAAACATATTGCTCAACATGGAAATAGAGAAACCAATCAAACTCAAATAACTAATATGTGTACTACTTGACGTTATAATTCTGATGTATATAAAGAACAATTAGCTTTATATATTGCTGTAACTAATCGACTTATTAATATGGCTGAAGATAAATATTTTGAAAAATTTATTAAAAATTCATTTTTTCCAGGATTTAAAAGTTATTTTAAAACTGCAACTAGAAATGATTTAATAAAATTGTTTGGGAAAATGAAATTAGAATTAAAAAATAAAATACATAGTTATCATGTTAGTGTGACTCTAATTGCCGATTTTTAGAGTGGTAGAGTTAAATAAGATTATATTTGTGTGACTAGTCATTATTTTGATGACGAATGTAAATTAAATAAATCTTTATTAAGATTTAGATTAATGGATGTGGATCATAGTGATCAACAAATTTATAATAAAATTGTTGAAGTTTTAGAAGATTATGATGTTATTGATAAAGTGATAAGTTTAACTTTAGATAATGCAAGTGCTAATAGTATAGCTATAGATTTTTTCAAAATTAATTATCTTTTTTATAACAATTTGAAGTTTTTTCACCAACCTTGTGCATGTCACATTATTAATTTAATTATGAAAAGCGGTATGAAAACAAGTAGAGATAATATTGATAGAATTAGGGATTCTTTAGCTTGGATTACTAGTAGTAATAAAAGAAATGCTAAATTTCAAGATGTTTGCATAAAATCAAATATGTCTCCTAGAACTGTTCCATTAGACATGCCTGTTAGATGGAATAGTACTTATTTAATACTTGATTCATGTTTACCTTATACAAATTTAATTAGTTATTTTGTAGCAAATAATAGAGGTTCTCATTATTTGGTAGAAAATTATTGGCATATAGCTAAAATATTTAATTCTTTTCTTAAAAATTTTTACCAATCCACTTTACAACTTTCTGGTGTGTATTATCCTATTAGTCCATTGGTAATACGTACAATTATAAAAATTTCAGAGTTATTTAGAAAAAACAAAAACAATGAAAATTTTAAGGGAACCAATAAAGGCAATGGAATTTTTATTTTTTTTAAATATTAGAAACCCATTCATTTTCTTTATTGTTTAGGTGCTATATTTGATCCTAGAATTAAAATAGCAAGTTTAGAAAATGGTTTAGACACATTAACTGATAATTTACAAAACAAAGCATATGCCAATCAATTAAGAGAGGTAAGAGATTGTCTTGTAGAGGTATATTTCTAATATGAAAACAAGTATGGGAACCCGCAAAGATGCGAAATACCTAGGGAAGTTAGAGGACCCAAACCCGAAGCACAACCTCCTCTTCAGAAGCACTAACAACGAATATACTGTCCTCCATGCAGTCACAGAGTAACGAGCTTCAACAATATTTGGGAACCCCCGAAATGTTACCAACAGATCCACAACAAAGAGCCAATTTTGATGTCTTAGAATATTAGAAAACCAGAAAATGTATTTTTCCGGTACTATCAAGACTTGCCTTTGATGTTTTCAGTATTCCTGTCTCAACCGTCTTATCCAAACAAACATTTAGTGCAAGTGGAAGAATTTTAAATGAAATGAGGACTAAACTTTCACAAAAAATGATTGAAGTCCTCACATGTCTTCGAGATTGAAAACGGTCGCACCATCAAGATCAATACAAGGTTGTTGATGATACTTTAATAAAATCATTTTAATTTTGTAATATAGATTATACGGATGAGGGAGGTCCTAGTCAACCCCCAAATTAGTTGTTTTGTAAATTGTAACTTGTAAATTAATTGTCAATTAATTGCACTCTTTTTTCTTTACCAAGTTTTTGTCCTATTGGGTTTTTCTTGGTGAGGTTTTTAACGAGGTAATAATTGTTGTAATTTCTTATTTTATTTTTTGATAAATGAATAAATCTAATTTTTCTTATATTACAATTTTATTGTATTAAAATTGAATTAATATTTGAAATGTTAAAAATAATAATAATAATTTAATTGAATTATTGATATTTGCCAACTCTAACAAGTGGCAGGCCAGGTTAGGCCCGATCTGCCAAAAACACTAACTTGTCGCGGGCAGGGCAGGTTACTTTTCCAACACTATTTTAAAGTACTAGTACTATTACCTGCATCAGCTTTATAAATATTTCCACAATACTTGCATCTTGTTTTCTTCACTTGAACTCCATTTTTTGTCTCGTAAAACTTTTTGAAATGCACCCAAACATCTAATGTGTGCCTGTCGTTGGTTTCGATTACAATTGATGAACCCGCTTCTGTTTGAGATGGAGTTGGACGAGGATGATGATTACGAGGATGACTTCTAAAACCACCGGGAGTTGTTGCAACATGGGGAGGAAGGGGGGAATATTATGAGGTGTATCGGATTCTAAGAATGGGAAAGCGAGATTATTTGAATCTAGAAGAATTAAAGAATTGAAGAAGGAGAATTGAAAATTGCAAAAACTAATAAAAATTAAAATGGGAGCAAATTGACAACAAAGAGATTAAGAGATTTCAATAGAGAAAATGAGAGAATTTGAGATGTGAGGAAATATAAGAGTTTAGGCCTTATTTATAGAAAAAATGGAAAAAGAAAATGACCAAAAAGACTGCTTCAGCTGCTATAAAATGGCTATATTTCAAGGGTAAAATGAGTTTTTGTCCAAAAAAAAAAAAATAAATAATAATTCAATTTTTTTTGTCTAATCTGCGGGTTAAAACCCCCAACCCAGCGGGTTGGACCAGTTTTTTTTATTTAAAAAAAAATACATAACCCGCCAGGTTGGCCTATGAAGGCCCAGCCCTCTTGGTGGGGTATACCCGGGTCGGGTTAGGGTTGACTCACCTAACTTGGCCCATTTGTTCCACCTCTAACTGGGAGCTTTCGTTTGTGTTGGCATATACACTTTACTTCAAATATTCTCTTATTCTTCGTCAAATTTTGTTTTTTACTGGAAGTATTCGGACCAACTTATGCGCACCTTAACTAATTTCCTAGGGCCCGAAGTTAACGATTATGTAAGTCCCTAGTGGTCACCCCTATTAGGGGTCGAGCTAAATCGAACTCAATACCTCTTAAATAATACACTCAACAGTCTTATGGGGTATTTGTCTGAGCTTATAAGCTCTAAAATCAAGCTGACTTATGGGGGTGTTTGTCTAAGCTTATAAGTTGGTCAAACTAGCTTATAAGCTCTAAAATTAAGCTGACTTGTTTGTTTATAAATTTTTTGAGCTTATAAGTTGAGTTTATAAGCAAAAAAAAAAATAAGTTGGAGGGGAGGTACTTTTTTTTTTTTTTTTGCTTATAAACACTTTACTTATAAGTTAGTTTGATCAAGTATATTACCACATTATCCTTATTTAATTTTAAAATTTCATAGTATACCCTTGTTTAATGTAGCACTATTTTTAGTCATTTTATAATAAAATGTACTTATAAGCCACATTTTACTAAACACGTCAACTACTTATCAGTCACTTATAAGTACTTTAACCAAACACGTAATTGCTTAAAATTTCAAATGCTTGTAAACTAAAATTAGCTTATAAGTATTTGTTGCTGATAAGCTCAGAGAAACACTTATTTGTTTATAACTTTTTTGAGCTTATAAACTGGGTTTTATAAGCAAAAAAAAATAAGTTGGAGAGAACCTATTTTTTTTTTTCTTTAGGCTTATAAGCTACTTTGACCAAATATATTACCACATTACCCCTATTTAATATTTTGATTGAAATTTTATTTTTTTGAATTCACATTATAATTCATTATATTTGTTAATTGGTTTATTTTGTATAAAGAATATAAAAGTTATTCATATAAATTTTAATAAAATATTTGACTATAAAGCATTTGTTTATTTAATTCTAAAATTAAATTATATTGTAATATGATGGAAATATGTTATAGTAAAAAATTGAGTTAATATAATTTATTATTTCAGCTTATAAGCATTTGAAATTTTAAGCAATTACGTGTTTGGTTAAAGTACTTATAAGTGACTGATAAGTAGTTGACGTGTTTGATAAAATGTGGCTTATAAGCAATGTTCTGAAAACCGAACCGGACAATGACTCGTTCAAGGGTCCGGTTTCTAGTTTGACCGGGTGGACCGTAATTTATAAAATTATTTTTAGTCCCTGAAGGTTTGAAATTCATCAAAAACACCCCTATAATACTCCCTTAAGGTTTGAAATCTATCTAAAACACCCCTGTCGTGCGAAGATTCTGGTGAGTGGTGGTGGCAGCGACGATCGATGGCCAATCGAAGCTGGAATCTTGGGGCTTTTAATGTGTAGGTGCTAGCGACTCTGATGGTGGTGCTAAGGAGTTCCATCGGCGTCGAAACTCGTTGGAATCAACAAAAGAAATCCGACATCGCGTAAACTTTAGGTGGACGGCGATCGACGACGGTTGGACGACGGCGACTGAAAATGGATGGGTTTGGTCGTGGAGATGCCGTCCGTTGAATGGGGGTGTTTTCTCCATCAAAAGATGTCGTAATCCGGCGGGGTTTAGCTACGATTGGACCGCGATTCGACACTATTCCGGCGGTCCAATCCGGTTTAAATCAAAATAGCGGTTTTTTATATATATTGGACCGGATTTGCCGTCGGTTGCCGGTCGAACCGGTCCGGTTTTCAGAACACTGCTTATAAGTACATTTTATTATAAAATGACTAAAAAAGATACTACATTAAATAAGAATATGCTATGAAATTTTAAAATTAAACAAGGATAATGTGGTAATATACTTGGTCAAACTAGCTTATAAGCAGAGTGCTTATAAGCAAAAAAAAAAAAAGTACTCCCTCCTAACTTATTTTTTTTAGTTTATAAGCTCAACTTATAAAGTCAAAAAAGTTATAAACAAACAGGTCAGTTTAATTTTAGAGCTTATAAGCTAGTTTGACTAGCTTATAAGCTTAGACAAACACCGAGCGTTAATCACTTATAAATACTTTAACCAAAACGTAACTACTTAAAATATAAATCCTTATAAGCTCAAATTACCTTTTATGCATTACCTAATTTTTATAAGTTTGGTCAAACATGTTCTTAGTTGACCACTCAACCACTCATTAGTGGTTATTCTCCTTCATTTTTCTCTCCATTCAAACGCTCTTAATTAAAAAAACAGGGACGGGGGGGGGGGGGGGGGGGNCTAAATTGAATTGAATTTAGAGTAGTTGATTTAGGGGGTGTAAATGTAAAAAATTAAAACTACAGGAATTTTGGGGGTATAATTATCATAATTGAAAACTATTAGGGGTGAAACTGAAAAAATTGAAATTTAGAGAGAGAAAAAATGGGTCCACCCGTACCCGTATAGGGTAGGGCACAGGTCTAAAATATTGGACCCGTATATATCGACCCGTATAAGGGCACGTACCCGTTTGACTCGGCCCACTCACCCGTTTTGTCAGGTCTAGATTTTAGGTTATATATGTGGGAGCCAAGGGTGGAAAAATATTTAATTCAAAATTTATTTTTTTTTGGTCCAACCCGCCCGGTTGACCAGTTGGTTAAAAACCCCCAACCCTGTGGGTTGGACGGGTTTTTAAAAAAAAAAAAAATGCATAATCTGCCAGGTTGCTGGGTTGGCCTATAAAGGCCTAGCCCGCTTGGTGAGGTATACCTGGGTTGAGGCAGGTTGGATTAGGGTTGTTCTACCTCTAGTCGGGAGCTTTTGTTTGTGTTGGCATATACACTTTACTTCAAATATTCTCTTATTCTCCGTCAATTTTTTTTTTTTTATCGGAAGTGTTCGGACCAACTTACGCGTACCTTAACTATTAGGGGTCGAACTAAATCGAACTAAAGATCTCTTGAATAATACACTCAACAGTCTTACGGGGTGTTTGTCTGAGCTTATAACCAGCTTATAAGCTTTAAAATCAAGCTGACTTATTTGTTTATAAGAAAAAAAAAAGTTGGAGAGAACCTATTTTTTTTTTCTTTGGGCTTACAAGCACTTTGCTTATAAACTACTTTGACCAAATATATTATCACATTACTCATATTTAATATTTTGATTGAAATTTTTTTTAATATAATTATAATTCATTATATTTGTTAATTGGTTTATTTTGTATAAAGAATATAAAAGTTATCGTATAAATTTTAATAAAATATTTGACTATAAAGTATTTGTTTATTTAATTCTAAAATTAAATTATATTGTAATATGATGGAAATATGTTATAGTAAAAAATTGAGTTAATATAATTTATTATTTGATAAAATAATATAGTATCATTTTTAATTATTTTAATAATAAAATTTACTTATAAACCACGTTTTATTAAGCATGTCAACCACTTATCAATCATTTATAAGTACTTTAATCAAACACGTAACTACTTAAATTTCAAATGCTTATAAGATCAAATTACCTTATAAGCATTACCTAATTTTCATAAGCTAGATCAAATAGACTCTTAATTGACCATTCAACCACCCATTAATTATTCTCATTCAAACACGGGGGGAATGGTCCAAGAAATTCATTCTTCATTTGGAAACCACGCATTTAATAGTGCTTAAATGTAGTAATATACATATTTAATATGCTGTACGTATCAATAGATTTATAAAAAGTGCTAACGGTAATCGTAAACGTGACAATTGTCAACCTTCTTGTATCATGTATCTAAAATCAATAGAATATATATATATTAATAGAATATATATATATTAATGAATACTACTTTCATCCCAACTTTAAATGGAAGTTCTGATTGTTTCAAGGATATGTTAAACTCATGGATTAATGTACATCTTCCATACTCTAATCTCCAAGTTATGTTTTTGAGTTTCATTAGTCAATGTAAATAACAGAACAAAAGATTTACCTACTGGCATTGTATAATTAAGATCGAATAAACATTTACCATGTAAAACTAATGAAACTTAAGACGAACCCAATGATTTTAATTATTTATGGGCCTTCGTGCTCAAAGAATATAGATCATGCCGCATCCTTTAGGCCTTCAATTGTGGGCCGTGTATGCAAAACCCGTTTTGCATAAAACTAAAATGGGCTGACCAGATTTGTACGGAATTAGCTCTTAATCTCTAATTTCAAAGAGGGTTTCATGGTGCATAAACTAACCCAAATACTCTTACTGATAAAAAAAAAAATTATATAATATATATTATCATGTAATCAATTCAAAATTCAAGATAATTTATACATAATATTAGCTTAGGTTATATCAACTTAAGTCTTAATTTCATTTTTTGGCACAAATTTTCAACCTTAATCTATTGTAATCCAATGATTTAAAGACTTAGATGAGATGGTAAATAAAATAATTACCTAAAACTTACTTCTCATATTCATGACAATAAATTTATATCTTAATTTAAGCCAAAATTTTAAGTTATTATAACATGAAAAAAAAAAAATTATTGATTTAACTTGATATAATTTATGATAAATTTCTCCAAGTAGGAATTAATGTTGGTTGAATGATGAGAAGGAATAAGTTAAGAACTCCTTGTGGTCCAAGTAGTGGCATGAGAATGGTACACGTAACACGCTGAAGTGGAATGCTTACCTTCGAACTTCGAAATGAAAAAAAAAAAAAAAAGTATATTATCTTCCCTTCCTTCCTTTTGCTTTTTATCTTAAATCACAAAGTGTAAAACATGGATTTGATTGGACCTTAAAAAACGTCAAAGCCACACGATACTTTTCTTTTCTTTTCTTTTCAATGTGAAAGGGATTAAGTATAATATAAAAAACCAAGAAGAAGAAAGGAATGGAATGGAAAAGGAACCAGCGATTCGTACTATGATCGGCGTTAAGCGTAAGCCAGTAATTTTTCATTGTTCATTAAATTTAAGCCCATGTGCTCTGCTCTGATTCGTTTCCTTTCATTGTTTTAATTACTAAAACAATGTTCACTTATTAAATGAAACATTTCATTTAAAATCTCCCTCTATTTAGAGATTAAATTAATGTCTACCTTAAAAGTGAGTAAAGTTGTGATAAATTTTAAATAAAATGAGATTCTATTCCAAATTGCTAACTTCTTTCCAAGTATTCAAAACTTTGTGATTAAGTAAGCAAAAGTCACATTCGCATCACTAAACCCTTTTCATTGTGACCTTACCCAATGCAATATTCTCATTCATTCACTTATACCAATCTACATTCCCCATTACAAAATAATTAATACCCCTATCAGGTGGGATTCCTTATTTATTTAATCATTATTTTTTTACGGGGATTTTTTATTTTCTAAGCATTCTCGCGTAGGAAAAAAAAAATGAAATAAACCGTAAATTTGACCCATAAATTATAAGATAAGCTTTCCTCTCTACATGGGTCTAGTTTTAGTTTTGACATTGAGTGAGAACACACTTTTAAAAGTAACAAGTGATACTAAAGTTGGGAGTAATATAGCTTAAAGCATAAGGAATAAACATAGTAGGAAGATATGATTGGATGAAAGTTTAATTTTAACTTTAAATTAGCCAATCATATCTTGCCATATAATATTATATGAGAAATATTGTATAAAAATGATGTATGTGTAGTATTATTCTTATATTTATTTTAAATATAATAACAACAAACAATATTATATTTAAAATGTACAACTTTTACTTTATTTATTCCTTAAATTTTGGTACTAAATTGAACTCAAAAGTGACTATGTTTTAACTTTAAAGTGACTATGTTTTAACTTTAATCTCACAACTTTATTAATTTGATGGAAAGAAAGATTATTAAATGGTATCAATGGCGGGTACAATAGTAGTTTAGTGGACTGATGGCAGGGTTTCAATGGTGGGTACAATAGTAATTTAGATTTTAAACTTTTTTATGCTTATAACTGGAAGGTGCCTAATTCAAGACCGTGTCTTGTCAGAAGTATCTTACGTTCACCAACCCATTCCAGCCGGTAAGAGAGGTCAAGATAGTAAACAATTTGCTTATGCCCTTTATTAAAGAGCTGGTATAACATGTTATTAGACTATTCCTTTAAATAAATCTTTTTTCAGTGGCTTTTCAGTAAAAAAGCAAAAGAATTTAATATGAATTATTGAGTTAAAGTTTCCTCAAATACTAATTCATCGTCTACAACATACGCTAATTCATGGCTTACAAGTTTTAATATGTCAGTAACACTATGGCTGTGTTGGTTAAGGCCTTTGAAAGATTATTTTGGTAATAAATATTTTAATTTGGTCATAATCTTGTTTTATTTAATAGATTTTAAGAAATTTTTGTAATTTTTTATTATTTAAATAATATGAAAGGTGATATAAAATGTTACGTGTTTACCACTTAGAGAGTAATATTTTAAGATTATCGTGTTAATCTTTTTTTTTTCCCCAATTTTACCATTACTTTTTCAATATTCCTAACACAAATGCCTTGTTATTAATGTCAAATAACAATTTGAATGATTTCTTTAATCTTATTAATTAATTAATTATTTGGACAAAAATATTCTGTAAATATTTTTTCAGTAAAATAATATCTAATTATTTTATAATTATTATTCAAATATATTAATTATTTATATAATCAGTGAACGATAATAATTTATATATATTAATATTTGAGATTATCTATCTCATTAATAAATTTATTATTTTCGTAATAATATACTCATTATCCAACCAAACGATGTCCTTTGTATAATTTTTTTATTTAGCATTAAATAGACAAGTGTGACATGTCATGTCATTCGTTGAATTTTCAGTGAACTCAAAATTTAAAAATTGGTCAAAGCCACTGTATCAACGATGATGGGAGTAAGCTACTCTTTTCAGTCAACGGATTTGGTATCATCGTGGACTACTTTTCAATTACGTATTATCGACCAATCGTTGAATCCCCTTCCTTGAGAAGTTTCCTTATCCTTAAGCCTGAGGAAAGCGTTGCAGTTTCTTCCTGGTGACGTCTTGGCCTTATCCCCTACATGCTAATCTACGGTAATACCTTAAAACTCAGCTTTCGTTGGTCCACGTCAAGCTGTCGTTACATGCCGCCAATAGCAACTCGTGAAGTGTAGTAGAAGTTTTCCTTCCCGCCAACTTCATTTATTTGATATATTTTGCCTTTCTAAAGTAGGGGTGGTTGTACGGAAAGAAGTATTGCTTTGTCATTGGCCTTTTCGGATCTCTCTTTTTCACTTTATTCTTTTCTCCGCTCCGTCTTTGCTCATTCCTGACGTGTCAATGAGTCTAAACCTCAAAGCCCTTTTTTTAAAAAAAAAATTTAAAAGATAAAAAAATATTTATCTAAATCTTGCTGAGTTCAATAAAGTTATGCTTATAATCTTTCTCTCATAATTCCAAAATATCGGCTCATAATTTATCAATTTACAATTTACAATTTAATAGGCAGACTTATAATCCCCTGTTGATTACTAAATAAAATTTACTAGATTAGTTATAAGTATAATTACCCTTATGACTTTTTTTAAATTTTGAAATCGTTGTAGGGTCCATGCCTTGGAAATTATCGTCCTCCCTTTCAGAGTTGCAGGGGGAGCGCCGACTCTAAGACTAGGTAATCATGATTTGTCTTTGTGTGGATAAAAGAGCAGGCGAAAATAATTACAGCTACAGATACTCGCAAATGGTTTTGTCGTTTCGGTCAGTCGGAGTCGGTGCAGAGATAGAAAGCCTGGAGTGCAATAAAAAAACAGTTCAGGGGTGAATGGTTGACACGTGTCGTCCTTGGGCTTTCCGTAGCGAGTACGAAATTTTACATACATGTATGAATGTTGGCACTGTTGTTTGCTATAGGTCACTGTCTGTTAGACTTCACTTCATGACTTCAACAGAGATCATGTTTCCCCAATGGCGTGGCGATTTGTGAAATGGTTTTCCTTTTTCATTTTATTAACAATTTCACCCCAACAACTCTACTGCTTTTCTTTCCTTATCTTTCTTCGTATTCATTTTTATTTAATTAATTATTTTAAATAAATATTTAAATTAAATTAAAAAAAAGGGGCAGCATTGCCCTTTTCTCTCTAGAGTATTTGTTGTTATTCATATATGGTAATTGTTTTTTAAAATCTATATTGAGTAATTTAGTAACTAATAGGTAAAGGTTGATACGCACACACAATCTTAAGATAATGCAAATATACCGAACTACTCCTAAGCTATGATACTTTATTTTAAATATGGTTCGTTTTTCTATTTTTAATAGCTAATTCTAGAGTAAATGACTTTTTTCCGCAAAAGATTTGCTTTAATGATACTTTCAATTAATTTTTTTTTCAAAATATCTTTTTTTTACTCAAAATTTATATTTCGTTAATTTTTAAAATATGCTTCACTTTTTTAATTACCAAGAACTAGGGTAAGAAGAGTTTATAGAATGGAGGTGGGTGGAACGAATGATGGTGACCAATTTAATATTTATCGTTGCAATCAACTAAAAATAAACTAAGAATATGAAAACTTATATTTGCGATGATCAACAATCAGCGAGAAATAGAACGAGAGATTTGGTAGAGAAGAGATTTGGTACCAAAAATGATTTTCATTGTCAAAATCAGTTTTGGGTATTAATGAAATATAAACTTTAGGTGGAAAAGTGGTATTTTGAAACTTTTTTGGTGGGGAAGTGTCATTGAGACAAACCTTGGGGAGGAAAATGAAGTTGACTCTTAATACCAAATCAAACCAATTAGTATTTATGAGACCCATCAAACTTTGCTTCTATGGTTTGTTTGGCTCACCATTAATTGAGAAATTTTACACCAAATCAAGTGATGATATCCTTCTCTTTATGCCTTAATATATCATTCCTTAAACCTAGCCTGTAAAATAATATGAACGTATTTTTCTACAATTTTACCACCTTTATTTATTGTATAACCAAAATTGAATCTCCGGATGAATGTTCTTCTATATCATAATATTTCTCATTTAGTAATTTAATATACATAAATGGTGCAAAATTGAAAACAAATAAATTAAAAATAAATTAATTCAGTTTTTATTGTACTCATTTACGATCCCTCTCCACTCAGGCACTCACCCTTGAGATATGGAGTATGTAAATGACGGTTATATCTGATTTGGTAAGCCTAAACGGCGGAATCCGGTTATTACTAGTTAGCCCACGCTCTTTTTGTGCTGTAGGGATTATAAACAGTTAAACACACCTAGTACAACAGAGGACTCATTTGAAATTATACTGATATAAAAAGGGCAATACCGTCAGAAAAAACTACCGCAGACGTAATTTAGTAAAGTAAACGTCGGGTCGTGGCATTAATTTCGCAGTACTGGCGAATATTTGTCCTTTATATATACTCTACTAGACCTCCGTAACTCCGTTTCATTTTCAAATTCAGCACTCCAAAATTTGCTCTTAATTTGTCACTATAACATTCGTTGATCCGAAATTTCTCTTAAACTCTGTCCTTCTACGAAAATGTCTCGCCGTGGTGGTCGCAAGTCTGAATCACGGCCTGCGCAGCCGTCTCCGGTACCGGCTCAGTCAACTCAGCGCGGCGGAGGTAGTGATCGAGGAGGGAGAGGGCGTGGTGGAGGTGGACCGGCTCAGTCATTTCAGCGCGGCGGAGGTGGTGATCGAGGAGGGAGAGGACGTGGTGGAGGCAGACCTGGTCAAGGTGTGGGCGGTAGAGGTTCGTATGCTGGTGCCGCCGACATATTAGTTCCGATACAGTCTCCTCCTCCTCCTCCTCCGGCATCTTCTTCATCGGCGCCGGGTCCGTCTCGTCTGCCTGTGTCTGTTCCTCCTACTACTTCTCTGAGCCAGGAGCTGCAACAACAGTTGACATTGGGGACACAGGATCCGGCAGTGGCCCCTGTTTCGTCAAAGGCCGTGAAATTTCCGGCCAGGCCTGGGTTTGGGACACAAGGCCGGAAATGTGTAGTGAGGGCGAATCACTTCATGGTCCAAGTCGCTGATAAAGATATCCATCATTATGATGTAAATGAAAAACTAAATTCTGCATCATTGTGTAGATGTTGGTTTTTAATTTTATTTTCTATTGACTTACTGCTTTTATAGGTGACGATAACTCCTGAAGTTACGTCAAAGAAAGTCAACAGAGATGTAATTTCTCAGTTAACTCGTATTTACCGTGAAAGTCATTTGGGTCAAAGAATTCCGGCATATGATGGCCGGAAAAGCATCTATACGGCAGGGGCTTTGCCCTTTGATTCAAAGGAATTTATTGTGAAGTTAAGTGACAAAGATGGCGAGGGGAGCNCCATCATTATGTAGATGTTGATTTTTAATTTTATTTTCGATTTTTTATTATTTATTTACCATATAGGTGACGATAACTCCTGAAGTTATATCAAAGAAAATCAACAGAGATGTAATTGCTCAGTTGACTCGCATGTACCGTAAGAGTCATTTGGGTCAACGAATTCTTGCCTATGATGGCCGAAAAAGCATTTATACGGCAGGGGCTTTGCCCTTTGATTCAAAGGAATTTATTGTGAAGTTAAGTGATAAAGATGGCAAGGGAAGCTCTTCTCGGTTGTCCAAGTAAATGAATTATTGATTAATGTTGTCTCTGGTTATGACTTTCAGTTGGCTCATGTTTTTTAATCTTAATGAATTTGTATTTCTACAGGGAGGATCGTCAATTTCTGGTGGGAATAAAGTTGTTTTTGAAACTTGATCTTTGTACTCTACAACAATTCTCGAGGGGTAGGCATATGGAGGCTCAGTACATTTTACAAGCGCTTGATGTTGTACTTAGATCATCTCCTTCAGAGAAGTATATATCTGCATTGAACTTTATTGTTTCATTGTATTATTATTCAAAGTTTATGATGCAGTAAAAGTTAAATATGTTTTACTTAATCTTCGGAAGAAAATATATGATGAAATTTTGTGGTAGTTACTTGGTTGTCGGGAGGTCATTTTTCTATCCTTCTTTGGGGCCCAAAGGTGAACTTGGAGATGGTGTTGACTATTGGAAAGGATACTTTCAGTCTCTCAGGCCAACCCAGATGGGATTATCACTTAATATCGGTATGCTTGATTAGATATCAGTTCTGATGCCTACACTTGTGTTTTTGTTATAATGTTAATTCGTAAATTTTTTTATGCTTGATCTTGCAGACACTTCAGCACAATCTTTTTATGAGCCAATTCTAGTTACAGACTTTCTTGCCAAGTATTTTAATTACAGAGAGCTATCAAGTCCACTATCTGATCAAGATCATATAAAGGTATTTGGGCAGTGTGTATATGATGTCTGCTATATGTTTTTCATTGCTTTTTTAGGAGGTTCATGTATTTAATTCACTAGGTAAAGACTTTGCATAATGTTTAGACGTTCCTTATTATTAGGAACTGGACTTGTACATTTCTTGTAGTTCATTTTAAAATTATTAAATTATTGGTTGGTCTGTATAAGCAGTAATTATGGGGTTGGATTTAAATGTGGTGCAATAGTTAATGTGTACAGGTGTAATATTACAATAAAATAAATGAATCATATTAGTTCAAATATATACTCCAAATTTAATTCATAATGGACCAAAAGAAGTTGAAAAATGTCTAGCTGTGTAGAGGTTCTATTCTTATTTTCATCACTTTGTGTGGTAAGTAGGACTGAAATGAGTTTCTTCTTTCTTATGTGATTTTTAAGTTGAAAAAAGCCTTGAAGGGAGTCAAGGTATTACTTACTCATACTGAAGATGCCAAAAGCTACAAAATCACAGGGATATCTGTTCTACCAATTAACCAATTAATGTAAGTTTGTATGTGATTTACCCATTTATGATGATATAGAATATAGAATTTTTTATTTTTTTGTAGAGCTAATGTGCATATTTGTAAATGGTACCGTGGAGGAAAGGGCAGGGATTATTCTTGTGTTCTTTTATTTTGTTTGTGGCAGCCTAATTTTGAATCCTGCCCCAATAACTGAATATGAAAATTTTCCAAAAAACTTGCCTTTAGCAGTGACACTTTGCTTAAGAAAGCGTACTTCAGAAATGATGCCTGAAAAGCTTCCGTGTTATGCTTTTACTATGTCTGACAAGCTACTATAGTTGTTAACTCTGTCACTCTGAGTTTTAATAACTCTCTCAATTCTAATTAGTAGTAGAAATTTGTTTTATTAATTATTACTATGTTGATAACTAAATTATTTTAATTATATGTTTGACAAGCTACTATAGTTGTTAGCCTCTGACTCGTTGCAACCACAACCTTCACAATTCTAATTAGTGTTAGAAATTTGTTTTAGTACTATGTTGATAACTATATTGTTAGTTACAGAAACCTTTACTTTTACGTCGTCACTAATTTCTGCATCATTAATTTTTAATAAATTTGTTTTCTCTAGGTTTACTCTTCATGGCAAAAGAAGAAAAATGTCGGTGGTTCAATATTTTCGTGAGAAATACAAGATTGGACTCAAATATACATTTTTGCCTGCCCTTCAAGCTGGGAATGATGCAAATCCTATATATTTGCCCATGGAGGTTTTCCCCTTTCTTATTATATGGTCTTAATAGATCTTTTGTGTTTATAACCATTTTTTTTTTACTTAGCCTGGCTATGTAATCTTTATTTTCAGATTAGTAGGATAGTTGAAGAACAAAGATGCACAAGAAGGCTAAATGAAAGACAAGTAACTGCCCTGTTAAAGGCAACCTGTCAGCGTCCTTTTGATAGGGAGAATAGCATAAAGGAGGTAGAAAATTCTTGAAGTCTTTTGTTTCCATTGTAGAGAATGTCAGATCTGATGATTAGTCTATGTTTTTTTTCTTGTACTTTTTCGTAATTTTTTCTACCTGAGTGTCTATTTGTTTTGCAGATAGTGAGGAAAAACAATTACAATGGAGATCAATTTGCAAAGGAGTTCGGGATTCAAGTTGGTGCTGAACTTGCCCAGGTTGATGCTCGAGTCCTGCCTCCACCGATGGTAATTACTCTTTATGTGTTTCTCATGGGGGCAATGAAGTTCTCTCTAATTCATTTGGCCTAACGTCCTAGCCCATGTTTGCTGCAGCTTAATTATCATGAAAGCAGCCAAGAAGCGTGGTTTACTCCTGCATTAGGGCAGTGGAATATGATTAACAAGGTAAGGTACCAGTTATCTGGCTCTGTGGAATAACATGAACAAGAGATTGTGCTTATATATTTCTAACTCTAAGGATTGTAAGTATTATGCACTGCTAGAGATGAAAGTTTCATTGCTGCATGTATTAAGAATTTTATTGTGGACTTGTTGCTTTTTACAACCGAGGTCCCTTGAATTGGGACTTCTTTCATCATACAACTTGAAATGCTACATAGATTTTTTAATTGTTTTAGTATTTGATCCTGTTGCTATAGTAATTTTTATACTGAACTTGAAGGGCCTTTTGATTGATTTTTGCTACTTAGAATTTCTCTTGTTGTGTGTGCTTGTAGAATGTCTCTACTTGATATGCCTTGTGATAAAAGCTAATTTTTTATTTTCCACAATGATTATTGCATCTCAGTAAACTTGTGTAATTTTCTTTTGCAGAAAATGGTCAATGGTGGGCGGGTTAAATTTTGGACATGTGTGAACTTTTCCACACTTCTGAACCGTGATTTGCCATTCCAATTTTGTGAGGAGTTGGTGAATATGTGTATAAGGAAAGGAATGGTATGTGTGTCTTTTCTATTGTCAGGTCTTGTTAGTGATTAGTGACATGCTTGCTTCAACTTGTTTTTTTTTTTTTTTTCTTGATTGTATTGTAGGAATTCAACCCGAACCCTGTAATTCCTATTCATTCGGCTAGCCCTAACCAAATTGAGAAGGCTCTCAGAAATATTCACGGGCACTCTACAGCAGAAATTGCGAGGAGTTGGCAGCAAGGGAAACAACTTCAGTTGTTAATTATTATTTTACCCGATGCTACTGGGTCATATGGTAAGTAACAGCTGCAAGTAAATTTTTTGACCAAAACCTGATTGTCATAATTAATTGGACCATTCTATCTGCAGGAACCATTAAGCGGATTTGTGAAACAGAATTAGGTATTATCTCACAATGCTGTCAGCCCAGTCAGGCTTCAAGACTCAGTAAGCAATATTTTGAAAATTTGGCCCTGAAGATCAATGTGAAGGTTTGTTCTACCCTGTTTTTGTGCTTTTTTTGCTCTAATCGGTGGGATTTGTTTTTGTAACATCTTCAATGAATACTGTGTTGCAAGAAAGAAATGAATTACAAGGGATAGGAAAGCAAGCCAGTGTGGGGAGTGAAATGTTTGATTGTATCTGTATAAAGTCATCTAAATGATAGAGATAGATTGTGGGATTGAGATGGACCCTTTATAACCTTTTAAATTTACCCTGATAACATTTGTTTGATTTTGATGCTGTAGAATTTATGACAAACAAGTGCCAGTATTCCTGGTTGAAGTTTTATTTTTTTGCTAAAAGTTAAAGATTTAATTATTCTTTTGTTCAATGTAAAATTTACCAGGTTGGAGGTAGAAATACTGTGCTAAATGATGCTATTCGAAGAAGAATTCCTCATGTGACAGATCGCCCCACAATTATAATCGGTGTGGATGTCAACCATCCAGAACCGTGCAAGGACTCTAGTCCTTCGATAGCAGCAGTATGTTCAAATATACTTCTCCTTTTGCTTTTAAGTGATCAGTTTGTTGAAGGGTTGAATTGGCTGTCAGGTTGTCGCTTCTATGGATTGGCCAAAGGTAACCAAGTACAGAGCATCAGTGTCTGCTCAGACTCACCGTGAAGAAATTATCCAAGATCTTTATAGTTCCGTTCAGGATCCCAAGTGGGGATTAGTTCATGGAGGAATGATCAGGTAATGAATTGATGTGGTAAATTTTGTGTAATATTTAGAGGGGAACTTATACTCTTGCTGTTTTTACAGGGAGCTATTAATTGCATTTAGAAGATCAACTGGACATAAACCTCATAGGATTATTTTCTATCGGTAAAAATTGAAAAACTTGATTTCAATCATTTGTTGTATATTTTATAGAACATCAATAATATTGTGTAATTTGCATGGCAGTGGTGGTGTTAGTGAAGGCCAATTTAGTCAAGTCTTGCTTTATGAGATGTCCTGGCCATTTTTATAGAGCATCAATAATATTGTCTAATTTGCATGGCAGAGATGGTGTTTCTGAAGGCCAATTTAGTCAAGTCTTGTTGTAAGAGATGACTGCCATTCGACAGGTAATATTGATATATTAATTTCCTTTTAGGATTAAGGGGTTATTCTCTTGTTGTGTATTAGTAATGATGGGAACATTGGTTCTAAAAGTTGGGGATTGATTGAGATGTGATTGATATGGGCATGCATGATAACGCAAATGTTGAAGTAAATACAGTTATGTTGGATATAATGTTGTTGTTTTAATCTTTAGCTGAATGATATAATGAGTGTTCTTATGGTGTGGGTTTTATCCATTCTTGACAATACAACTGTTCTTTCCAGGCTTGTGGCTCATTGGAGGAGGGATATTTGCCTCCGGTTACGTTTGTTGTGGTGCAGAAAAGTCATCATACCCGACTTTTTCCAGCAGACCATGGGAATCGTGATCTGACAGACAAGAGTGGCAATATTCAACCAGGTTTTGTGCTCACTTCTGTGTTTTCTTTTCCTAGATTTGTTGAGAATTAGTTTCCCTTTGTGGATAAATATTTTCTTCTATCCTGCTTTTAGGTACTGTTGTTGATACCAAGATTTGTCACCCTACCGAGTTCGATTTTTACCTCAACAGCCATGCTGTAACTCAGGTACATACTTTGTTTATGTGTTAAAATGTTAAATTAATTTCCACAGGTCAACCTGCTTCTGTTATGATTCAGATTTGCTTAATGTATGTGAATGTTTTTTTCTTTGAATAATCCTATTTGCGGTCTTTTTATTTAGGGAACTAGTCGGCCAACACACTATCATGTGTTATATGATGAGAATCGTTTCAATGCTGATGACTTGCAAATGCTGACAAACAAATTATGTTACACGTAATATGTTTTCCTAATGACTGTATTATTAAAATAATTTGTTCTTTTTTATAATTAATTTGTGTTAATTCTCAACTCTTTTGAGGTTTTTTCAGGTATGCAAGGTGCACTCGATCAGTTTCCATTGGTATGACCCTGTGTACCTATGTTGTTTGTATTTATTATTTTCAATCTAACCCTAATTCATTTGTGTTGATTTACATATGCAGTACCTCCAGCTTATTATGCACGTTTAGTAGCTTTTCGCGCACGCTATTATATTAAAGGCTCTAACCGAAGTGGGAGCAAGGGCAAGGAGGCCGAGGACGCCAGGGGCACGAGGGAGTTCCGGCCACTTCCAATAATCAAGGATAACGTGAAAGACGTGATGTTTTACTGTTAAAACTTTTGTTCTTGGAAAGGATTAAGCTTTTTGTTAAGGGTGTCTGCATCTGGAAAATTTGGGAAGGGAAACCATACTGATGTCTTTTTGATGAAACTTTGTTTGGTAGTGATTCTGGAAAAATATTTTATATAGGCAGATTTTATACTCCTTGTAAATGCACACCCCTTCTATGCAAACAAATCCAGATGGGAAATCCAGTTCTTGTAAATGCACACACCCCTTCTGATTAAGATACCCAATTTGGTTATTATCCTCTTTGTTATGTCAGCAATTTCTATATCATTGGATCGTATTGAATTCATGCATAAAGTTTTTTATAAAAAAATCAAGTAAAATTATAAGTTAAAAGATTCCATCCCTAACAATAATAATAATAATGCATTTATACCAATGTTTTAATAACCAACTCGGGGTTCATCCCTGGCAAAGTTGTTGGTCCTGGGTTGACCGGTTTAACCAATGTCAAAAATTTTAAAATTCAGTAAATACAGCCCTATAAATTATAGTTAAGTCCTTGAAGGTTTGAAATTTAGCAAACACACCCCAAATACAAATCGACCATCAATTGGTTGACGGTGGCATTGTTTTAAAACCCAGCCTGGCCTGACCGATTCAACTGGGACGTAGGGCTTTTATCGGGCTGGATTACCTATTTCATTATTCACCGAAAACCCTAAAAATTGGGATGATGATCAACGAACAATTGAAGGTCGGAATGTTGGGGCTTTTGAAGAGAAAGTGCTGGTGAGTACAATGGTGGTGACAAAGTTGATTTCTAGTAAGTGAATTGACTGAAAATAGAAAAAAATAGGTGGCGACAACAATCAGCTTTTGCTGACGATTGGCGAGGTTAACGGGGGTGGCATGAGTGGGTTTTGGTCAAGAGGAAGAGAGGAGACACCAGTGTCAGTGAGATCTAGCCTGGAATGTCAACACCGATGTTAGAATGTCGACGTCGGTGTCAGTGAGATCTGACCGAAATCTGTTTGATTTCGAGAACCGATTTTGGCCAGATCTTGGGTAGATTTTCTAGGGAATGGGCTCAAAGGATAATTGGGATTGCATTTGAGGTGTCGTCATCGCCAACCAGTCGACTGTCGATTTGTATATGAGGTGTGTTTGCTAAATTTTAAACTTGTAGGGACTTAATTATAATTTTTAAGGGTGTATTTGTTGAATTTTAAAATTATTATCACCTAATCTATCAAACCGATTAAACCGGTCAACCTAAGACCCGATAACTTTGTCAGGTTTCACCTTAGGTTTGGTTTTAAAACATTGGGCGGTGGCGACACACCAAATGCAATCCTAATCATCCATTAAACCCATACCCTAGAAAATTTACCCAAGATTTGGGTGAACTCAACCGATTTCTACTAGATCTCACCACCGTTGACGTTGACAGCCCTCCCCATCACCACGGAAATACTCCCTCAACCTCTTGACCAAAATTCATCTCACCCCACTCTCGTTCACCTTGCCAATCGTCGACAAAAGCCACTGAAAATCAATTATGTCGCCATCATTGCACTCACCGGCACTTTCTCTTCAAAAGCCCTAACATCCGGTCCTTTAATTGTTCGTCAGTCATCATCCCAAATTCTAGGGTTTTGGGTGAATAAGGAAATTGTTAACCCAGCTCGGTAAAGGTCCCAAGTCCCGGTTTAACTAGTCGGGTCGAGCCGAGTTTTTAAAACACTGATTTATATAGAGGTAGGCATTTAGGACCGGACCCAAAAAGCTCACCCAAAAACCCTGAGGACCGTTGGATGCTCAATGCAATGGTCAGTTGACTGTTGGCAAGCAATGGTCATAAGGGGTGGGGGGTCTTCCCCCCCAAATGTCAACTATGAAAACCCCCTTATATTTCACATTTTCTTCACAACTCAACTCTCAATCTATTCTCTTCTCTCAATCTCGCTACTCCAAATCTCAAATTCTCTTCAATTCAATTTATATTTATATTTACATTTATTCATATTATTCAATTTTTTCCATTTTTCAATTTCATCTATTATTCATATTATTATTCAATTTCTTCATTTTAATTATTTATTATTTTATTATAAATTCATAATGGATTCTTGAACTTATGCATTCGGAGGATCATCCCCAAATCAATATTACGTTTTATCCACCGAAGAAATGGAATGGTTCAATCCATTTTCACCCTTTCAAGAGGCAACAACTCCAATTCCACAAACACAAACGGTCGGGACTGGGTCCAACCAAATACAAGCGAGTTGCGACTCCATAGCTTGACCGTTAAAAAGGGTCGTGTCTGGGGTATGGCACTTCTTCACCAAATCGAAATGGCTAAGCTAAAGGGTTAGGGGAAGAGACATGTGGGGAATGCAATTTTTGTTCAACCGTTATTGGCGCTCGGAACAGGGCTTCAACGATGCGGCAACACTTGGAGAAGAAGCGTCCCTAACAAATGTAGTAGTCATGTTAGTCCGGTTCAGGTTCAGGTTCAAGTACCGCACTAGGCAAGCAAATTTAAACTCAACTTAATTTTAATCCACAATTCTCAACTCTCTCAACATGGAATTACAATGCACTCACAGCATGAGAGGAAATAGCAAAATTCATATGTGCTACGGACTCTTCTATTTCTTTATCTGAAAATCCTTATTTTGTTCAAATGATTAAAACTGCTTTTGTCCAACATTTACCCTTTTAGTAGAGCTACAACTAAAAAGGACATAAAAAACCTTTATGATAAAATAAAAAAATCAACTTAAAAATGAATTTCAAAATTTTAGCAATATATCTATCGCACTTACTTCAGATATATGAGCTGCTAGATCAAAAACAAATTTTTTGAGTGTCACAATACATTATCTAGATCATGGTTGGCATTTACAACAAAAATTGAGAGGTTTTAACGCATTATACAAAAAACACAGTGCTGAAACTATTTATTTTACAATTATTGAAGTTTTGCAAGAATATTTATTATTTGAGAGAGTTATGGCACTAACACTTAATAATGCAATTGCTAACACCTTGGTAATTTCTTTATTTGAAAAGAGATTGGATTCGCATGGTGAAGACAAATTTTTTCATTAAAGATGTGCTTGCCACATCATCGATTTGATTGTTAAAGCAGGTTTAAAAGCTATACATTCGAGGATTGTAAGGGTGAGCATGGCTATCAGTTTCATCGCTGGTAGCAATTCAAGATGGACTAAATTTCACAAATATTGTCGCCAAGAGGATCCGTCAATTCAACCAAAGAAGTTATGTACATACATGCTTGTTCATTGGAACTCTAAATACCTAATGTTGGAGAAAGCTATACCAACCGCAAGACAAATTACAGAGTTTGTCAACCAGAAGAACTATCCAAGGTCGTCAACAAATCCGATTGGACAATTTCCGAACTATTTTTTTCGTTTCTTAAAGTTTTTTATGATTCCACTAATCTATTAAGTGGTATTTATTATCCTACTACTAATGTAGCATTAAATGTTTTATTCGAATTTCTACAACTTTTGCTACATATAGATATAATGAAGATTTGCCCGACATTATTGTTGCAATGAAAAAATTACCAGAAATATTGGTTAGATATTCCATTCTTATATGAATTAGGTCTTATTGTAGATCCTAGATTTAAATCAAGCGTATTTAATTGTATGTCCTACATGATCACGAAGGAGAAGTGTAAGATGAATGTGCTACAATGGTGGAACCACAATGCAAGTCAATTCCCTATAATAGCCCAAATGGCACATGACATTTTATTTGTGCCAGTTTCGACAATTGCATCTGAGTCAACATTCTCAATTAATGGCTGCATTGTTGAAGAGAGAAGATGTTCTTTAACCAATAAAATGATTGAAGTCATAACATATTTATGAGATCGGACTCATGCGGATAGAATAGATCAACAGCACCCTGAAGATCCCGAACTACTCAATCTCTTCAGAAACATAGATTTGGAGAATGTAAATATTATTGATGATGAAAATTAACAATTTAATTGTTTATTTGTGAAGTGTGATTGTGTGAATATTATATTTATGTTAAACTTAAAATTAAATTATTATTATTTCTTTAAAGTTTAAATTAAAAACACCTTAAATTTATAACCAATTAAAAATTTACAAATTACCAATAAAAATTAGATTAAACCCCATATATAATTTTGATTAAGTCCCTAAATAAATAAATAAAATATAAGGGGGTAAATGAAATTATTTAGGTCAGTCCTAGGGATCGGTCCGGTCCCTAATATTGTTCATGGGCCTGAGACCAATCCCAAGCCCATGAAAGACTAGTCCCAACCGGGCCCAGACTTGGGCCCGGTTGAGTCCGGTCCTTGCCCACCTTTAGATTTATACAACTATTGAAGAAGGATTCTAATTTTAGAAATTTTTAAGTGTTATTTGTTGAATTAGAAATTATGAAGTGCCCTCTTCTTTCATGACTAGAAGAGCTTCTTCTACTTGCCACTTGTGAAGCTAAAAATTCTGTTCCAAGACTCGAATAGCTTCTTTCAACTTTTGAAGCTAATAATTCCGGAGACTCTAACAGAACAAGAAGTTCGGAATTGTTCATCTCTAGAACCATGCGAACACATATGAAGGAGAGCCTTGGTGCATCACAGCTCCTTGCCAACTGAAGCACATCTATAACATTTTCTTTAGTCAGCCAGCCATGCTCCAGAATGTATACACAAACTCTTTTTAGTTGTGGAACCAAGTAGCAGTGAGATAAAACCAACAAAGGGAGAACAAACTTCTTCAACTCATCCTCTTCATAGCTGCATTATGATAAGGATGGATAAGTCTAACAAAATAAACACTATTCTGGTATTATGGATGAAATGAAGAAAAAGAACTTAAAGCCAACTTGCTTTGCAAAATCTGAATCCAATTTAAAGCCAACTTGTTCTGCAAAATATAAATCTTACACTAAGCCTACTTGCTCTGCAAAATCTGAATCTAACTCCTGAAAACCTAATTTAAGGCAATAACTATTCCAAACAGAACCAGACAATAATATTCACTTTGCTAATGAGGAGATTGTGAATAACATTTCAAGTAAATAGATTAATGCAGTAACTATATGACTCTCAGTAGAATATTGTATTAGAACATAAACACACTAATGGACTTCTAGTACCATTCAAAATAATGAAAAAAACAGAGGGTAAATATCATAATAATAATTTCATAACAGAGATATATCACTACTTCAAGTATTTAAAAAAGAAAAAAAGATACAAAAAGTATGTCGAACATACCTCGATGAATAGAGAAAACGAATGAATGCATAGACTGCTTCATTAAGTATACCAGGAATTTTAATACATCTCATACCATTTCTTACTTTTGCCAATTGTAGAATATTTCCCAACACTGGTGAGGCAATGCTCTACACATAATAGTAGTTCTAACTTCAGCAATTGGTATACGATGAAGTAGAAACAGGTGGTCCCGAAGCCTCATTTATAAACAAACTGCCAAAATGATGCACAGACACCAATAACAAAAACAAGCTAACATTTTATGAACCCAAGGAACAATCTAACTTCCATTACTCATTTTAAGTGAAAATCCTTTAAAACACAAAAGCAGAGGAGAGAACGGCAAAATTGTGGTAACTCTTATTTAGTGCAAATCAAAGTTCAACTCACCAGAACACTTGAATGAGCTGAATACATGATTTATCCTCTGTAATAATATAAACATCTGCCCCATAGCCTTCCTTAAAAAGATTATCCGATATATTTTTTGTTTCCTTTGGGACCAAGCTACAATCTACAAGTCTCTTGGGATATTTTGTTTTTGTACAAGCTTTAACAGGGAGCAGAGGTGGTTCAGGAATACTACAGTTATAAGAAACAGAGGAGGTAGGAGCTTCCAACACATGTAAAACTTCGGCTGTATTCCCCTCCTCCATGTGTATATTGAACGACCCACAAAAGGATTCACCAGAATATGAAATCCATGGAGAAGAAATATCTGGTGAAGCCATCAACTACTAAGGTGTGTACAATCAAAGTAAAATCTCAACAGAAGATCTGCAATAAAAAAATATAAGGGCGTAAATGAAATTATTTAGGTCAGTCCTAGGGACCGGTCTGATCCCTAATGTTTTTCATAGGCCTGAGACCGATCCCAAGCCCATGAAAGACTAGTCTTAACCGGGCCCAGACCCGGGCCCGGTTAGGTCCGGTCCTTGCCCATCTTTAGATTTATACAACTATTGAAGAAATATTCTAATTCTATAAATTTTTAAGTGTTATTTGTTGAATTAGAAATTATGAAGTGCCCTCTTCTTCCATGACTAGAAGAGCTTCTTCTACTTGCCACTTGTAAAGCTAAAAATTCTGTTCTAAGACTCGAACAACTTCTTCCAAATTTTGAAGCTAATAATTCTGGAGACTCTGATAGAACAAGAAGTTTGGATTTGTTCATCGCTAGAAGCATTTCTATTATCTTCGAAGAATCCTTTACAAAAAAAAAAAAAATGATTCTGTAATAGAATAAATAAATTACTTTGTGCAAATGAAGATAAAAGAAATGATCGTTTAATGCTATTTATACCTTGATTTTCTTCACAAGTGGTAAAAGTCTTTCCCCTAGGATATCCTTTCTTTTATTGGGTGAAGCTGCAGCAAGCAAACTGCTTATATCTTCCGATAAGCGCGATTCATTTGTGATCATCTTGGCTAAGTGAGTATTCCTCTACAACACCCATAATTAATAGCACATTATATAAGGAATAAAATAGCATATTAATAATACAAGCAACACAACATTATAGGTTTTTTCATATAATGAATTAAATATTAAAATCTATAATGGACCAGGTAAACTATTGCGCATAAATGGCTACATTGGATAATATCACCATTTCTGTTATATTCATCCTTCTAATAGATCTGGGAACCTGCAAAATCAAGGTTTAGGTGATCTCTATCCGGTGAAGTTTAGGGGTTGGGGCTGTGGTAGTGGTAGTGGTAGTGGTGGTCGACCGTGATAGGTTGATTGTAAAATCCAATAAAAGAGAGATCAGAGGGAGGTCCTACATTCCTTGCCTTGCATATACTTGTTGCAAATATTTTTTTTCTTTCCTCTTTACTTTGAGTCTTTGCCACATACAATGTCTTTTTATGGAACATAGATCCTACAAATAAAGTCAAGATCATTAATGTAAATAAATAAAAATAATGATAATAATGAAGAAAATAACAATAAAACATCAATAGTATATGAACATACCATTAAGTGTGTTAATGGCTTCGAATTTGATGGCTTCTTCAGGGTTGGAGAAAGATACGAATCCAAAGCCTCTGCTAATTCCTTTATCTTTTCACATAATTTTAGCAAGGTGATAGTCCCACAATGACTAAAATATGCTTTCAATTGCATATCATCAACATTATCATGGATGTTCTAGCATTATAGATTCAAACCCTACATTGATTGGCAAATATAATAAAGCATATTAGTAGAGATCTTAGAGATGGCTTTGTGATTAACACTAACTTAGTCTTATTAGTTGAGCTATCTTCAAAGTGTAAATATTCAATATATTTGAATTAGTCCTAGGTTTCTTATCTCAATGTTGTATATATACGAACTTATCAATGAAAAAGTGTGCCATTTCATTTCAACCTTCTTCTTTGTTATGATATCAGTGCTAATCGTCCAATTCCTCCGCTAATTTTTTTTTTTTTTTTAGTTTTCCGCCATTTTCTTGCTACCCAGTTCAGCACTATCACTTCCATTTTCAGCCACTGTTTTTCATCATCTCCAGTCGCAAAATGACAACAAACACTACACAACAATCCTTAGCCTCTTCACCAGGCCCATGAAAGACTAGTCCCACCGGGCACAACTCGAGCCCGATTAGGTCCGGTCCATGCCCACTTTTAGATTATATAACTAATGAAGAAAGATTCTAATTTTAGAAATTTTAAGTGTTATTTGTTGAATTAGAAATTATGAAGTGCCCTCTTCTTCCATGACTAGAAGAGTTTCTTCTACTTGCCACTTGTGAAGCTAAATTATGTTCTAAACTCAAGCAGCTTCTTCCACTTTTGAACTAATAATTTCAGAGACTTTAACAGAACAAGAAGCTTAGAATTGTCAATCTCTAGAAGCATCCTATTATCTTCGAAGAACCTTTAATAAAAAATAATTCTGTAATAGAAAAAATAAATTACTTTGAAAAAATAAAGAATACATAATGATCGTTTAATGCTATTATACCTTGATTTTCTTCACAAGTGGCAAGAGTTTTTCCCCTAGAGATCCTTTCTTTATTAGGTGAGCTGCAGAAACAAACTGCTTATATCTTCCGATAACGCGATTCATTTGTGATCTCTTGGCTAAGTGAGTATTCCCTATAACACCCATAATTATGCACATTATATAAGAAGATAAAATAGCATATTTAATACAAGCAACACAACGTTATATTCATAGAATGAATTAATAATAAATTTTTTTTAATGGATCACATAACTTTGTGCATTAATGGCAATACTGGATAATTACCCCCATTTCTGTTTATGTTCTCCTTCTAGTAGATCGTGAACCTGCAAAATCAAGGTTTAGTCTCATAAAAAATATAAAGCCAAGTGTATATATATATAATTTATATATATATATATTATATTAATTTATTATTATTATATATAATATAATATATATTATTATATATAATATATATATAATATATATATATACATCATATACGAACTTACCCATGGAAGTGGACGAAGAGGAGGTTGATTGTGGCCCATCAATGGAGAAAATACATTAGGTGATATCTATCCGGTGAAGTTTAAGGGTTGGGGTTGTGCTAGTGGTAATGGTGGTCGACTGTGATAAGGTTGATTGTTAAATCCAGTAAAAGAGGAGATCAGAGGGAGATCCTAACATTCCTTGCCTTGCATATACTTGTTGCAAATATTTTTTTTTTTCTTTCCTCTCTACTTTGAGTCTTTGCCACATATAATGTCTTTCCATGGAACATAGATCCTGCAAAAAAAGTCAAGATCACGTTAATGTAAATAAATAAAAAATAATGATAATAATGAAGAAAATAACAATAAAAACATCAATAGTATATGAACATACCATCAAGTGTGTTAATGGCTTTGAATTTGATGGGTTCTTCAAGGTTGGAGAAATATATGAATCCAAAGCCTTTGCTAATTCCTTTATCTGTTCACATAATTTTAGCAGAAGTGATAGTCCCACAATGACTAAAATATGCTTTCAATTGCATATCATCAACATTATCATAGATGTTCTACCAGTATAGATTCAAACCCTACATTGATTGGCAAATATATATAAAGCATATTAGCAGAGATCATTAGAGATGTCTTTGTGATTAACACTAACTTAGTCTTAGTTAGTTGAGCTATCATTCAAAGTGTAACTATTCAAATATATTTGAATTAGTCCTAGGATATCTTATCTCAATGTTGTATATATACGAAGCTTATCAATGAAGAAAGTGTGCCATTTCATTTCAACCTTCTTCTTTGTTATGATATCAGTGCTAATCAGTCCAATTCCTCCACTAATTTTTTTTAGTTTTCCGCCATTTTCTTGCTACCCAGTTCAGCCTAATCACTTCTAGTTTTTAGCCACTATTTTTCATCATCTCCAGTCGTCAGAATGACAACAAACACTACCAGTAGCAATCCTTTAGCCTCTACCACCAGGCCCATGAAAGACTAGTCTCAACCGGGCATAGACCCAAGCCTGATTTGGTCCGGTCCCTGCCTATTTTTAGATTTATACAACTAATGAAGAAGGATTCTAATTTTAGAAATTTTTAAGTGTTATTTATTGAATTAGAATTTATGAAGTGCCCTCTTCTTCCATGACTAGAAGAGCTTCTTCTACTTGTCATTTGTGAAGCTAAAAATTATGCTCTAAGACTCGAGTAGCTTCTTCCATTTTTGAAGCTAATAATTCCAGATACTCTAACAGAACAAGAAGCTTGTTATTGTCAATCTCTAGAAGCATTCCTATTATCTTCGAAGAATCCTTTATGAAAAAAAAATGATTCTGTAATAGAAAAAATAAATTACTTTGAGAAAATAAAGATACAACAAATGATCGTTTAATGTTATTTATACCTTGATTTTCTTCACAAGTGATAAGAGTCTTTCCTTTAGGATATCCTTTCTTTTATTGGGTGAAGCTGCAGCAAGCAAACTGCTTATATCTTCCGATAAGTGCAATTCATTTGTGATCATCTTGGCTAAGTGAGTATTCCTCTACAACACCCATAATTAATAGCACATTATATAAGGAATAAAATAGCATATTAATAATACAAGCAACACAACGTTATATTCATATAATGAAATTAAATAATTAATATCTGTAATGGACCATATAAACTATTGTGCATTAATGGCAATACTGGATAATTACCACTATTTCTGTTTATGTTCATCCTTCTAGTAGATCTGGGAACCTGCAAAATCAAGGTTTAGTCTCATTAAAAAATATAAAGCCAAGTGTAATATATATATATATATATATTACACTTGGCTTTATATTTTTTAATGAGACTAAACCTTGATTTTGCAGGTTCCCAGATCTACTAGAAGGATGAACATAAACAGAATATATATATATTACCATTGGAAGTGGAGGAAGAGGAGGTTGATTGTGGCTCGTCAATGGAGCAAATCAATTAGGTGATCTCTATCCGGTGAAGTTTGGGGGTTGCGGTTGGTAAACTTGTACTGGTGGTAGTGGTGGAAACGGTAGTCAACCGTGATAAAGCTGATTGTTAAATCCAGTAAAAGAGATGGTCAAAGGGAGGTCCTAACATTCGTTGCCTTGCATATACTTGTTGCAAATATGTTTTTCTTTCCTCTTTACTTTGAGCCTTTGCCACATACGATGTCTTTCCATGGAATATAGATCCTACAAACAAAGTCAAGATCACATTAATGTAAATGAAAAAAAATAATAATAATAATGAAGAAAATAACAATAAAAAACATCAATAGTATATGAACATACCATTAAGTGTGTTAATGGCTTTGAATATGATGGCTTCTTCAGGGTTCGAGAAAGATATGAATCCAAAGCCTCTGCTGATTCCTTTATCTGTTCGCATAATTTTAGCAGAAGAGATAGTCCCACAATGACTAAAATATGCTTTCAGTTGCATATCATCAACATTATCATAGATGTTTTAGCAATATAGATTCAAACCCTGCATTAATTGGCAAATATATATAAAGCATGTTAATAAAGATCATTAGAGATGTCTTTGTGATTAACACTAACTTAGTCTTAGTTAGTTGAGCTATTATTCAAAGTGTAAATATTCAAATATATTTGAATTGGTCCTAGGATATTACTTAGTCTTAGGATATCTTATCTCAATATTGTATATATACGAAGCTTATCAATGAAGAAAGTGTGCCATTTTATTTCAACCTTCTTCTCTATTATGGTATTAGTGCTAACTGATCCAATTCCTCAACTAATTTTTTTTTTTTTTAGTTTTCTGCCATTTTCTTGCTACCCAATTTAGCCTAATCACTTGCAATTTTTAGCCACTCTTTTTCATCTCCAGCCGTCAGAATGACAACAAACACTACCAGCAGCAATCCCTCAGCCTTAACCACCATTCACAACACCAATGACTCCCACAAAACACTCACTAGCATCAACGTTGCAACTCAAGTTCCTCTCAAACTTACAAGCAACAACTATATCTCCTGGAAGGTACAGTTCCACACTCTCTTCATTGGTTATGACCTTCTCGGTTATATCAATGGTTCAAAATCATGTCCAGCAGCCACCACCACCCAAAATGACACCACCACACCAAATCCAGACTATACTATCTGGATTTGACAAGACCAGCTGATTCTTAATGCCATCATCGGCACTCTATCTCCAACTTTAATTCCATTTGTTTCTCAATCCGAAACCTTTGGGAAGCCTAGACAATTCTAGCCAATACATATACAAAACACTCCAGTGGACGTATTAGGCAAGTAAAAAGCCAATTCAAGAAGTTTATAAAGGGACCACACAGTGTCATCGAATTTCTTCAAACTGTTAAAGCTTGTGTAGATGAACTCGTTCTCCTTAGAGCTTCAGTTGACACTAAAGATCTCACGAAGAAAATTCTAGACGGCTTCAGCTATGATTGCAAGGAGTTGGTGCGTGCCATGTAAGCCAGAGATACTCCCATTGCCTTTGGCGAACTCCATGAGAAATTACTCAATGTTGAGGCATCCTTTCAAGAAACAAAACATGAGCCATCTTATTTCCCAACTACAACCAATCCGACAAGTCGCACCTCCGCAGGCTAGAACTTGTCGCCCCACTCAGGTAACAACACCATAGGCTAACGCCCGTCACCCAATTCATGTAACAACACCACGGGCTGGCGCTCAACCCAAGATTCTTGAGAGATAACCCGTGAGCAAGAAGAGCCACAAATCGATTGACTAACTCATCATTGTCTCCAGTGATAATTAAGTCATCAGCATAAACAAGGAGACACATGATGATGTGGCCGTCAATGTTAAGAACAAAAAAGGATGTATCAGCATGAGAAATCTTGAAACCATATTCAATAAGAAATGTGCAAAGTTCATGATACCAAGCGCGAGGAGCTTGCTTGAGCCCATAAATGGCTTTCTAAAGTTGATAAACATAGGAAAGATGATCCGGATCAAAACAACCTAGTGGTTAAGTCATATATACAACTTTTGAGAGATGCCCTTGGAGGAAGACATTGTTGACATCTAATTGTTGGAGAGACCACCCAAGACTCACAACAAGTGTAAGAAAAACACAAACATTGGTGGGTTTGACCATAGGACTAAAGGTGTCATGATAGTCAACTCTTGGACATTGATGAAAGCCTTTTGCAACTAAGAGAGCTTTAAACTTGTCAATGGAACCATCAGAATTACGCTTAGTTCAAAAAATCCACTTACAACCAATAACATTGTGACGAGAGTTAGGAGGTACTAGCTTTTAGGTTCTATTGGAATTAAGAGCATCATATTCTTCAGACAAGACCCAACGCCAATTTGGATCTTTGAGTGCATGTGTCACAGTGGTTGGTTTCAGGTCATTGGATGGGGAGAGTTATGTATTGAGATTTAACTTTTGAATTGGTTTATGAATGTTATTTCTAGCTCGGGTGGTCATAGACTGAGTAGGAGGTGGTTGGGGCATTGGTGGATTATTGGTTGGTGTTGGCTCATTGAAATTAGGTTGAGTATGAGTAGAGGTTGTAGTAGGTGAAGAGTCGGCCAAGGTGGTTATGGATGGAACATCACAATGGGGTGACCAGCAAGCTTCAACTTCAGATGGTGTAGTGAGTGGTGATATCACGGTAGTAGAAGAAATTTTAATTAGTGGTGGAATCCAAGTGGTAATGGTACTAGGTTGAGGACGAGAGAATTGACTAGAGAGAGTTGTGAAGGGAAAAATCGACTCAATGAACTTAACATGCCATAACACATAGATTTTAGAAGTTGATGGATCTAGACATAACTAAGCATTTTGGGTTAACCTAGCCTCCTCCGTCCCTCGGGACCAACAAGGGGTAGTACAGGAATATTCACCTGTTGTCCATCGACTACGCCTTTCGGCCTGATCTTAGGCCCTGACTCACCCTCCGTGGACAAATTTGCAAGACTTGGGGTCACACTACAAAGAGATGTCCATCTTTCCGCTTAGTACCAATTCAATTGTCCAACAACTCCAATTTGTCAACTACCACCACACAATCATGGTAGCCACAAGCTCAGTTTGTTGCCAATCCTACCAATACTCCATCGTGGCTTTTAGACAATGGTGCTTCTCACCATGTCACTTCCGACTTGAGCAACCTATCACTTCATGCACCATACACCGACACTGAAGACATCATGATTAGAGATGGCTCAAGTCTTTCTATCACTCATACTGGTTCAAATTCTCTTAAAACTCCTTAAACAACTTTTACCTTAAATAACGTTCTTTGTATACCAAGCATGAAAACAAATTTGATATCAATCTCTCCATTTTGCAACAACTCAAATAATGTTTCAATTGAATTCTTACCATCTTCGTTTTTTGTGAAGGAACTTCACACCGAGACAACGCAGTTGAAGGGACACACTAAAGATGGTTTATATGAGTGGCCGGTATCCACACCTTTGCTTGCTTTTTCCAGTATTAAAACCATCTCATCTGAGTGGCATCATAGATTAGGACATCCTTCTTTTCCAATTTTAAAGTATATTGTTTCCAGCTATCACTTAAGTTTATCTTCTTCCATGTCATCTGAATTTTCATGTAACACATGTCATTGCAATAAAAGTAATAAATTATCCTTTTCCTAATCCACTCTTGTCTCCTCTCAACCACTTGAAATCATTTTCTCTAATGTTTGGACTTCCCCAATGATTTCACATGATAGATTTAAATACTATGTCATTTTATTGACCATTTCACTAAGTATATATGGCTTTATCCTCTCAAACACAGATCTTAAGTCAAAGATATATTCATCATATTTAAATCCATAGTGGAAAAACACTTCAACAAAAACATCACTACACTTTACTCTAATAATGGTGGAGAATATATCGCTCTTGCCACTAATGGTATATCTCATCTAACTACTCCACCTCACACACTCGAGCACAATGGTTTTTCTGAACTACGTCATCTCTACATTGTCGAAACCGGACTCACTTTTCTCTCTCATGCTTCTCTCCCTCTAATATATTGATCTCACGCCTTTACCACTACCGTTTATCTCATCAATCACATGCCTACTTCCACACAAAATCTTTCCTCTCCTTATGAAAGATATTTTCACAATACTCCAAAATTATTCCAAACTATGAGTCTTTAGTTGTCTATGTTACCCTTGGCTTAGACCCTATACCTCTCACAGACTAGATCCCATTCTACACCGTGTGTCTTTCTTGGGTATTCCTTAACCCAAAGTGCTTAGTTATGTCTAGATCCATCAACTTCTAAAATCTATGTGTTATGGCATGTTAAGTTCATTGAGTCGATTTTTCCCTTCACAACTCTCTCTAGTCAATTCTCTCGTCCTCAACCTAGTACCATTACCACTTGGATTCCACCACTAATTAAAATTTCTTCTACTACCGTGATATCACCACTCACTACACCATCTGAAGTTGAAGCTTCCTGGTCACCCCATTGTGATGTTCCATCCATAACCACCTTGGCCGACTCTTCACCTACTACAACCTCTACTCATACTCAACCTAATTTCAATGAGCCAACACCAACCAATAACCCACCAATGCCCCAACCACCTCCTACTTAGTCTATGACCACCCGAGCTAGAAATAACATTCATAAACCAATTCAAAAGTTAAATCTCAATACATAACTCTCCCCATCCAATGACCTGAAACCAACCACTGTGACCCATGCACTCAAAGATCCAAATTGGCGTTGGGTCTTGTCTGAAGAATATGATGCTCTTAATTCCAATAGAACCTAAAAGCTAGTACCTCCTAACTCTCGTCACAATGTTATTGGTTGTA